>NC_054374.1:26243333-26556666 GCF_017654675.1 Xenopus laevis | reverse complement strand
GGCAAATTCCATGGATAATACCTAGGGGCAATTTTGGAGCTGCTGCCACCTGTGTCAGCAGCCCAGATGCCACCCCCCCTCCCGCTCAGCACTTAAAAAGCAGCGGCGGAGCTGGTCAAAAGGCACAAATTGGGATAAATATAGAGCCAATTCCATGTATAATACTCCAGAACACAAAAGCAAGATTAAATACAGTGCCAATTCCATGTACTGTATAATACCCGGAAAGTCGACTCTTAGGGACCCATTTACTAAAGGTCGAAGTGAATTGGAAGTGAATTTTCAAATTCAAAAACTTCGAATTTCAAAGTAATTTTTGGGTACTTCGACCATCGAATAAGCCAAAATTAGATTTGAATTGAAAAAACTTTGAATATTCGACCATTCGAAAATCGAAGTACTGTTTAAAAAACTTCGACTTCAACACTTCGCCACCTTAAACCTGCCGAATTGCTATGTTAGCCTATGGGGACCTCCTAGAACCTATAGCCAGTGTTTGGTTAAGTTTTTAGAAAATCTTTCGATCAATCGATTAAATCGTTCGAATCGTTCGATTCGAACTATTTCTACGATTGATTGAACGATTTGAATTAGATCAAAAACAGCTAAATTCAATCAAAAAAAAAAAAACTTGGACTATCGAATTTCTACAATTCTATGGTTGAATTTAGAAGTTTTACCACTTCGAAATTCAACCCTTAGTAAATGTGTCCCTTAAAGTTACAAGAGGTGGCTTTTTGCTGCCCCTTGTAACCGGCCGCTCGCTGCCATCTGAGGCAAGGTTCTCAACTTGCCTTATGGCAGGAGCAGCCCTGATAATACCCTAGAACACACTTTGGGATAAATACAGTGCCAATTCATTGTAAAATAACCCCGATCCACGGCAGGATAAATACAGCGCCAATTACATGTATAATACCCCAGAACCCACAGCAGGATAAATACAGTGCCAAATCCATGTATAATAACTCAGAACACACAGCAGAATAAATACAGTGCCAATTTCATGTATAATACTCCAGAACAAATGCCAAATACGGGACCCTGATAATACCCTAGAACACACGTTGGGATAAATACAGTGCCAATTCATTGTAAAATACCCTAGAACCCATGGCAGGATAAATACCGTGCCAATTCCTTGTATAATACCCCAGAACCCACAGCAGGATAAATACAGTGCTAAATCCATGTATAATAACCAAGAACACACAGCAGGATAAATACAGTGCCAATTCCATGTATAATACCCCAGAACAAATACGGGGCAAATTCATATATAATACCCCAAAAAAGGATAAATTCAGTTCCATAATGCCCAGAACACACGGCAGTATAACTACAGCATCACATGGAACATTGCAACTCCTCAAGCTTTTATTAAATTCGGCCCATGCCTTTTCTGTGTATATCTTACCCCATGGTGATGACATCCAGAGAAGACAAAGAATGTAAAGTAGTCACTTACCTAAAAGAGAAAAAAGAAAAAAATATTAGTTATTAGAGATTTATCAGCTGAAAAATTTCTGCCAATTATAAGAACATTGCACCCGATTTATACATTGTTGAAATTGAAGTCACCTGTTTTTAAAATGTCATCCCCAACAAGTTGGGAGTAACAGAATTATTATTTATATTATTATTATATTATATATATTTTTTATATAATAATATATTATAATATTTAGTTAATTTCAGTGGGAACAGACTTTTTTGGCCTTTTTTAATTTGCTTTAAAGGAATAGTAACACCATAAAATGAAAACATTTTAAGTAATGAAAAAGTAGTGTTGCCCTGCACTGGTAAAACTGGTGTGTTTTTTGCGAAAAAAACTTTACTATAGTTTATATAAACAAGCTGCTGTATAGCCGTGGGGGCAGCCATTCAAGCACAGAATACAAATTAAATAACAGATAAGTACTACTATAGTTTATATAAACAAGCTGCTGTGTAGCCATGAGGCAGCCATTCAAGCACAGGATACACAGTAGATAACAGATAAATACTACTATAGTTTATATAAACAAGCTGCTGTGTAGCCATGAGGCAGCCATTCAAGCACAGGATACACAGTAGATAACAGATAAGTACTACTATAGTTTATATAAACAAGCTGCTGTGTAGCCATGGGGGCAGCCATTCAAGCACAGGATACACAGTAGATAACAGATAAGTACTACTATAGTTTATATAAACAAGCTGCTGTGTAGCCATGGGGGCAGCCATTCAAGCACAGGATACACAGTAGATAACAGATAAGTAATACTATAGTTTATATAAACAAACTGCTGTGTAGCTATGGGGGCAGCCATTCAAGCACAGGATACACAGTAGTTAACAGATAAGCACTACTATAGTTTATATAAATAAGTTGCTGTGTAGTCATGGGGGCAGTCATTCAAGTACAGGATACACAGTAGATAACAGATAAGTACTACTATAGTTTATATAAACAAGCTGCTGTGTAGCCATGGGGGCAGCTATTCAAGCACAGGATACATATTAGTTAACAGATAAGTACTACTATAGTTTATATAAACAAGCTTCTATGTAGCCATGGGGGCAGCCATTCAAGCACAGGATACATAGTAGATAACAGATAGGTACTACTATAGTTTATATAAACAAGCTGCTGTGTAGGTGAACCACTGTTTAAGTAGTCATGATCAGGGTTATTCTGATCTTTCAACTTTTTCTGACTTTTGCCCGTTTCTAGCTATGTTCACTGCACACTCACCTGGGCCTAGACCAGCTTCCCTAGTGCCACGTTCCTTATTGGGCATTAGTACTTGGTCCTGACAGCCTTATGGTCATGCCAACCAGCTGCCACCACCACCATTACCATTCATCATCAATGATGTTCAAAGACATTCCCAACTATGTTCTACCCAACATCTAGCTGTTTCTCAACCAGTAGTTTCCCACTAAACAGAGATTACCTTAGATGTAAATTTTACATTTTCAAATGAAATTATTGTGATGCCTTTACCATGTAAAATTATAGTCTGGTAACTGAATACCCCACAGTTATTTTAACCAAAACATGACTTTCATCCGTCAATAGGAATAACAGAATTAAACTGGGTCCGGACCTTAGGATACATTTTAGTGATATTTTGGATAAGTAAATATTGTAACAATATTGTTTTGTTGACGTTATACGAGTTTTGACTTTTTGCTCAGTAAATATCAACATTGGACAGATTCAAGGAAACAAGCTGCTTCTGCTTTAAAGCTGCTTTTAAGTAAACCTTTAAAATATGTAAATGTAAAATGTATCCCTTAATATCTTGGAATAAAACCAAAATAAATAATTAATGTAAATTACAAAAGTGCTTAGAATAGCACTGTCACCAATATTGCACTAATTTAAAGGTTTATTTATCCTTTAAACTGAGTCTGGGCTGAAGAATATATTTTAATGATATTTTGGATAAAAAATAGTTTAACAATATGTTTTGTTGAAGGGATTTCAGTTTTGACTTTTTGCTCAATAAATATCAACATTGGACACATTCAAAGAAACAAACTGCTTCTGCTTGAAGCCCCGGGAACAAATTCTAAACTTTATTCATAAGAGTTTGAGCAAATGGGACAAGTTAATCCCTGAATTTTAAAAGATGCTCTAATTATGGTCCTTCTGCGATTCCTTCAAGCGGCCTGTAGGACTGATGTGCAGGTCAGCTTGTTGTCCATGATCAGGCGGCACATGATGTAGCCGGATAATGCCGTACTAAACTTCAGCTTGGGGGGAGGGGTGCTTAATAGACATCAGTCAACACATGTTCTACTAAATTGATGATCAATGTTTCATCCACATTCTTCCAAGTGAAGCTGTGAAGCCACAACGTTGCCGAGATGCCGACTGGAAGGCTGGGCACGTCACAACAAGTCTCCGGAGGAACAATTAAAAGCAAATATTAAAGTAAGGCTCACATCCATTAGGAGAATAACCATGCAGGAGATATGACTGTACAACATTGCTACTCCTCTCCCTAAACACCTCAATTAACAGCTCTCGTCTGTGGCGCTTACATCTCACGTCCAATGTGCTCATCCCCTTCTATCTGCCGCCATACATAATGCAAAGGCTTCTTGGCCTCAATCGCAATCACTGGAAGCTGTTATCTCACTGACTGTATGCACAGACGATCTATACGTGTCCTTCCAGGCAAGGCGTGTGTATCAGCCCAACATGACAAAGGCAAACACAGTGCAGTTTACTGGCCAAGTGACTAAGTCGTTTTCATACTATGAGCAGTTGCCACCGAAAATACTCAAGCTTTGCACTAATATCTTAAAATGCATTTATTGAACTGGAACCCACTGTTGTTGACTATTGGGCTAATTCTGACTTGTATGTTGCTTGCCCTGACAGATTGCTTGGACTTTAAATCTGTTTAACCCTTTGTGCTCCTTGCTATGGATTTATGCCTGTGTTTGCCAGTTAGCTGACCATTGCCTGCCTTGTCTGTTCCTGCCTTGTACTTAAAGTCATAAAGGGAATTCCTTTTTTAAAGCAGCTGTTCTGTCTGTGTCCTAGTTCAGTTTCCAGCGTCTGACCGTGCGGGTCTCGGCCCACCGGGGTTCCCCACCAACGGGCCCCCCATTCCAGACCCTCCTCATCATGCTTTACTACTTTACAAGTGCCTACCTGTGTATCATTTCTTCATGTGATCGGGACCGGGGAGGAAGTCCAAAGTGCAGGAAAGAAGATGGCTGGTGACTGTGTGGAGTGGGTCTAGACCAGTGTGGCCCATGAGGGCCCATGTTCTGCCAGCCCAGTCTAACTGGTCTGTTTCTCCTTGATCCCCACTTCAAACCTTAAAGGGATTCTATCGTGATTTTTATGATGTAGTTTTTATTTCTAGATTTCACTGTTTACACTGCAAATAATTTACTCTACAATATAAAATTTCATTCTTGAACCAGCAAGTGTATTTTTTGTTGTTGAAATATTGGTGTTTAGGCGCCATCTCAGGTCATTTTACCTGGTCATGTGCTGTCATAAAGAGCCAGCACTTTAGGATGGAACTGCTTTCTGGCAGGCTGTTGTTTCTCCTACTAAATGTAACTAAATGTGTCGCAGTGGGACCTGGATTTTTCTATTGAGTGCTGTTCTTAGATCTACCATGCAGATATTTACTTGTGTTAGGCAGCTGCTATCTGTTTACCTTCCCATTGTTCTGTTGTTAGGCAGCTGGGGGGCAGGTGATATAACTCCAACTTGCAGTACAGCAGTAAAGAGTGACTGAAGTTTATCAGAGCACAAGTCACATGACTGGGGCAGCTGGGAAACTGACAATATGTCTAGCCCAATGTCAAATTTTAAAATTCAATATTAAAGATCTGTTTGCTCTTTTGAAAAATGGATTTCAGTGCAGAATAGGGATGTAGCGAACTGTTCGCCCGCGAACTAGTTCGTGCGAACTTCGACCGTTCGTGTCCGCCGAATGTTCGCGAACGTTTGGGAACGTTCGCAGTTTGAGTTCGCGTTCGATCGTTCGACCATTCGACCATTCGAATTCCTTCGACCGCTAAAAATCGAACGATTTCCATTCGTTCGAACGATTGTAAGCATTCGATCCAATGAAAAGCATTCGATCGAATGGCTTCGATCGTTCGATTCGAATGAAAATCCTTCGATCGAACGATTAAAATCCTTCGATCGTTCGAATCGAACGATTTTAGCGGTGTTCCAAGTTCGCGAACTGTTCGCGAACGTTCGCATTTTTTGCCGGTGTTCGCGAACGGCGTTCGCGAACACCAAATCGGCAGTTCGCTACATCCCTAGTGCAGAATCCTGCAGGAGCAGCACTATTAACTGATGTGTTTTGAAAAATACATTTTTCCCATGACAGTATCCCTTTAAAGCCAGTGGCCCCTAACAGCCCCAATAGGCCACTGAACCTGGCAACTGCCAGCTGAGCATGCTTGTATTCTGGACACAAGCAAGTTGGTGGCACCAAACCTAACTGTAAATGTGACAGCAGGGTCACCATCAGGAATCATAGAACTTCATACTACTGAGTTTGAATCACTCTCCCCCCCATGGTCCCCAATTTTGAATCTATTGGTCACCTGTTTTGCAGGGAGGGGCCCCTCTTAATTGGGAGGAGGGCCCCAATGAAAATAAAATCCTGTGTGCACACCACCACATGCCAAACCAACCACAGTGATGCCCTATTATGTCCCAGAATTGTGTTTTATGCCTCTTGGGACCCCTCTGCCATAAGTCCCTGACTGCAGCACCCGTTTGATGGCAGCTTTGTGTGACAGAAGGGCATGATGTTTTGCAGATGAAGAACAAAGTCCCTTTTGATCTGTTTAACCTAAAAACCCACATCCTTTTGAGTAGGGGGATATTTTTGGGGCTTTAGTTGTCCTTTAAATCCAGACCTTTGCAATTAATGAGCAGATTAGATGGGCTAACTGGTTTTTTTCTGCTGTTTGTGATTCTGGTTATATGGGTTCATCTAGAGGTCCCCCATTGACTCACCTCTACTATATTAGACTTATAAAGCCAAATGAGAGAATTTGCCCTTTGCTGATGATGTCAGTGCTGGAGACGCAAGTGAAATAGTGAAATATCCTTCCAAAACCTTTGCCCGGTCAGGGCCTGTGAGGTTAATAGAGCCGGCACTGCCCGGGAGCTCATTAGTATTTGTGGCTCCACAAACTCATCAGCACCAGCAGCTCAATTAACACTAATTGATAAAGGGGTGAGGACACATGTCCAATGGAATCAAAGAGCCACTCAAATCTTTTATTCAGATTGTTTCAGCTAAAGAACAAGTCAGAGCGACACCATGGAAATTAGCGGCATTCTCTGAACTCCAAGCACTTGGCACACCTCGCTGTGCCTTTTAGCTGTCACCATATGGCCAATAAATTTTTCTCTTATTTTTATTGCCGGGAAGTAAATAATTTTAGTCCATAATTTCAGCAACCACTGACTTTTGCTCACTCTGCGCTTGTTGTGCGTGAATGTTTAATTGAGCTGATTGGTGATATGTGTTACTATGGTGGATTCTATACCCACATCATTATACAGCATCATTAATAAGCATTCAGTGTGGCGCTCACATGCACTCCCATAATGAAGTCTAAGAATTTTCAGGGACTTGTTGGAATTCTGTTTGGCACAGTCGCATCAGCTTGTCCTATGAGCCAGTATTAAAGTTCTCATATACTTCATTCTATTTGTTACTACTTCCCTCCTACGATGAAGGTTCTACTTACAGTGTCTTTTGTACTAAGCACAATTCAGCAGGAACAGCCCCTAAGTTTGCTCATAGCCTGTACAGAGAGATCCCATAAATCTATGGCAGCATATGTATTTCCCTGTACTAAGCACAATTCAGCAGGAACATTCCCCTAAGTTTGCTCATAGTCTGTACAGAGAGATCACATAAAACTATGGCAGTATAGGTATTCCCCTGTACTAAGCACAACATGTGATGCATTAGAAAATTCTTCCTGCAAAGTTGCTTTTTTCCTACTGCTGATATTATTATGGTTAATAATACAGTCAGGTCAGTACATAATACAGCACCAAATCATCACTAATAGATCACAGCACAGATGCATCGCTAGGAGACAATGTGCTGATATGGATTATGCCACTGCTATTTTGTATCTAATGTGCCCTGTCTTTGTCTGCCTTCAGCACATATGCCACCTGCTAGCCCCAAGCCATATGCTTCTCAGCAGCGGCCTCAGAGCATTTACAGGTATCCTCTGGTCTGGTCTGAAATGCTCTGTTATACAGATAGCTAGAACCTCAGCCAAAAAGCAGGGCAGGACTGCTGCTTACAACGGGGATCAGATAGGATCTGTGCAGCCACTGGGACAGAATGCTCTGTTATACAGATAGCTAGAATCTCAGCTGCCATAAAGCAGGGCAGGACTGCTACTTACAGGGTCTTTTCTCATCAAATGCCTTACTGCCATTAAGGATATCTCTATTTACAATTAAAGTAAATATACCCATAGAACCATGTAGAAGTAAGGATTAGAAAAAAAGAATATAAAAAATGTAGGATGAAAGTTCCTTATGGCTTTACTATACCAGTGAGGATAATATTCATCATGCCATGGGGCAATTATTTTGCACAGCCGGGTTAGTCACAGCAGAAAACACACTATGGAGCAAAGTGTAAATAATATAACATGTTCTTCAGGGGCGTAACTATAGAGGAAGCAGACTCTGCGGCTGCAGGGGGGCCCAGGAGGTATAGGGGCCCCATGAGGTCCTAATTCATATACAATTTCAATAAATATTGGAGAAACAAGTCAACTTCTAAACATTTTGGGGGCCTGAAAAATAATTTGCTGTGGGGCCCAGTAATATCTAGTTACGCCACTGATGTTCTTTCTTGTAACATTGTATCACATCAGGTTGGGATTCTCTGCAGACGGCTGAATCCTCTATAAGCAATGCTCACAGATCTGGGGAGCAAGATTTAATGTTAAAAATTGCTGCTTACAGAGCTATACTCCCATTAAGTGAATGGGGAATTAAGGGGAAAGACAATAGCTCACTTTTAGTCTGCACCTTGCGCTGCATAACCAATCTGGAGCAGGGTGCAGAGCACAGGCAGCATTGCTATAGGGCAGGAGGTAAGTACAGGGGCCTGTGTGCTCACTGTCGCCCCCTGAATGCCACTCAAGTTAAGGCATGAGTAGGAGGCAGTAGGAGTAGTTTAATGAGCCTTCCTCTTCCCACATCTCATGAGTACAGAGCTCTGCTGTATTTATGGAGGCAGATGCAGGTCTCTATGCTCTGAAACCTGTGACAATTAATTTAGATTGGAAAGCATGGTACAAAGTGCAAAAGCACAATGGATTGTTTGCACCTTTCCAGTTGTAAGGGCCCCTTATTCTCATAAATGTAAAAGCACAGACTTTATTTATAGGCGTAGCTGCTGATATAACATTTCATCCCCTCTACACATTTATAAAGGATAGAAAGGCTGCCTCATCTCCGCAACTGCCGGGTGAAGCAGCTTAATTCCCATTTAATAAATAAATATTTGTGACAATGTTGCTGGACAGATTGAATGTACAGGATCTGCCCTAAAGCGGCGCTGCCTGGGCGACCGGCTTATTCCAATATGTGTAAGTGTAATGCACACAGAATGTAACGGGGAAGGTTGTGACCCTCTCTGTCTGCTCTATACGCAGCTCAGAGCTACATCAAAGTGCAGCAGATGTCTGGAAATAAGGCAGCAAATCCATTAAACCCAGGACAAGTGAATCACACAAAGGAAGAAGCTTGGCCAGTACAGTTACACAGAAATTCCTGAATACTATGAATGCAGCAGAACAAAGAAATTAGTAGATATCTGGATTTTTACAAGCCCAAAAATAAAAAAACAACAACAAAGTTTTAGGATTCAAGTACATTTTTAAAAGTAGATTTTTAAGTGTGAGAACTAGATTGTGGGGCAGGGGAGACAGGGTTAGCACTGAAGTAGCACAAGATAACATAAAGAGTATGAGATGTTGCCATAAGAGCATGATGGAGATAGTAGGATGATATGGTGACACGTAGACAAAATGGATATGGAGACAGAAGTTCAACAATGGAGACAGTAGGGTAGGATGGTGACAGTAGGACAACATTTTGACAGTAGAGAAAGATGGAGACAGTAGGTCAAGATGGAGAAAGTAGGGCAAGTTGGAGACAGTAGGACACCATTTTAAAAGTAGAGCAAGGTGGAGACAGTAGGACACCATTTGACAGTAGAGCAAGATGGAGACAGTGGAGCAAGATGGAGACAGTAGGACAACATTTTGACAGTAGCGCAAGATGAAGACAAGATGCTTATGGTAGGACAAGATGATAGTAGTAGGACAATATGTAAAACTAGGACAAGATGGAGACAGTAGGAGAAGATTGTGACATTAGGACAAGATGGAGACAGTAGGAGAAGATAGAGACATTAGGACAAGGTGGAGAAGATGGAGACATTAGGACAAGATTGAGACAGTTGGGGAAGATGGTGACATGAGGACAAGATGGAGACAGTAGGAGAAAATGGTGACATTAGGACAAGATGATAACAGTATGGAAGATAATGACAGAGAGAAACACAGTAGGACTAGATGATCACAGTAGGGCAAGACAGAGTCAGCAGGACAAGACAGAGACAGTATGGCAAGAAGAGAGTAGGAAAATATGGAGACAGTAAGAAAAGAAGAAGAGAGTAGGACAAGATGGAGACAGTAGGACAAGATAGAAACAGTAGGGAAAGATGAAGTCAGTAGGGCAAGGTGGAGACAGTAGGGCAAGGTGGAGACAGTAGGACAAGATAAAGACAGTAGGAAAAGATGGAGACAGCAGAAAAAGATGAGATAGTAGGACAAGAATGAGAGAGTATGAAAAGATGGAGACAGTAGGAAAAGAAGGTGACAATAGGGCAAAATGGAGTGCAAGAGGAAAACAGTAGTGCAGGATAGCAGCAATAACACATACGAAAATTGGAATGGCAAATTACTGAATAATAGCAAGAGATAAATACATACAGTATTATTATTTACTATGAATCCTTCTTAATCACACGCATCAATCTCTCACAATCCCATCATTTTCTAACTTAGATTTTGATTGAAATAGCTCTGTAGGAAATAGGAATATATACATAGAAAGTTACATCTGAAATCAACCGAATTTGTCTTCAGTGTGCCTCTCCGCAAATCAATATATTGCATAATGAAGTGTCTGCATTTGCATGGAGGCTTGTAACCGAAAGGAAATAAATACATTTCCCACTATAATAAAACATATTCCTCCCAGTGTTACAATGGTCCATCATAAACTCAAGGCACAATGGATCAGTGTTAATATGAACCATAATCTGTGTAATCTGTGTGCACATTTTCTCTTATTGGATTAACCCTGTGAACATTCTAATGTTCTAATTGGCTACAGAAGGTCAAGCTCCATAACTAGTCTAATTCTCTGATTGTATATAGGTTGGTATAACTGTAATATAGGGTATCCCAAAACTCAGAACAAACCCCAAGGTTCCGGTATTGGCTCGCGCTTCTGCCTATAACAAACGCCTTTAGCTTTGGGAGGAGCCCTCCGCAACTCGGTTGCAGCCAGGTTTTAAAATGTGAGGACCAGGGGGGGGGGGGCGTTCTGGGCAGAGAGGGGAACGGAAACATATACAGGAAAAAAGGGGAACAGAAGTATTCATAAAACAGGCTTGATCAATACCAATTGCACAATGCAGTACAGCATCAGGTTTCAGTAGATAAGGGGATCAATATATCGGGGCACAAGTAATGTTTGGGTGGACCAAAAGTCTTAGGGATTCCACACTGCCTGCCACACCCACTTTAAACCACACCCTTGTTACCACAAGAACTTTTAAGAACATATCCACATTAATGGTGGTACCATACCAAAAAAACAAAATGGTTGGTGCTCATTGCAGGGATATCACTCAAAAATGTAAGTAATTTTAAAATATATCTGTAAATCCATATGGCTCATCCTCCCCTGCTGATAACACAGCACCCCCCCCCACCCCCAGCACACTATTAAACACCTTAGGGGCCCCTAGCAACTGTTTCCAAATGCTAGCAAACCCCCAAAATAAACCCTACCAGGCTCACAGCTGTGATTTCTGGGTCTCCATGAAGGCAGAATATGGCACAAATATGGAGCATAAGGCAGGCTGCGTATGGCACACACAGGGAGCATAGGGCAGGTGAAGTATGGTGCACACAAGGAACATAGGGAAGGCAGAGTATGACACACACAGGGAGCATAAGGCAGTCAGAGTATGAAGTCAGTGCAGGTGACTAAGTACGGCTCACTCCAGGCTTTTAATTCCCAGTACACACCCCCGCCTCAGGTGTAGACATCAAGTCTAAAATAGCCAAAGGTTTACTAGGAAAAAGCCATAAGCAGATCTTGCTGCAAAAGTGTTTTATTTCCACGACATGTTTCGGGCTAACAGCCCTTCATCAAAGTGTTATCGAGGTGTTATCCCTCGAAAGACAGAAGCTGCTCTGATGTTCTTCTGCTTAGGAATACAATTAGAAACCTTTCTTAAATCTTTCCTAAGCAGAAGAACATCAGAGCAGCCTCTGTCTTTCTCCTGACAACTTCCTTGACTACTTGGTGGTCAGACTGGTGGGAAATTGACCAGCAGGTGGCGCTGTTGTAACAAATTCATTCATATTAACAGTACATGTATCCCTTAATATCTTGGAAATAAAAAATAAATAAATAATGAATGTACATTGCAAAAGTGCTTAGAATAGCCCCCCTCATCAATTTTACATTCACTTATTTTAAAGGTTTTCTTATCCTTTAAAATGACATTTACTTTCACAATGCACAATACAGCTTATGGGTAGAGTTCCCCTATAAAGTACAGTTTTTGTCTGTTTCTCAGTAAGGGGTTAACCTGTCCCCGGGTGGTGAGCGAGCGAGTCATTACATCTTCTGTCGAGCTACCGTGAGATTCATTCTCTTGCCGCTTAAGGGAATATTTTAATGAAACATCAGCCAAGCTGAGCCTGTCCTCTGCAGTCCCAGTGTATTTGAAGAGAGCGTCTTTCAACATAAAAGGAGAGTCCATTCACTTTATTAAACCAGAGATTCTCATTTTGGCTTTCAGCCCATTACTTTTTTATTTAAAGAGAGGCGACGTTCTAATGTCAAGATACTTTCATTGTGTTCTTCTGTTTAACTTTTCTTTTTTTGTCTTTTCGTTCCACTTTCCTTAAGGGCTAGTGGTATCATAGGGAGTGTCCCGGGTATTGTCCTTATTGTCTTTCATGTCTCATCTTCAAAAGAATAACTGTCTATGGGTTTACAAACGCTTATAAATTACCTGATCGTGCAATTATGCAAAGCTTAGTTTTTAAATATTTTTACGTTTACATATTGACCATGGATGTCTTGGCTCCATACACAGGCCAGTCAATATTGATGAGATGGGTCCTATCTGCCAGTGGTTGGGCACCTGAGCAGGTCTGAGTCGGCAGGAGCCACTGGGCAAACAAGGTTTTTTTCTTGGTGTCCTGCTGACCCAGTCCAACCCTGGTTAGGAGAGAGAGGTATGGAGATTCCTGCTAGTGCTCAGCACTTATGGGATTAAATATATTGTTCTGCATAAAAGAGACCACTATTGGTCAGAGATGAGAGACAGACTCATAAAAGCCTGCCTTGCATGAAATTTTTTGGGTACTGGTTTATTTTTATAAACATATGTGCCCCAACACAAAAATATCATTCTTAAAATATGGGGGGGGGGGCTATCACTGTAGTAAGGCTGGAGACCCAGTCTAAGGGGCTCTCCACTTCCAAATCCCAAGATGTAGAAGCTAAAAAATAGAATTTCACAATCTTACAGTCAATGTCCTTTCCCTTAATCCATCCCTTTAAGCTAAAGCAACATTTAAATTTAGGATCTGCCTTTTGTGCAAGTCAGATTTACAATAGCGATGGGGGCGAAAAAATTCGGCTAGCGCGAAATTCACTGCAAATTTCTGTGTTTCTTTTGAACGAGCATCCGAAAAGTTTCTTGCGTCAAAATCAGCACATGTCAACACTATTCAGACGCCCATTGACTTTAACGACTGTGTTGAAATTGACATGATCAACTTTTCGGACGCGCATCCAAAATTGACGCGGGCGTCAATTTTCGAGTATTGCAAATTTTTTGTAAATATTTCGCTGTTTTGCAAATTTTGAGGGAAATTCGTGAATTTTTCTACGAAGCGAAATGGGACAAATTCGCCCATCACTTCATCACAGGGCAGCTTTGTGCTACCACCCAGGTGTTAAAGGCAATATATTATCAACCTGAGTCAGAAGATCATTGAATAAAAAACTCGCGTTTTGCAAAACAAGGAAAAGAGCATTGCCGGGGGAAGCAACTGTGATACAGAAATTCAATGCACATTGAGGAACCAGCAGAGAGGCTGAGAGCTATTGTACAGTGCAGAGGAGCAGAATAAATTCACACATCCTGAATAAAGGATGAAGATGCTACAGAAAAAAAATTTCTTATAATGTTATGGCCCTTCACTTTTGCATTAAGAGAAGGACATTGACCTTTAAAAAACAACTTTCTTTTTGTATCTAATGGAAATATTAAGGGGAAGGTATAATTATTTCCTCTGAGCTTCTCTGTTTCTATGAATGTATTTCTGGCTCAGCTTGCAGGTTCACCACCTAATGTTGTGACCTGGTACCTTAATATAGACATGCAACTCCTTAGTGACTTCTAATATCCTTATAATTTACAGTAGGGGGTACATTATACCTTATAATACATGAGTGATACTCAGAGTTCCCTGTATAACTCAGCCTGCAGACTTATGCCTTTAAATGGTCACAGAACCCCTCAGTGACTCCTAATATCCTTATCATTTACAGTAGGGGGTACATTATCCCTTATAATACATGAGTGATACTCAGAGTTCCCTGTATAACTCAGCCTTGTGCCTTTATATGGTCACAGAACCCCTCAGTGACTTCTAATATCCTTATCATTTACAGTAGGGGGTACATTATCCCTTATAATACATGAGTGATACTCAGAGTTTCCTGTATAACTCAGCCTGCAGCCTTGTGCCTTTATATGGTCACAGAACCCCTCAGTGACTTCTAATATCCTTATCATTTACAGTAGGGGGTACATTATCCCTTATAATACATGAGTGATACTCAGAGTCCCCTGTATAACTCAGCCTGCAGCCTTGTGCCTTTATATGGTCACAGAACTAATATCTGTTAGACTTCTAATATCCTTATCATTTACAGTAGGGGGTATATTATTTTCTATAAAGATATCACTTGTGATTTCTGTCAAAGTAAAAATGATATTACTGTGGTTTAAGAGAATAGCTGATGTGGTTCAGTCACTTGGTCGTGTGTTGCAATACTAAGCTAATTCAGCTGGAAGCTTATGTATCAGACACTTGTGCCCTTTCTTTATTTGATATTTTAGGCGTTTGGCAGACAATTTAGATGTATCTGATGGAAAACGTGCAGAATAGCAGCTTTTGGGTTTGTACAGTCTGTTCCAGGTGCAGCACAACACTTTTTCACTCACTAAAAGCAATGTCTTTTATTTTTTCATCTTTGTGCTAAATCCATGTCTTTCAGGCCTCGCTCTTACACTGGTAATTAAGGCTTATTAGGAGAACTGCCGTCATAGAAACAACAAGTCAGAGCTCACAAATTAGAGACAAAGGAAAAACGAATCCGCTCATTGCTCTAAATCTTGGAGCTTGTGGGCAGAGAAAGTTGTCAGGCGTTTATGACCATGTTCTGTGGTTTTGGGGCCAACAACCTGATTAGCAATAGTCTAGTGATATGTAATGAAATATAACTTAAGATAACGTGCATATATATAAGTTCTTTGGATGAATGGATAAAGCTGCCACTGCCCATAGCTAAAGGATAGCAGAAGGAAAGTGAAGTCCATCTCATCCCATCAGCTGCTCATCATCATTGAAACTCAATTCATAACTCCAGCTAATAAAACATTCAGCCGTAAAAAAGGACATTAGCGCTGGCATAGAAGTAATTTCGATTTTACAGGGCGCTATTATTTATGTAATGCACAGGCCTGGATTTGTGGAATGGCCACCAAGGCCCGGGCCTAGGGCTGCAGAATTTTAGGGGGCGGCATGCTGCACAACCATTCCCACATTGTTTAAAAAATACTGGGGATGCGAAGGAGATACAATCATTTTTTTAATTTCCCATGCGCCAATCCCCATTGCTCAGGTGCACGAATAAAGGGGCAACGAACGGCATTGGGCCAAGGGGCACCCGGTATGTAAATCCTGCCCTCTTAATGCAGGACTGTCAGCTCCTGGGCCTGTCAGCTGTTGTAAAAGTCCCAGTAGTTTTCAATAGCCTTTGTCTGTAAGTGCAGGTTCTATGTCACTCTTATTAACTTATCATTGCTCACTTCACACCACTGTGTCATTAAAGGGCACTTGTTGGGCATAAATATTATCCCTAACTAGTGATGGGCGAATTTATTCGCCAGGCGCAAATTCGCGAAACGCCGGCGAAAATTCACCCCAAAAGAAAAATTCCCACAAATTTTTCACCGTTTTGCGAATTTCGCGGGAAATTCATGAATTTTCTGGCGAAACGGCGCAAATTCGCCCATCACTATCCCTAACCAAAGGTGTGGGCTTACAGAACTCCAGTTGGGGGTAATTAGGTTTTTTTTTTTTTTTTAATTGCCTGCTAGCACCAGGCCACCCGCACCAGGAGGGAGATCCCAGTACCAACAGCCATGTTGCGTCACCCATATGCTTATAATGAGTAAATACCAAGAGGCATTTAAAAAAAGAACTACTGTTACCCCCAACCGGAGTGCAGGCTCTATTAGCCCACACCTTTGGTTGGGGATAATATTTTTGCCCAACAGGTGCCCTTTAAGGATATTGTCAGAAGTCAGAAGTTACTGTTTTTTGGCACTTTATATCATTTAACAAGTTGCCTGAAAATGTGGCACTACTAAGAGGACCACCTAGTGGCAAAATGCAGAATCCATTAGAAAATATTATTAAGTATTTGTCTTGGGCCCCAGCATGGTCAATGGGTCATGGCCAAGGTGAAGCTGCTTCACAATCACATGATTAGCAAATGCAATGCCCATGGCAAACACTGGCACTGTTCATCAAATATAAAGGCAGTCCCCGGGTTACGTACGAGATAGGGTCTGTAGGTTTGTTCTTAAATTTGAAACTTAAACCGATGTCTGACTTAAAACAGTACTTATTTTTACCTTTCTGTGCTCCGCAGTAGACAACACACACTGGAGAGGATTAGGGCAGGTGGTTTATTAAAGCTAAATGCAAATAAAAGTCAAGCAAACCATAGTATGTCACTCAAACAGTTGTATGTACCCACAAGTGCACCAGAGGATGATTCCAAGCATTTCGTCACTGGCCCACCAAGCTGAGAACCATTCAGATGTTCAAACAAGTGGAATTGCCCCATGTGCCGTTACCTATAGTTTAGCAAAAGGCCCCAGTGATCACTAACTAATCCCTTCCCCTTCCAAATATGACAGGCCGGGGTGGAGGCAGAGGATAAAGGCACCCTAGCAACCAGATAACTGTTTTGAAACCAGAAGAAAATGAAATAAATTGCCAGCTGACTCCATTCTCTGCATCCTTAATTGCAATAACATGTTTTGATGCACAATTAAGTCATAATTGCTGGGTCACTTCCCCTAACAACCAGGTATACTTTATAGAACTAGAAAGTCAAGTCATTAAACATAGAAATAAAAGACAGATCACAAGTTTGGATAACTCCATCATCAGCGCCTTCTACTGATTCATGTGTCATTCAAAGCAAAGCCAGTAAAATTTCCCTGGATGTAAAGTGCTTTTACTGTCTCCTTCAGCTCCCCGTACAGCCAGGCCTGTGTCCGACACTGCTGTGTACGACTAATGAACACATCAATAATCATGGGCACATTGCATCTTGCCATCTGGCACTGCGCTTTGGAGCAGACTTTTCCCAGCGGATCTGGGCATGGATATGACTGCATCTGATCCATTATGATTCCAACGCCCACAATGTTGTTTGCTCTCCGCGAGTGCACCACAGCCCCGGCTAATGCCTTTGCAAACGAGCAAAACAACTCGTTAGTTTATATATCATAAAATACAAATGCTTAAGTACTTATTGTATTTCATCTGTCACCAACTTATTCTTTCTACTCATCCCAACTTTAATATTTCTTTACTGTCATTCTGTTTCCCACATTATATGCTATGTGATCCTCTCCAATAATAACCAGAGCAACAGTTCAGCAGGCTTATGAGAGCAGACCAGACAGTAACCCTTCCAACACTTTCCATGGTCTCTGTCACTATATTTTAGCTACCTATCTAGTGCTACCAATCCCTATTTCTGTAGGGAAATGAGAGCAGAGCAGACAGTAACCTTTCCAACACTTTCCTCTTGTCTCTGTCACTATATATTAGGTACCTATCTAGTGCTACCAATCCCTATTTCTGTAGGGAAATAAGAGCAGAGAAGACATTAACCCTTCCAACACTTTCCATTGTCTCTGTCCCTATATATTAGGTACCTATCTAGGGCTACCAATCCCTATTTCTGTAGGGAAATAAGACCAGAGCAGGCAGTAACCCTCCCAACACTTTCCATTGTCTCTGTCCCTATATATTAGGTACCTATCTAGTGCTACCAATCCCTATTTCTGTAGGGAAATGAGAGTAGAGCAGACAGTAACCCTTCCAACACTTTCCTCTTGTCTCTGTCACTATATATTAGGTACCTATCTAGTGCTACCAATCCCTATTTCTGTAGGGAAATGAGAGCAGAGCAGACAGTAACCCTTCCAACACTTTCCTCTTGTCTCTGTCACTATATATTAGGTACCTATCTAGTGCTACCAATCCCTATTTCTATAGGGAAATGAGAGTAGAGCAGACAGTAACCCTTCCAACACTTTCCTCTTGTCTCTGTCACTATATATTAGGTACCTATCTAGTGCTACCAATCTCTATTTCTATAGGGAAATGAGAGTAGAGCAGACAGTTACCCTTCCAACACTTTCCTGATTTAGTGCTACCAATCCCTATTTCTGTAGAACGCACTGCAAAATGAATATACAGGCATTATTAATAAACACAGAATTATTTTTAGAAGTAATGTAGACTATCTAAAAAAGCAAAGTGAAGATTATGTGCATTATAACAGGGATCTATCAGTTCCACATAGACTTAATCTCCAGTACATCGTGATTTATTCCTTACAATTCCTCACAATATTTCCAATATGAATTCCTGGCAAATACATTTCCCATCAGGCTTAGAATAAGATGTTTTCCTGGTACATTTCTAGTTTGTGTAATTTAACATATTTATTTCTCCTACTTTATGGGCCTAAGAACAAAAGTTAAACTCCGTTGTATTTTGCCTGTTACAGGGCGAGTTTCTCATTTGTGGAATCGTGGTTTGTTCATGGGATGGGAAGCAGACTTATCTTTATATCCACCCATATAGGAATATATATGGAAGCTCTGTAAGCAAACATAAACACTGGCAATTTTGGACACAAGTATACATTTTTGTCAGCAGAAAACGACACAGTCTGGCGTTCCCAGGTGTCCTAGCGCCCGCCATCCGCGTTAAACACCCCTCTGCAAGCGTGCGTGAATGCGCCATATCGATGGGCAACTTCCGGGCCTTTGTGGCCACAAATCCAGGCCTGAGGAAGGGTAAGAAGAGGGCTGCTCCATGGTGCTCGCTGAGGAGAATGCCGGACCGTGCAGTTTTCTGCTAACAGAAGGGTATCAGGTAAAGTAAGTGATTACAATCACTGGGGGTGCCTAACGCGTTTCAGCCGATCGGATCAATGAATAGGAGAAACAGCAAGAGAAGGGGCGCCTCCCCTGGCTGGCACAAAAGAGACTTCATGCAGCACTATCTTTCCAGGTAGCTAATTTGAATATGAACCATTCTTAAAATGAAAGCAAATTGCAAATATGATTTATCTGTATTTATTTAAATTTCCAAACCATAATACATGTGAAAGTGTGGATCACCTTTAAGTTAACTTTTTTTATAGAATGGCCAATTCTAAACAGTTTTTTTAACTGGTCTTCATTAATTGATTTTTATAGTTTTTAAATGATTTGCCTTTGTCTTCTGACTCTTTCCACCTTCCAAATGGGACTCCACCTAAAAACAAAAGCTCTGTAAGGCTACACATTTGTTGTTATTGCTTTTATTATTAATCTTTCTATTTGAGCCTCTCCTATTCATAATCTAGCTTCCTATTCCAATGAACGCCTAGTCGCTAAGGTAATTTGGACCCTAGCAACCAGATGGCTGAAATTGCAAACTAGAAATCTGCTGAATAAAAAGCTAAATAACTCAGGTGAACAACCCCTTTAAGGCCCAAGAAAGTCAAGTAGGATCCAGCTGATTCCCAGACCTGGAAACAGAGAAACAGAGAACAGAAAAGGAGAGGGGTACATCATTAGTGAGTTGCAAGCATGGTTGCCTGAATTTTGCCCACAGCCTACTTCTCCCAATTCCCATTTATTTATATACTCACACTTGCCTGCTCCTCCCCCGGTAACATCAGACATGGGTGGGTCACGTGAGGATACATAATTGATGAGGGATTGCCAGTTTGGGTGCGGATCAGGGTGGGTGCAGGTCACCCATTTGTCAACTCATATTACTAAGAGGCACTGCTTTCCATAGCAATTACATTTACACCTACTTTTAAATTGACAGTTGTGTAGAATGACAGTTTTGTTTCATTGTACAATGGTCAGTAATCTCTTTGAAGCCAAGCACCTGAGTACACGCAGGGCACAAAGGCATCTCCAAAAGTGAAGATTATTGACCCACTCCTGCAAACCTTAGGAATGCCGGGAAATATATGACGCCCTGTACTGGAATAACAAACAAAGCCCCTTGTATTTCTGTGCATATATACACTCCTCTGTGTTGCTGGTACATGATATAGAACAAGCCGGCTCTAAGACGTGACCATCGAGCTGCTTATGTCTCTTTATTCTCTGCAGCATTATTCATACACAATCCTACCAAAATAACACAAGTAAGGGACAGAGGAGCGCTCAGCGCGCCCAGGTTCCTGCCCTCCCTGTCAATCACAGGCTTGTTTTTCCAGCCTGACAGCGCCCCTGTGCACTCATTTCCCAGGGCTACCAGATCCTGTCAGTATCCCGCTCTCTGCCAGTGGCCTCTGCTGAGCGTGAGTGACAGGCCTGGAGAGATACTTCCTAATATTTCTTCTCACCGCCATACGGATGAATGTAGATAACTCCCCTTATCTGCTTATTTGTAATGGCTGCGTTTTGTGCCTGTGCTCAGTGTCAGATTTATGGGAATGAAACCTCATAAACTCACATCTGCTTTTATGTCCCATAAACCGGCAGAATATTCCGTCTGATATAATGAGGCCAAGGTTGTTTCTTCCACCCTCGTTTCTCAGATCTGTTTGTACTTTTCTTTTTTTTCCTGTACTTTTAACATTTGGCAATTAGGCTTGTTGATTGGTGGGGATGCCAATGGACAACCTATCCTTGTTCCTTATAGACCCATCAGTAGCAGATGCACACAGTCAGGACCATGGACAGTGCCTGGAAATGAAAGACATTCGGCACCTACATATATAATATTCTGTTTATTCTTCATCTTTTTGGGATCCTCAACAAAGAACCCAAAATGTGAGCAAACCTCTGTAAGGGGGGCTTGTACTGGCTTCTGGCAGATTAAAGGTTACATTTCTTTTACATTTCTCTGTGGGATTAATTAAAGGCGTTGTTTACCATTGAGTTAACTATTAATATGATGTCGAGATTGATATTCTGAGACAATCTGCAATTGGTTTTCATTCTTTACTATTATTAGTGCAGAGTTGGACTGAGTCGGTGGGACACTGGAAAAAAAAAAAAACCTGAGTCCCGAGTTTTATGGGCCCTGCTGGCCCAGACCCACTCCCTGTACTGCTGCTCTCCCGACCTCCGACCTCCCTCCTTGGCCCTGTCCCTGCCCCGATCTTCCTCCATGGCTAAAGTAAAGGAGAATTGGGGGAGGGGGGTATTTGTGACTGGGATGGAGTAGCTGGAGGGGGGTATTGGCTGGGAGGACCAGAGGGGGCTCTGCGGGGCCTAAAGAGTGGCCAATACAATCCAACAGTGTATTTGTGGTTTTTGAGTTATTTAGCTTTTTCTACACAGTATTCTCTGGTTTGCAGTTTCTGCAATCTGATTGCTAAGGTTCAAATTGTCCTAGCAACCATGCACTGCTTTGAGCATTTGTTTTTTGGATGGGGTCAGTGACCCCTATTTGAATGCTGGAAAGATAATTAAAAACCCATGACAAATAATTAACGAAGACCAATTGAAACGTTGCTTAGAATTGGCCATTCTATAACATACTAAGAATTAACTTAAAGATGAACCACCCCTTAAAGAAATGAATGAACAATTCAATTTGCATCCCTTTCTACCTTGGATATTCTTTAGGTCTTATACCTCATCTTGCAGTTTCAGATTTGTAGAAGGTGCCATTGTTTTCCAGCTGGCTACTGGTTCCAATACTAACAACAGTATAAAGAAGCCAATTAATTTGCCTGTAGGTTTTTAGGCTTCTTACTAGTGATGGGCAGATTTCTCCTGTTTCGCTTCACTGTATATTTGTGAATTTCCAGTGAAATTCAGGAAACATCGAAAAATGTGTGAAACTCAATGGGTGTCAGAATAGTGTTGATAGTGCCAATTTTGACGCAATTGACTTTTTGGACATGCAGCCAAAATTTTATAGCGCTGGCGAATTTTCGCTGGAGCTTCATGAATTTATTCGCCGGTGGTGAAACACCGAAATTTTCAGCGAATTTGCGCCAGCCAAATTTATCGGCAATCACCATTTCATACACAAACGCATTTTTTTAAAGCGTTTGACATGCATTTGAGATGCAACTTTAATGGCACCTAAAAGCATCAGCTAACTGACTCCATTACTTTCTGCCTCGCTGTACCCAGGAGTGTTCAGAATGGCATTTCATTGAATTCGGGTTTTGTTGTATTTTTTCAGATGCTGCATTATCTTGCGCTTGTTAGGTGCTCGAAAGACAATACAATAAAAGGTTGCATTTGGAACTCACAAACAGAATGTAAATGCAATTCAGGTATGGGAACTGTTATCCAGAATACTCGAGACATGGGGTTTTCCGGATAACTAATCTTTCTGTAATTTAGATCATAATTTAGATCATTAAACAAATCCAATAGGCTGGTTTTACTTCCAATAAGGATTAATTATATCTTATTTAGGAACAAGTACAAGCTGCTGTTTTATTATTACAGAGAAAAAGGAAATCATTTTTAAAAATTTGGGTTATTTGTATAAAATGGAGTCTCATCTAATGATGAGCTTTCTGGATAATGAGTTTCCAGATAACAGGTCCCTTGCCTGTATATACATGTTTCATGCCCATTTAAGGGCTCTTACACACGAGCGGTGTGTACTCACACAGACGCATGTATGCGCTGAATACAGCTGAAATGCAACATGCTGTGCCCCCTTGACAATAATTGAGTGTGTCTACTCCTGCGCTCCCATGCAGCTGAATGGAAAAAAGCGCAATGCAGGGGAGCGCAGGTAAAACCACCTGTGTGTAAGAGCCCTAAGCAGAGTCGGACTGTGACACGCCCCCTAATCATGTGCAAGAAATATCCACTCGGCGTGCATGCGCCGACAGTGCTGCGTGGCGCACATGCGTGAACGGCACTATGTGGTGCCGAAAAAAAAATTTTTTTTTGTAGAATTGAATGTAGCAAGATTTTTTTTTCCCAGTGTGCCACTGGGCCAGTCTGACTCTGGCCCTAAGAGTTTGGGAGAAAACAAAGACAATGGAGGTGGAGATCAAATTACTGGAAGACAGAAACCACTGGGCCCCATGCTGCCCACTACAAACAGTCTACAGTAGTGATGTCGATAAAAACTCGACCCACACCCGACCCTAACCCACGTGCCCCCCCCCGATTTGAGCCCACACCCGACTTCCACCTTCCGTTTATAAACCAGCACTGATGGAGCCGCCGATGATGTCACAAAAAAGGTGGGGCCTACAGGCATGCGCCTATAAAACCAGAAGTATAGGGTCGTGAGCGGGCAGAAGAGCTCAACCCAAACCCGCCCGCGACCAGCAAATGGGGGAGTGAGGTTGGCCTGAACCTGCGGGTAAACCCGCACATCATTATTATTAACCCATATAGCGCCAGAAGGAACTGCGATGGTTCCAACAAAGCATCCTGTTAATCTGAATGCATAAACAAGTGACTATAGAATACAACCTTGTTTTATTTTATTTTACATGAAAGGAAACAGCTGGATTTCTGTCGCTTGATGGCAAAACCAACGGCTGCTCTTTTAAAAACACCATGGAAACAAAAAGGCTTCTCATCTGCCAAGAGAGCGTATATAGTTGGAAACGCTGATTTCCCACAGTGGATCACACATGATACATATGTATGTTTATCTGCCACAGCAACTGTCACTCATAGCTGCCATTTATTTATGGATTGGAATAAATCAGCTCCTTGTCAGTTTGCCAGCCGCTCCTGCTGAGAAGGCGGAATCTACAGGTTAGCTACATACTTAAAAGAGTTGTTCGACTTTAAATTAACTTTTAGTGATATTCTGAGACAATTTACAATTTGTTTTCATCTTTTATTATTTGTGCTTTTTGAGTGATTTAGCTTTTTATTCAGCAGCTCTCTGGTTTTCAGTTTTGACATTCTGGTTACTAGGGCATAAATTATCCTAGCAGCCATGCATTGATTTGAAAAAGAGACTATGGAATATGAGTAATAAAAAGTTGCAATAATATTACATTTGTAGATTTACAGAGTTTTGGATTTTAGGTGGGTCAGTGACCCCATTTGAAAAGTGGAAAGAGTCAGAAGGCAAATAATTAAAAAACTATATGAAATTAACAATGAAGATCAATTGAAAAGTTGCTTAGAATGAGCAACTCAATAACATACTAAAAGTTTAATTAAAGGTGAAGCACTCCAACAGTCCTCTGTTTTAAAGGGAAACTCAGTTTGTTTGTTTTTTTTGTTTTTTGCTTGGGTTGTGGCTGGGGGGAGCCCCAGAGGGGGCTTTGTGGAGCCTAGAAAGTGGTGAGGGCCCCCTGAGGCAGCAGGACCGGTATCCCCCCCCCCCCCCCCGGGCCCACCAATCTGATGCTGTATTTGTGGCTTTTGAGTTATTTCGCATTTTATTCAGCAGTATTCTCCAGTTTGCAGTTTCTCAAATCTGGTCTCTAAGGTTCGAATTGTCCTAGCAACCATGCACTGATTTGAACAAGAGACTGGAATATGAATAGGAGAAAAAATGCCAGAATAGAAAGGTGAGTAATAAAAAAAGTAACAATAACAATAAATGTGTAGCCTTACAGAACATTTGTTTTTTTAGATGGGGTCAGTGACCCCCATTTGAATGTAAAAAAACATAATAAATAAATAATGGAGACCAATTCAAACTTTGCTTAGAATTTGCCATTCTATCACATACTAAAAATTTAATTTAAGGTGAACCACTCCTTTAAGTCTGCTGTTCTAAAGGGGAACTCCACCCAAATCCAGTTTCTATTTTTTTTTTTGCTTAAATATACCAAAAACAAATGGACTGCTGCTGGGCACTGAGCTGCCATACTGATTCTCAGACATGGAAGCAGCAGGACAGCTACACCCCAATGTGACCAAAGCTTCTCCCCTCTCTGCTTTCTGGCTTTAAATAGGAAGGTAAAATCCTGTACAGAATGGGAAGAGAAAAAGCCTAAATGGAAAGATAATTGTTATAAATTGAGACTGCTTGTAGCTAATTTGATACATTTATTAGGACACATTCATTACCTACACAACAACAGCAGCGCCCTGAAGTTCTCATCTAATTACACCTAGCCAGAACCGGTTCTGCCGATTCCATATCTTAAATGTGTTTGTCAATTATTCATTGCAAATCTGTTTTGGCAACTGTGAGTTCCCTGATTGGCTGGCGTGTGAGCGCACACTCACTGTGACTCACCCAATAGAACTAATGTCAGATTAGGAAAGTTTCGATCAACAGAGATGCAGCACTTTCGCTAATAAAGGGAAAGTTACATTTAGGATTACACTTTAGCAGAATAGCAAACATGAGCTGCAACATGAACAGTCCCCTTGGTACAGACCACAAAGAAAAGAATAGTTAGGCTTATTTCCCCTTTAAGTACAAAATGTTACTAAACTGCTGTACATATATATCCCATCATACAAGGGAAGGAACAGCAATACCAAAATATGTTTAATGCTGATAAAATTGATGGGCTGATACACTGCAAGTGCAACTGCAATAATAGTGTCTGAACATTAAAGGATAAGTAACATTTAAAAATAAGTTAATGTAAAATAGATGAGGGGGCTATTCTAAACACTTTTGTAATTTACATTCATTATTTATTTTTCTTTAATTCCAAGATATTAATGGATACATATATTGTTAATATGAATTAATTTATTTACAACAGCACCACCTGCTGGTCAGTTTCCCACCAGTCTGACCACCAAGTAGTCAAGGAATTGGTCAGAAGAAAGAAAGAGGCTGCTCTGATGTTCTTCTGCTTAGGAAAAATAATCGAAACCCTTTCTCAAACCTTTCCTAAGCAGAAGAACATCAGAGCAGCCTCTTTCTTTCTTCTGACCAATTCCTTGACTACTTGGTGGTCAGACTGGTGGGAAACTGACCAGCAGGTGGAGCTGGCTAAATTTATTCATATTATGTATCCCTTAATATCTTGGAATGAAAAAAGAATAAACAATGAATGTATATTGCCAAAGTGCTTGGGATAGCATCCTGATCAATTTTACATTCACATATTTTAAATGTTTACTCATCCTTTAAGGCTGATGTATCAGAATGAGACATTAAATTATGCCAGCATAGGTATTCCCCTGTACTAAGCTCAATTCAGCAGGAACAGCCCCTAAGTTTGCTCATAGCCTGTACAGAGAGATCCCATAAAACTGTGGCAGCATGGGAATTCCCCTGTACTAAGCACAATTCAGCAGGAACAGCCCCCAAAGTTTGCTCATAGCCTGTTTAGAGAGATCCCATAAAACTATGGCAGCATAGGTATTCCCCTGTACTAAGCACAATTCAGCAGGAACAGCCCCCAAAGTTTGCTCATAGCCTGTATAGAGAGATCCCATAAAACTATGGCAGCATAGGTATTCCCCTGTACTAAGCACAATTCAGCAGGAACAGTCCCCTAAGTTTGCTCATAGTCTGTACAGAGAGATCCTATAAAACTATGGCAGCATAGGTATTCCCATGTACTAAGCACAATTCTGCAGGAACAGAACCCTAAGTTTGCTCATAGTCTATACAGAGAGATCCCATAAAACTATGGCAGCATAGGTATTCCTCTGTACTAAGCACAATTTAGCAGGAAAAGTCCCCTACGTTTGCTCATAGCTAGTGATGGGCGAATTTGATGCCGGCGCCCGTTTGGCAAATTTTCTGCGAAATTCGCTAATTTTTTGGCAATTTTTTTTTGACGCCAGCAATTTTTTTCGAGCAAATTTTCGCGGGCGTTTTGCGAATTTATTCGCTGGCTGTGAATCACGCAAATTTGCCGCAAATTTGCCGCAAATTCGCGCCTGGCGAATACGTTCGCCCATCACTACTCATAGCCAGCACAGAGAGATCCCATAAAACTACAGCAGGGTATTCCCCTGTACTAAGCACAGTTCAGTAGGAACAGCTGAGAGATACACTAAAATTACACTGATGCAGGTACTGTATCCAACAGGAAGATTCTAAAGGTATAGTGGCCCCTTAACCAGCAATGTGAAGTATTCACCTCTGATAAACACTGAATGATTCTACGCGGCAGCCCCTGCCTCAGGCCTTTCCATCCATTATTAAGTGGGAGCTTCATGAATATGGAGATGAAACTGTCCATTTCCTTTATTAAATTAAGGAGGGGTAATCTGGTCTATTGTACAGAAGCGAGGAGCATCCCACACATACCAGTCATTATGCAAAGTTGTGCCTGTGTGCAATTTTAAATGAATAAATAAATAAAATTTGATAATAAAATAAAACTTGGTTGTATTTCCAGATTTCTTTTTTTTTTTTACTAGCCGCTCCCTTTTATCAGTGCATTGTGTCAACTATTTTACTTGTGTGAGGGATGAAATGATTGGTCCATGGGCCTCTGGGGGGGGGTTTGAGGTTTGGGAACAGGGTGTGTGAAGTTGCATTTCTACCCTAATTGAAAGGGACATAGTCAAACACCCTATGTTTAAATAAAGACAACAAAAAGTTAGATAAGCGCTTTCAATGCTATCACTAATAACTGTCGGCACATGAATAAATGAGCGTTATTTTGCCAGTAATGAGTTTTTAATCAATGTGGTGAATCCTGTAACTGGTGCCTGGGGAGTAGAAGATAAATTTCCCTTTTAATATCAATTGAAATCATTGATACATTATTGCAGGTGACTTCGTATTCCTGATCCCTGTTCAATCATATTGCCGACTGCGAAATCCTTTGCTGAATCGTGAGCAACAGAATAAGGTCTGAAAGGAACAATATTTAGTAAAAAAAATACACATACACCATTCACTGCCACAGTGGAGCTTACAATCTAGGGTCCTTATCGCACTGACTAGGGTTGGGTTTTTATTTTTTAGGAAGTGGAACCATTTCAGCCACACAAACTCTTAGTTTTGGGTAATTAAATGGTTTTGACCCCAATCACCTGCAGTAAAAGTCCATTCTCTGACTTCCTACAGTTTCCACCAATATTCATTTTAACTCTACAGTTTAAACCCCTATAAACCTTCTCTAATCTGCTAGGGTTGTGATTGGGGGAGTGACCTGCATATAATGGGGTGTCATCAAGGCACTACCAAACCTCAAATATTTGTTTGTGTTATGTGTTATTTGTGAGTATTTAAGGTTGCCAGTTCCCCCAACCCTCATTGCTATTTGCATCACTGCCACACAGGCAGATGCTTCTGTTGCCCCTGCAAAACAATAAGCACAATTCAGCAGGAACAGCCTTTCTAAGATTGCTCGCAGCCTGTACAGACAGATGCCATACATTATTGTTGTTATATTTCCACTTTAAATGTATACGCCAACACAATCCTCCATGCAGTAAGACTATGAAGAAAGGGCAGAATGCAGCAGCAGCAACACGAGCATTGCCAGTAATGATATAATATATTGCTCTTGCTATTTCCAAGTTGTTAATGAAATGAACAACCAGGGCCTGTACTCACTGGATAGGACAATGCCTATTGAGTTATGGCTGCAGCCCCTAAAAATTAAGGTGGTGAGAGTTGTAGTTACTGCAGCGAAATCATTATCTGTAATTATTTACTGTTTAATGAGATGATTTAGAGAATGGCATGCAACTAAATGATGATTTGCTGAATATTCCCCCCTCTTCCCTGTCAGCTGCCAGGCTGAAACTCAAAATTGGTCACTGACTTTTATCCATTTAGCAATACAATACAATGCAGACGAGAGTTACGGATGTGAGATGTATTTTCTTGGGTTGGATTGCCAAGAAAAGGATCATTATAAGTAAAGTGTAAAGAAGGGAGATTTCACCATCAGCATAGGAAGGGTTTTTTTACTGTAAGGGCATGGGAATAACTACCAAGAAAGGGAGAATGAGTGATTCATTGGTGGGGGTGGTGGGGGGGCATATTACAATTAGCATAGCAAGGGGTTATATACTGTAAGGGCAGTCAGGTTATAGGTTTCCCTACCAAGAGAGGGAGAATAAGTGATTCATTGGTAGGAAGGAAAGGAGATTTCACCTTCAACATCGGAAGGGGTTCTTTACTTCAAAAGCAGTCAGGTTATCGGATTCCCTACCAAGAGAGGGGGAATGAGTCATTTATTGGTTTTGGTCGGGATCCCTGCTGCAGCAGGCAGAGAGATCCAGATCTGTGGAATGTTTTGTTCTACTTTGATAAAGTATTTAAGTATCAGGGAGAGCCAGTTTCTAACTCCTGCCTGTGGATACTTTGACCACTGTGTGTTTCTCCAGGGTGAGGACAGGTCTTGCTAGTGTATCTGCCATGTGGGAGCGACTACTACTTTCAAAGGGAAAGCTACCTTGGGGCAGGAAGTGCTACCTGGGGACATAAGAGCTCTTGGGGAAGGGACATTAAACTGACCGGATTCATTCTACATTCATCAACCCGGTGTGGGACTGTGGCATTGAGAGACTGTGCCAGGGGTTGATAGTCCACACAGGTTCCCCAGAGTAGAAGTGATATTGTGTGATTTGCATTTACAGTTACTAAATACAGTTTTACATAAAGTTTATATTTGTTTTATTGGAAACTTTGTGTGTTTTATTTATTTCTAGTGGAAATCCCCTGAGGTGTGCTCCTCAGTGTTCCCTAGGTGTGTATGAATGGGTTTCCTCAAGTTAAGGTTGCTACTAGTGACAAGCAAAGTTTTTGCCAGGTTTTGCAGCAAAAAAGTCGCCCATAGACACCAATGGGTGAAAAAAAAAATTTTGCTTGTCAAAAACAAAATTGCCATCTATAGACTATAATGCATTTGGAGAATTTTTGGTCATTTCATGAATTTTCTGGGAAGGGAAATGGGTCAGATTTGCCCATCGCTAGTTGCCACCTGAAGCCTAGGACTGTACAGTTTAAAACATTAAGATAACTGGACAGAAATCTGCCAATTTCATCTAAGACTAAGTGATGCAATAAGCCCCCCATCATAACCCTAACCAACATTATTGTGCCCACCTCAATGTCATCATGCCCACCCCCAGCACCATTGCCTTGCCAAAATGCCATCAGCCACAATGCCTCTTTCTTTAGGGCTGCTCCTACCATGAGACAAGGTTAGAACCCAGAAATTTGGCTCTGCTACTGCAGACAGTGCTATTGCATTCATTTCACTAGTGATGTGGCCCCCCTTTGACTCCAACGCTAATGGTTTAAAAGTGGAGAGGGAAAGAGGGGAAGCAGACGGCAGCAGCTCCAGGATCACCCCTGCTCTTTAGACACTGAAAAAGGTGTGAACCCTACTTCCAGTTCCCCAAAAAACTTATGGGCGGAAATTGGCTCCTGCTGAAAATCAAAATGTGTCTGAATGTTATAGGGACCTTAGACTGTAAGCTCCACTGGAGCAGAGACTGATTGGAATAATGAATCAATCTGAACAAGACACAAATACCCCAAATCCATTCATGAATGACGGTGTGGGTGGAGGGGAAGGTCAGACAGATGAAATGATTATACAATGCTGATTATATTACCTAACGCACAGCTTTGAAGCCCCAGGAGACGAAAAGACGAAAAGATGACGGGCCAATTAAAAGCCTTTCTGAAGATTTCTCGCCAAACAGACTCACGGCCGTCTTTCTTCCCATTGCACAAATAATTAGCTGCCATTGAAACGTAATTACTTCTACTGACACAAATAGCCAGAATGTTTTATATCCTGGAAATCAAAACATTTTTTATATGGAAGAAATGCTGGACCCCCACCCCTCTGGTTCCAGCACCAGCAAGAGCAATAATAGTTTCAACACCAGCTCATATAAGGCCATGTCCTTAACCTGTATATGCCACTTCCCCTCTGTATTTATCTACACAAACTCCACTACTCTCTGCTAGTGCTGTAAGGTCAGAGGTTGCACAACACTGCTGTTAACTGATACTGTTTCAATTTAGTATATTTGCTGTTGTATCTCTCATTCCTTCAGTGCATGGTTCATATATAAAGCCCCATGTGCCCTTATATGTAAAAAGAAAAAAAAGATAAATATATAGGAAGGCCGGTATTTTTTTCCAGAAAAGGTAGCAACCCTACAGGGTTGGCTGTGCCAAAAAAACAGTACCCATTTAGTATATTTACTGTTGTATCTTACTGTCCCAGTGTTACCTTACTGCCACCATGTTACCCTACTGTCTCATCTTGTTCTTCTATCTTAGCCTTGCCCTACTGTCTTCTTATTTTTATAATGTCACCATCTTGTCCTACTGTAATCACTTTACATACTATCACCATCATATCCTTATACTGTGTCTCTCTCTTGACCTACTGTTACCATCTTGCCCAAATGTTTCCTACTTGTCCCACTGTCTCCATGTTGCCGTACTGTTTCCATTTAGTCTTACTGTCTCCATCTTACCCTACTGTCTCCATCTTACCCTACTGTCTCCATCTTGCCCTACTGTTTCTATCTTGCCCCACTGTCCTCATCTTGCCTTATTGTCTCCATCTTGTCCTACTGTTTCCATCTTGCCCTACTGTCTTCATCTTGCCCTACTGTCTCCATCTTGCCTTACTGTCTCCATCTTGCCCTAATTTCTCCATCTTGCCCTATAGTCTCCAAGGGGTGATATGATAATTATGTATAAATATATAAGGGGATCATATAATAATCTCTCTAATGCTTTATTTACCAGTAGGTCTTTCCAGCTGACATAAGGTCACCCATTAGAAGAAAAGAGGTTCCAGCTAAATATTCAGAAGGGTTTTTTTTACAGTGAGAGCTGTGAAGATGTGGAATTCTCTCCCTGAATCAGTGGTACAGGCTGATGCATTAGATAGCTTTAAGAAGAGGTTGGATGGTGTTTAGCAAGGGAGGGAATACAGGGTTATGGGAGATAGCTCATAGTACAAGTTGATCCAGGGACTAGTCCGATTGTCATTTTGGAGTCGGGAAGGAATTTTTCCCCATCTAAGGCAAATTGGAGAGGCTTCAGATGGGTTTTTTTGCCTTCCACTGGATCAACTTGCAGTTAGGCAGATAAAAAAAAAGAAAAAGGTTGAACTTGATGGACGTGTGTCTTTTTTCAACCTTATTTACTATGTTACTGTGTCTATACTATATCTATATTGCCCTACTGTCACCATTTAACCATCTGATGTGACATTAGGAAATCTGGAGACAGTAGGGCAAATTGTAGACAGTAGGGCAGATTATAGACAGTGGGGCAAGATGAAACCTAGTATATATAGTCAAACTGATCTACTACTGCAAGTAACTGCTAAGAAACATAACCATGAAGCAGCCTGAGCTTATGCACTGAAATGTCTATAATAAACCTCTGTATACGTCTTTGACCCACCCCACTGTATCTTGCTGTTTGATCACAAGAGCTTGCATACACAGCCCCAGTCTTGCAGGCCTAACTTGGCTACACAATCCCTTCTTTACTGACGGCTTCCCATAAATCCCCCAGGTACCTGATTAAATTCTGATACATATCTTCCCTTAATACAGAGCGGGAAATATTCCAGTCTGACAGAAGCAATATCAGCACCTGACTACTGAGCTAGTCTTCCTGTTCTGCTCAGGATCCAATACTGGATACAAAGTAACATCAAAAGAGCCTTTGAAAAGAACGGACAAAGACCAGCTCACCTCTGCCTATAATACCTATTCATAATGCTTCAAGCTTATTCCTTTATATACATAATGAATATTACCAATGAGAAGGTAATGAGAAATCCATTCACTAGGTGAGACATGTAAGTAACAGACTTAACAAACTTGGGTTTGATATGCTCTGCTTGTTTGTTCCCTATCTGGTCTGCTGCAGATTGGCTGAGTTGTAACTGGCTACAATGGTGCACAAAAAACACATAGACATGCACATGAAATCATACCTATAGTTAATATAAGGGGTGCTCTACTAGCATTTACCTCATACTGTAGATAATAGGGATGGGCGAATTTTTTCGCCTTATTTCGCCAAAAATTGAGCCCATAGACTTGTATGGCATCATGCGTCAAAATAAAAAGACGCGCGTCAAAGAAATTTCGCCGGCGCGGATTTTTGGCAAAATGAAATAGGTCAAATTTGCCCATCCCTAGTAGATAATAAGGATATTTAGAAGTCATTGAGGTGTTCTGTGACCATATAAAATATAAAGGCACAAGGCTGCAGGTTGAGTTATCCAGGGAATTCCGAGTATCACTCATGTATTATAAGGGATAATGTACCCCCTACTGTAAATGATAAGGATATTAGAAGTCACTGAGGGGTTCTGTGACCATATAAAGGCACAAGGCTGCAGGCTGAGTTATACAGGGAACTCTGAGTATCAGTTATGTATTATAAGGGATAATGTACCCCCTATTGTAAATTATAAGGATATTAGAAGTCACTGAGGGGTTCTGTGACCATATAAAGGCACAAGGCTGCAGGCTGAGTTATACAGGGAACTCTTGAGTATCACTCATGTATTATAAGGGATAATGTACCCCCTACTGTAAATGATAAGGATATTAGAAGTAAATGATGGGGTTTTAACAGCAATTACATTATATAGTAACTTTATAACCTGTGAAAATATAGTATCAATCTATATTGGAAAGTTGCTTAATATTATAACCTATAGAGTCTCTGTTCTTATTATAAGCATCATTTTAAAAAGTCTGGAAATGTCCATGTCAGTAAATATTTGAATAGGGAATATCAATGGCCACATTTGCCTATAGTTGTTGAGATGTAGGACTTAACTAGGACCTCTGTCCCCCATAAACACCTGCAGTCATGGCATCTGCTCCCACTGTACTGCACTATATTTTATTCCCAAATAATAGGGGCCTCGGAAGCATCGACGTGGAACACAGAGAAGGTGTAAAGTGCTCTGCATGGAGCCTTCATATGCACAAATCTGCATTTATTTTGGCATTCAGCCCCGGCGTCTGCAACAGTAAACAACCCCCATAACACCAAACGATATTAACAAACTGCAGCTCGAATTTCCCGACATCTCCCATTATGGGTTTTTCGATTGTTCAAATGACAGTTAATGACTGGATCGACTGAATGCGTTTTCAGGCTTGAAATCCTTACAGTAAAAAAGAGAAAAGTTATCGGCGAGACATCACTTTCAATCAGCGCATCTTACAAACACCCACTAAACTCCTTTTCTGTTTGCAATGACTCTAAATGGGGGTCTGAAATAAAATCGACGATTTTCTGCATTCTGCAATCACTCCAGTTGTCTTCTAATGCTAAATGGCAGCCCATTAATGGCAACAGGACAAGGGAGTTTAACGACCGTGAAACGTCTGTGCAGTTTTCTCATCGCCATGGCAACTAAAATGCTCCCCCCCTAGTTTTACAAAGCTTGATAGCACTGATACCTCTTTTTTATTATAATACCCTAGTTTGTCAAATTTCAGGTCTGTCGTTTTTTATTCTCTTTTTTTTTACGAGCTGCACTCCAGCAGAGGTATTTATCAGTTCTATACAAACAGAGCACTTAACTTATAAATGACTTAAAAATATTTTTTCCTCAAAATTATAGCTACAGAGGCGGCGGATAAAGTCACCATCTCCCGACTGTTGCTTGTGCTACTGCAGTTTTTGTTGCTTTGCCAAAACAAAGTAACATTTCACAGCCTGCTTCTAATTGTTATCACATTGGGTTGGAGGTGTGGGTGCCATTAAGCATCCAAAATACAATGATGGACTAGTTAAGGAGAAATCTGGGTGGGATTTCAGCCCAACGGTTTCCATTAGAGTAAAGGTGAGCAACCAATGAAGAAAAACGGCAGGCACTTACAGATCCCACAAACAGGCTTGTAAAAGAACTGAGAACCTAATTTAGGCCACAAAATAGATAAATACATAAGCCTTACGCGTTTCATACCAGTGGGCACTTCATCATATGCTAAAGGTGAGCAACCTTCGACCATGGTGCACCATAAATGTCCTGCACCAATTGCACCCACACCATAACCTGGGAGGTGCCAGGGCAACAGTCACTTTTTCTGGAAAAAACTTTCCTATATATTTAATCACATTCCCTATTAACAGTGGCATAAGGGACCCGGTGGCAACAGAAGCAGCACTGATGGGGCAACACAGCGACATAGGTAATGGATTTTGTTTGTTCTACATCATAATTTGCCTGTGATTGGATAGACAGAGCCATAGATGACATAAATCAATGATGTACCGTATATACTCGAGTATAAGCCGACAAGAGTATAAGCCGAGGTACCTAATTTTACCTACGAAAACTGGGAAAACTTATTGACTCTAGTATAAGCCTAGACACAACTACAGCCCTGTCTCCCAGCAGCGCAAATTCTGCCAAAGCGACCCCCCCCAGCGATCAACCGGACTTCTTTGCAAAGTTGATGGTGACAGAGAATTGCCAAACGGATTACTGTGTGCATTGTCCCACTGTCCCACTACCATGTGCAGAGGGTGCTGTTTGATATTGCCATCACTGTTAATCTTTCGTATAACCAACAGAGGGCGCTGTGTGATATTGCAGTCACTGTTAATCCTTCATATAACCAACAGATGGCGCTGTGTGATATTGCAGTCACTGTTATTCTTTCATATAACCAACAGAGGGCGCTGTGTGATATTGCAGTCACTGTTAATCCTTCATATAACCAACAGAGGGCACTGTGTGATATTGCAGTCACTGTTATTCTTTCATATAACCAACAGATGGCGCTGTGTGATATTGCAGTCACTGTTATTCTTTCATATAACCAACAGAGGGCGCACTGTTATTCTTTCATATAACCAACAGAGGGCATTGTGGGATATTGCAGTCTCTCCCCAAGTGTACTGTTGGTATAGGAATAATTAAAAGTGACTGCAATCTCAGCTACGCAGGTCGGGTACCGCTGACCTGAGTATAAGCTGAGGTAGACTTTTTCAGCACATTTTGGATGCTGAAAAACTCGGCTTATACTTGGGTATATACGGTAAGCGTTTGTACTAAATATTTCAATTACATAATAATTAACAGAACTGTAATGGATACAGCAGAGTGGCCTATGAGGTCTCTGGGAAGCGCTTATATGAGAAGAAGGGGAGTGGCCTGTGAGGTAAACAGGAAGCACTTACAGCTAATGAGACCACTGCCACTGGGACAGAATGCTCTGTTATACAGATAGCTAGAATCTCAGCTGCCATAAAGCAGGGCAGAAATTCTGCTTGCAATGGGGATCAGATCAGATCTGTGCAGCCACTGGGACAGAATGCTCTGTTATACAGACAGGACTGCTACTTACAATGAGTATAGGATACATCTGTGTACTAGAGTTCTGTTTTTTGGAAGGTCCATGTATCCTCACCCTTCACAGGGTGTGCATTTTGACAGTTGCACCTGCCTTTGCTACAGTAAATATAAGTTCCATTGGAGCTTGACACCAACTTCACAAGGAAAATTCCCAGTAAGCAGGAAGGAACTAATATGGCTTAAGTGAGAAAGAGAAAATGACCTGCATCCTAAGTACGTCTTTCATTATCTAAAATTAGCCAGAAGGAGATAGGAGAGGAAATCCTCATGTTGTGGCTCAGAAGCCTTAAGTCTCAGAATCTGCCACTTGCCTAAAAGCCTTAGTAAGCAATCTATATCACCCTTGCACAAGACTGTCTTGAAAGGACCCTGGAATATTGAGCAGCCAGCTTGACTCTCTGCGACCCCCAAAGGGAGATTATTTTAAAGGTTAATTACTGCACAAGAGGAGAAAATTGAGTTTGCCATTGTCTGCTAAACCGGCCTTTCCAAATCCTTAAACTCCATTTACTTTTCAGAAGAAGCAAGCAAGCGTGCGGACACCACATTAAGCACCACTTGTTTCATTCATTTAAAAACATATTGTTCAGCCTCAATTATGCCAATTTTTTTTTTTTCTCATTTTTAAATCCCCTTTCATTAGGAGTGGAATGGTGCATTTGGAAGCTGACGGAATGGATTTGTGCTACTGCGACCTTGGTTTCTGGAGCAGTGTTAGTCCTGCCATTTCTTTGAATTCTTTTGCAAGGCAATTATGCTCCCTACATGATTCAGCACATGGCTGGGAGATAACAGTTGCTACAAAAAAGTCAGTGCCCGTGATTTCCCCTCTTAAAATTAAGAGAAAAGTTCACACGGGCCCCTTGTCTAATCATGAAATTCACTTAAGGTGGCCATACACAAGCAGATTAAAGCTGCTGATATTGATTCTGTAGACCAATTTGGCAGCATATCTTCCCATGTGTAGGAGTGTGTAGGGGTGTTTGGACGGTCTCCCCGATAGCTAGCTAGCCAAAAATCCACTTTTTGTCTTGTAAGTATCCATTGATAAATGATATATTATAAAGCAGGGGTGTCCAGACTTTGTTACGCTGGTATCTATTCTTGCCACCTGTCCTCCGTCATGAGATCTAACTTGACAGAAATAGTGGGCCATCTACCATATGATGCAAGCCACAAGAAAAATTATCACTCTGCTGTCAACTTTTGGGTGTAGGGGATCACAAGATATCAGACTGTGGCCAGGTCCAGTGGAGCAGCAAAAGCCTCTTTAAGTTAATCCTGCTGTCACAAGCCTCATCTCGAGAGATTTGTGTCGTAAGCAGAGTTTCGGGTGGCAAAGACGTATATATTAGTCAGACAGGTCACGGTCTACAAGGAACTTTGCCTGGTTCTACTGGTAGACTGCGAACAACGTTTTATGCACCCCTGTTATAAAGATAGTTGCGAAGACAGGGAGGGTTGTGAAAATGGTGCAAGGTGTCAGATATTTTTATTCGACCCAAGATAAAAAACGCAGCCAATTTAATGGGCACAAGCACTCACTGGACGGGTCCTGAGTGGCACTAATTTTCATCTCTTCCAATGCACCCAAAGCATTTAAATATCTTCTCATCAGTCACTGCTTACATTTAAAGGAACAGTAACACCAAAAAAATGAATGTGTCCTCAAGCACAGTATACACAGTAGATAACAGATAAGTACTACTATAGCTTATATAAACAAGTACTACTATAGCTTATATAAACAAGCTGCTGTATAGCCATGGGGGCAGCCATTCAAGCACAGGATACACAGTAGATAACAGATAAGTACTACTATAGTTTATATAAACAAGCTGTTGTGTAGCAATGGAGGCAGCCATTCAAGCACAGTATACACAGTAGATAACAGATAAGTACTACTATAGCTTATATAAACAAGTACTACTATAGCTTATATAAACAAGCTGCTGTATAGCCATGGGGGCAGCCATTCAAGCACAGGATACACAGTAGATAACAGATAAGTACTACTATAGTTTATATAAACAAGCTGTTGTGTAGCAATGGAGGCAGCCATTCAATCACAGGATACACAGTAGATAACAGATAAGTACTACTATAGTTTATATAAACAAGCTGCTGTGTAGTCATAACTACAGTCATTCAAAGCTGAAAAGGTAGAAAAGGCACAGGACACACAGCAGATAACAAATAAGCTCTGCAGTATACAATGGGATTCTTCAGAACGTATCTGTTATCTATTGTGTATACTGTGCTTGAATGGCTGCCCCCATGGCTACACAACAGCTTGTTTATATAACCTATAGTAGAACTTATCTGTTATCTACTGTGTATCCTGTGCTTGCATGGCTGCCCCCAGGGCAGCCTCAGGGGCCCATCAAACCATCCACCGCCCCCCCCCCAGCAGCAAAGTCCTCTCTATGCCAGCCCTCCCCACTGCGTGCAAGCGTAATTTTTTATGGCGCGCAAGCACTGCCAGTGTCTTGGAGAGGGAGTGCAGGGAGCAGGTCTTGGCCGGCAGGGCCAAAAAGAGCCGGGGCCCACCAGGTTTTTTTCCACCAGCCCAGTCCAACCCTGTATGGGTTGTTTTGCCCCAATATAGTTTCACTCAGCTTAGCCACCATTAAGTATAAGGTGCTGTATTATTAATACAGACAAAAATGAAACCAATTTTAAAGATTAGAATGATTAGCTCTATGGGAGATTACCTGCCTTTCTGAATACTTGGTTTCTGGATAACGAATACCAGAACTGTGCTAAGAAAAATTTGAATGACACTGATGCAGAATCTCAGCCATGAAGCGACGCAGGACCACTGTTTTGTAAGAGGATAGGAAGGAGACCTAAACATCTTAAAGATCGAAACAGTTTCATGCTGTAAGCAAATCAATTCCTCTCCTAAAATAATCTGCATGACTTGACATTTCACGCACAGGTACATAAACTTGATGGCTCCATGACAGTGTCCTTTTAATTAAAAACAAAGATTTTCATCAAATGTGATTAATGGCCAACACAGGCTGAACGGCACCTATGAGTTATGACCATGCAATAGGATATTTTATCTGGAATTGACTTGTAGTGATGGTTTTATGAGATCTTTGTCTTTTTGTGGCCATCAGTAATTAGAGCAGGATTCCACAGCCTCAGCATCTTAGAAATTGTTCCTCGGGCCAAGTATTTTTTTTTTAGATGTTGTGTGTATTCTAGGGTTTCCATCTTATTTTTGTGAAAACAAGTCGGGGGGCGGGTTGGTGACATGGGCGGGTGGGCCAGTGATGTTGGGGAGGGCGGTGCTGTGACACCGGGGGCTGGCTGTATGACGTACCGATCAGCGATTGGCTGATCACCATGTCATTCACTTCAATGTCCTGTCCAGAACTTTTTTTTTTTTTGGAACTTTTCACCTGGGCAGACCTTCCAAAAACCAGGCTGTCCAGGTGAAATCCAGACAGGTGGTAACCCTAGTACTGTATATTCTGTCTATCTAGGGAAGTGACCCCCAAACAGTAGCTCGTGAGCAACATGTTGCTCTCCAACCCCTTGGATGTTGCTCCCAGTGGCCTAAAAGCAGGAGCTTATTGTTGAATTCCAGTTTGGAGGCAAGTTTTGGTTGTATAAAAACCAGGTGCACTGCCAAACAGAGCCTCAGTGTAGATTGACAATCCACAAAGGGGCTACCAAATGGCCAATCACAGCCCTTATTTTGCACTCCAAGAACATTTTTCATGCTAGTGTTGCTCCCCAGCTCCTTTTACTTCTGAATGTTGCTCATGGGTTCAAAAGGTCGGGGATCCATGATCTAGGGGGTAAAAATAACACATTGTGCTGCTCTCTCATTGCCTCTAACAGAAACGAATACACTAATTTTGTAATCTTCTGTGTCATACTTATCAAATATGTGGCACGTACTTTAGCTTGTTGTATGCATACGACTTTCCTCCTCTGTCCATAAGTAGTTATATCTAAAGGTGGCCATACATGATAAGATCCGCTCGTTTGGCGAGGTCAGCAAATGAGCGGATCTTTCGCCCGATATGCCCAGCAACAGCAGGGTGTTATCGGGTTAATGCGGATGTTGGCCCTAGGGTTGTAGGACTGCATCAACTAGTCAATGTGGCCCTCGATCTGCAGAAAAATCAAACCTCCCTGATCGATATCTAGTCAATTTTGGCCTGATATCGATCAGGGAGACCCATTAGAAGGCCACATACACTGGCAGATAAGCTGCTGAATCTGTCTAAAGGACTGAAATCAGCAGCTTTAATCTGCCCATGTATGGCGACATTAAGTCTATCTATCTAGCTAGCTAGTTGGGAGGTGCCATATTGATTCAGTTGGACAGTACGGTAAGAAGGGATGCATTATATTGAAACACATTTTTAGGCAAAGTATCCAGGTACTTCATCTAACATGCCATGTCTTCAGGAGGAACACTCACTGCTGAGTTTCAAATTACCTCCAGAATCTATATCAGCGCAGGAACTATCTGTAGGGAGTATGTGGGTATTTCTGGGTGATCAGAGGCAAACAAACCTAACATGACCATGTGCAATGCCAAGTGTTGGCTTGAGTGGTGTAAATCTCAACACCATTGCAGCCTGATGCAGAGGAGCCACGTCTTCTGCAGAGATAAATGGAATTTACCCATCTGGTGGTCTGGATTTGGCAAATGCCAGGAAAGCACAACCTGCTTGATTACATTATGCCATAAGTAAATCTTGGTGGAGGACAAATAATGTCCTGATGCTGTTTTCATAGTTTGGTCCCTTGGTTACAGTGATACCATAAGACTGCAGGGTACAATGACATTCCAGACAATTTCGTGATTCCTACATTGTGGAACAGTTTGGGGAAGGTCCTCTCCAGTTTCAGCACAGTAATGCCCCATGCACAAAGTCAGGTCCATACATAATGGGATTGTTGATGGGAGTGAATGTACTCTGATACCTGACCTCACCCTAACGGAACTGAAACCACAACTGTGAGCCATGACTGATCCTTAACATCAGTGCCCAAAGTCATTAATGCTCTTGTGGCTGAATAGAACTCCCAGCAACAATGTCCCAAAATCTAGTGGAACCTTCCCAGAAATGTAGAGGTAGTTACAGCAGCAAAGGGAGGGGCAACTTCATTAATCACTTTGGTTTGGGAATGAGATGTTAGATAGGTAGGGGTCCACCATACTTTTGGGCCTATAGTGCATATAGTGCTGCTGATCAAAATATTTGTTATTGTTACTGCTTCAATATTGCTATGCTTGTGAATCCCTGGCTTTAACCATGCCAACCTAGCATGAGTCTTCAATTTACCCATCAGATCAGCCCCCTTCAGCACTGTAATAATCTACATTCCTGGCACAAATTTTCCTTCCCCAGAATCTAATCTCATGCCTTTTTGGAAGTATTTTTATTAAACAGGGTGCCATTCTCGTTCCACCAGGAGACACAAAATGAAAGCTTGTCTGGATTCCATAACCGCCTCTCAGGGCCTCATTTATCAATAATTAATATACAAAGATGACTGCGAGCCCGTTCCATGTTCAAAGACCAAACTGTAACATTTATTCGTGAAGAAAAAGCAGCTGCAAGTAAAAAAAAAAAATCTGAAAGCAAAAGGAATGAATCTCCATCAATGCTATGTTAAAGATGTTAGCTCAACCTTAGGAAAAGATTCCTGGATTGTGTTAATGATATATTTTTTTATTACTGTAATTAAGGTTAATTTTTAAATTGCCATCATATTTTGCAAGGCGCTATGGTGAAGCGATGGAGCATGCGACTGACAATAATTAATTGCCTATTGTGTATAAAGTACGGAAAGTGCTGACCTTGGGGGCTTAGGCTGATAAATGTATATTTATCACAGTTTGGATGTTGTAATGTGGTGACAGCCAAAGACAAGTATTACCTCGTATTAAATGACAATGAGCATTCGTGGAATGATACATTCTAATGTTTAATTATTGAATTTGGTTTAGTTTTGTACAGGGGGAACAGCTATGCTAAGGATGAAAACTATAAAAGGTTTATTCTACCTTATGCTAGCTTGTTTTAAGTGAATATATTCTACCCTATACTAGCTTGTTATAAGTGAACACTCAAATCTCACCCTAAGAGGCCTTCAGGCTGATCCCCCTTAGCTCGTAACAAGGTTACAGAAGTATAGAAACATTGGGGTAACAGTCACCCTGCTATAGTTCAAGGGGTACCTAGGGCACAAATAAGCATTCACCCCAAATCTCCCCCTAACTGGCCCCTATCTGTAGCCTTGTTAGCTCATAACAAGGCTACAGATAAATAGAAACATTGGGGAAACAGTCACCCTGCTATAATTCCAGGGGTACCCAGGGCACAAATAAACACTCACCCCAAATCTCCCCCTAACTGGCCTTCAGGTTGGGCCCCCTTAGCTCATAACAAGGTTAAAGATATATAGAAACATTGGGGTAACAGTCACCCTGCTATAGTTCCAGGGCACAAATACAGTGTTTTTTTATATTAACTGAATTTGTGTAACAAACCTCATCAAGAATGAACATTTTTCCTGAAAATCAATCAGCAACCCATTAACTGTACCCTGACATCACAGATGTTGCCTGAACTGTTTACTCCCGATGGGGTTCAATAATCAGCTCTGAACTAATGGTGCGGGAATTTAAATGCCTTGGCATATTTCATAAAAAAAGTTAAGTCTGATACTTAACTGTCATTACCACTATTTTATTAAAGCATTTTTATCTGATTAAGTCAATTCATGTATGGAAAATATGCTATTATTTAAGCTTCTACAATTCATTATATTAACAACATGCTGTCATTCCCCGGCAGAATGGAAAGCATTAGCAATGGTGCAGGCCGATACCCCATAAAACAGGAGAAGTTTAGTGCACGATAAATCAGGTTTTAAATACTTGTTAAATAATATTAGCATAATTTGGATTAATGCATAATTAGCGGGTGCTCTGTTGCTGAGGATTACAATGAAATCTCATTTCATTTCAAGAAGCAGGCAGATATTTCTTATTGAAGGCAATATGTGTTTACATGGGAGAGCTTGGGAAAAGCAAGTGTTGGAGTTTGTTATTTACGCCAAGGTTTTGCTTATTGCTTGCTCTTCATTTGCTTTTTGGATGGGATGAAGCACAGAATGGTAACTGCTTGTCAGTCCGTCAGGGAGATATTTGTCTTAAGTTCTCCTTAAAGGATAAGTAAACCTTTAAAATAAGTGAATGTAAAATTGATGAGGCTGCTATTCTAAGCACTTTTGTAAAGTACATTCATAATTTTTACTTTAATTCCACGATATTAAGGGATACATGTACTGTTATTTGAATTTTGTTACAACAACGCCACCTGCTGGTCAGTTTCTGACTACCAAGTAGTCAAGAAAGTTGTTCCTCTCCATTAAAGGTAAAGTCCGCCCTATTGTTCAACATGGTGACATTGTTCAGCCCTTAAAGGATAAGTAAACCTTTAAAATAAGTGAATGTAAAATTGATGAGGGGGCTATTCTAAGCACTTTTGCAATTTGCATTCATTATTTATTTTGTTTTTATTCCAAGATATTAAGGGATACATGAACTGTTAATATGAATGAATTTTTCTTACAACAGCGCCACCTGTTGGTCAGTTTCCCACCAGTCTGACCACCAAGTAGTCAAGGAAGTTGTCAGGAGAAAGAAAGAGGCTGCTCTGATGTTCTTCTGCTTAGGGAAAAAAATTAAAAACCTCTCTCACATCTTTCCTAAGCAGAAGAACTTCAGAGCAGCCTCTTTCTTTCTCCTGACAACTTCCTTGACTACTTGGTGGTCAGATTGGTTGGAAAATGATTGCCCGTCAAAAAAAGATTTGTTGTGACCTCAAATAATCTCTTCGCCCATAGACTTCAATGCATTTTGGCAAATTTTTTAGCAAATTGAAACAGGTCAGCTTTATCCATCGCTAAAATAACTGCTACCCATGAAGTGAGGTGGACATGTGCCAAGCTGGTAACATAACATAATGCTGAATGTTAGGAGAGAAGGCAAGGTGTTGCCCTGCACATTTAACACAACCAGGATTGGTGCTTTTATCAAAGAAGAGGGGTGCTTGCCTTCAACCTAGCAACTAGGGTGCTTCAGAGATTTGAACTCCCCAAGCTTTTGGCATCAAGTGGAACATTGTTGTGGGCTTGTGGCTATTCCTTAAATTGTCTGCAGTGAAGTAAAGCATTTATGGACTTCCCGATAACCTTTTTATACACAATGGCACATTCTTTTAATAAATTTCACAAAACAACAATTCCAACCACTGTGCTGCGATGATGCCACACCCCCATAAAGTGAGTGTTATTGGAACATTGGAAACAATATGCCTCATCAAGACATGCACAAAATGTTACAATGTCTTGAAACACCCTATAAAGTTCCCTTTCCGACTCCTGAGCTATAGACTTGTCATTTTCCTAAACAGTTAGCGTAACAGACGGCGAATATCTGTCAGCGCGGGATAAAACCCGCCGACTGACTGCCATTAAACACCCAGACTTGAAAGCTTAATCCTTCTATATGACACCCATTCCAAAAGTGGGATATTGGAATTTACTGACACGTAGCGCTAATGGCGTCTGTTTGATGTGCGCAGACACATTTCGCTTGAACTCTGGAAAACTCTCCCTTTATGTTAATTGTTTATAAAATATTTCATGTTGTATTTGCTTATACATTTTTGGAAATTGTTTCTTTGAATTAAGCGGCACAAACAAGAAGAAGTTTATTCCGTCTGCATCTGTAAATCTAAGAATTCTGCCTGCAACGCCCACCCGGCTGCATAGACCACCCATTCCTGTCAAATTAAACAAAATCATGTCTTTAATAAACAAGCAGAATGGAGACGGAAGAACCGCTGCCAAGAAGCTATTATTTCTTCTATTGTGTTCTTAGTCCCCGCCACTCCTAAATCGGGGAGATGGAATATAATGCAGATCAATGCCCTCCTTTCACTTCCAGCCAGGAACCAATTTACACAGCGGCTTTTCTATATATACACAGGGAACACTGTGTGCAATATTGCTGCCATCTGTACTTTTTAATATCTGCTTCTATTTTTTTAATTTAAACAAAAACATCTTGTTTACTGCTGGCTGATTGCCCCTTGTCAACCTCCTGCTTCTTTAGGCAAATATAAAATCTCTACAAAGTTGATTTATAGAAAAAAATGAGAAGCCATTTGTAAGTAGGTTTTAGTTGTAGGGTTCTGTCGAATAGAACATTCCTTCTCTGTATATTTGTATTTATACGTATGGGAGGAAAGAGGTGCCATATTGATTCCTTTAGACTTACAGTATGAGGGTATAGCTTATTGTGTGCCCAGAACATTCCTTCTCTGTATAGTTGTATTTATACATATGGGTGGGAGGTGCCATATTGATTCCCTTAGACCAGTGATCCCCAAGCAGTAGCTTTTGAGCAACATGTTGCTCCCCTTGGACAACCCCTTGGATGTTGCTCTCAGTGGCCTCAAAGCAAGTGCTTATTTTTGAATTCCAGGCTTGGAGGCAAGTTTTGGTTGTATAAAAACCAGGTGCACTGCCAAATAGAGTCTCTTTTAGCCTGCTAGTCCACATAGAGGCTATCAATTAGCCAATCACAGCCCTTATTTGGCACCCCAGGAACTTTTTGCATGCCTTTATTGCTCCCCAACTCTTTTTATTTTTGAATGTGGCTCACGGGTAAAAAAGGTTGGGAATCCCTGCCTTAGACAGTACAGTATGAGGGTATAGCTTATTGTGTGCCCAGAACATTCCTTCTCTGTATATTTGTATTTATACCTATGGGTGGGAGGTGCCATATTGATTCCCTTAGAACAGGGATCTCCAACCTTTAGAACCTGTGATGTGAGCAATATTCAGAAGTAAAGAAGTTGGGGAGCAACACTAGCATGAAAAATTTTCCTGGGGTGCCAAATAAGGGCTGTGATTGGCCATTTAGTAGCCCCTATTGTCAACCTACATTGAGGCTATGTTTGGCAGTGCACCTGGTTTTTATTCAACCACCTGCTTTGAGGCCACTGGAAGCAACATCCAAGGGGTTGGAGAGGAGCATGTTGCTCACCAGCTACTGGTTGGGGATCACTGCCTTAGACAGTACAGTATGAGGGTATAACTTATTGTGTGCCCAGAACATTCCTTCTCTGTAGATTTGTATTTATACATATGGGAAGAGGTGCAATATTGATTCCCTTAGACAGTACAGTATGATTGTATAGCTTGTTGTGTGCCCAGAACATTCCTTCTCTGTATATTTGTATTTATCCTTATTGGAGGGAGGGGCCATATTGATTCCCTTAGACAGTACAGTATGAGGGAATATCTTATTGTGTGCCCAGAACATTCCTTCCCTGTATATGTGTATTTATACATACAAGTAGGAGCTGACATATTGTTGCATACTGTAGGTGGAGGGGTAGTAGGAAGTGTGTTGGGCCAAAAAGTATTTGCCTTAGGAACTAATATTACTGGTTCTGGCTCTGGAACACAAAACAAAACTTGCTGTAAATATTTGTTAGACAGGGCCTGAGACAGTACAGTAAGCGGGTTATAACTTATTCTATGGAAAAAAAAAATAATTCTTATCTTTATATTTGTATAAATATATTTCTATGGGAGTTGCCAGCTCAGCTTAGAAGAAGATAAAATATACTTTAAGGCATCAGACAATAATTATGCACCATGTAAAGTCGTACTTTATATGTATAAAAATTCTTTATCCGCCTATTCTTATAAGCTGCCTATATTATGTATTCATCATAATCACCATCCTTTTAAGTATTTTAATATTCTATTTTTCCAGTGAAAATGGGGCTGTGCATATGACATGTCCTGAAATCATTAGGGATTGCTGCATATTAATGGCAGGCAGAGTCCTGCTCTACTCCTGCTCTCTACAAACCAGGGAATAATGGGCCAGATATGGCGCTGATTAGCGGCTGATTACCCTGACAAACATTGCCCTGTTTTAAAATGATAACCTTGTGATCTTGTCAAGGATTGTCATGTAAATTAGATTTCTGAAGAGCAAAGAAATGAGAAGATAATGCAATCAGCAGCAACACTGATATGGCAGTGTCAAGGTCGAGGCACACCAGGGTGTCTCTCACAATAAATACAAAGGAGGATAATATAAATTCATATCTTAAGGGTAGGGGCACACTGGGCGATTTAGTCGCCTGACGACTAATCACCTCATCTTTAGGGATGTAGCGAACTGTTCGCCGGCGAACTAGTTCGCGCGAACTTCGACTGTTCGCGTCCGCCGAATGTTCGCGAACGTCGCGCGACGTTCGCCAATATAAGTTCGCGTTCGATTCGAACAAAAATCGTTCGACCATTCGACCATTCGATTCCTTCGACCGCTAAAATCGAAGGATTTTCGTTCGAATCGAACGATCGAAGCCATTCGATTGAATGAAATCATTCGATAGAATGGCTTCGATCGTTCGATTCGAATGAAAATCGTTCGATCGAACGATTAAAATCCTTCGATCGTTCGGCTCGAACAATTTTGCGGGTGTTCGAAGTTCGCGAACTGTTCGCGAACTGTTCGCATTTTTTGCCGGTGTTCGCGAACGGCGTTCGCGAACACATAAACGGCAGTTCGCTACATCCCTACTCATCTTTGCGTCAACCAATCTCCCCGAACGCCTTTCATCTGTCTTGCGCCGGCTAAAATGAAAAATCGCTCGTGTATTACGAAACCGCCCAAAGTTTCCTCGTGAGGCAACTTCTGGCGACTTCAGAAAACGAAGCGCAGTGTGTGTTGTAGCGCAGGCGATTTTTCATTTTAGCCAGCGCAAGACAGAGGGAAGGCGTTCGGGGAGATTGGTCGCCGCAAAGACGATGCGATGGAATCGCCCAGTGTGCCCCTACCCTTAGTGATTTCTGAGATATAAGCACTTTTAGACTGCAAATATCAGACTTTTGACTCAACAGCTTTTTTCTGGAATCAGAGACACCAGACTGACCTGAAAGTCCTTATACGCACACTACAAGTGATTTTATCAGGAGCAAGTTAACCTGCAAGTTTTTGGAGTGTGGGAGGATACCGGAGTACCCGAGAAAACCCTTCTTGCATACCCCATATATCTTTATAAATAGAGAGAGTACTGAACTGGTCCAAACATTTTAAAAAGTTGTTTACTGAAAGCCAGACTTTGAGAGGGTAGCTGGGTTGGCATGGCAGAGAAAGATGGCAGCAGTTTTTCATGGAAGACGGCTGGCCCAGGGAAGAAGGTAGGTGATTAGTGTCACGGGGGGGGGGGGGGTACATACAAATTGGCACCCTCATTGATTTAGGATTTCCTTGTCCTTTAAGGTGCATTCTGATACTGTTACAAGGGCAGGGCCAATCCTGTCATGAGGTGAGGTGAGAACCTTGCCTCAGGCAGCAGAGAGCAGCCAGTTGCAAGGGGTGGCAAAAAGCTGCCTCTTGTAACTTTAAGAGACGAATTTCAGTATTTTAACCCAGAATTGTGTCTCTGATTGTGCAGAAAGAGCTATTGCGCTCATTGCACTAGTGATGCTGCCTCACTTTGACCTGCTCAGACGCAAATTTTTAAGTGTGGAGTGGGAGAGGCGACAGCAGCCCCTGAAACATCCCTGTACAAGGGTCATTTACAACTACATGTTTAGTTGGGTTAAAATTGATGCAAATGTTAGGCTTATTGGTTTCATTCATTAGAGGTACTTGTTTTAAAACAACGCTCCTTTTTAGTTCCATATAGTGCCAATACCTCTGGCCAGTCTGCCCTGAGCAAGTGCACCTACTGATACTGGGGACCCTTGGAACGTCTGCCGCCGTCAGTATAATGTTAGTCCCACAGTGGATGGCATCAATAAGTGCATAAGACTTGTGCCAAAAGAACGACATACTATTGCGGTTTTAATGTTGCATGCTGGAAATGACAGCAGCACCCAATTTGTGCAAAACGTCATTCATTTAGAAGCATCAGTGCATTCTGTGAAAATACACTAAAACATGACAATTTCTGTCCAAAAATTAAAGTCAGCACACTGAGCCTGCAAGGGGGCAAATTAATGTCAATTACTGTATCTGTAGGATTAAAACCTCTGATCATAAAGTCCAAAGATTGTAAGCTCTGTATTGTTTGTACTGTTACTGTGTTGTATAAATGTACAGTGCTGCTGACTGCCATCGCATTGACACTTTTTTTTCCTTCCGAAAACAGGCAGGGGGCAGGGCAGTGATGTCAGGGGCAGGGTTGGTGATGTCAGGTGACATTGGGGTGGGACTGATGACATGGCGATAAGCGATTGGCTGAACACCATGTCATTTACCTCAATGTCCTGTGCAGATTTCCTAATTTGGAAATACGGACAGGAACTTTTCACCCAGACAGCCCGTCCAAAACCGGACTGTCCGGGTAGGGTTGCCACCTTTTCCTTGAAAGAAATCCAGGGGAGGTGGAGTCGTGACACAGTGGGGGCAAGGCCATGATGCAGTGGGGTCAGGGCAGTGATGTAACAGGGGCAGGAATGTGACATTGGTGATTGGCTATTGGCCGAACGCCACGTCAAGATCTTGAAATCTTGACCGGTTTTCTTAATTTGGAAAACCGGGCAGCCAGTTTTGACCAGAACAGCCCTTCAAAAAACGGGTCAGAACTGGACAGGTGGCAACCCTAATATACCAACAGTGCTCCATAAATGAAAATTAAGGTATATTTCTAACCGTGGATGTTTATTTGGGGTAAGCCTGGGTTTGAATTTCATAAATAATGCAAAAACAATTCCTGAAATTCTATTAAATGGCCCCAATTCAAGCGCTGACTGTGACCTAGTAATACATGGAGACAACGGAATGGGATTTCAAATGAATTGTATTCAAACCAGTGACACGTGAAGAGGGAAATGGAAAACAGATCCGGGACTGATGACAAAAATATGCTAATGGAATGCCGGACTTCTCGTGTACTCGCCGGATTTGATTAATTATTTTGATGCTTCGCCTGATATTGCGAGAGGCTTCATCAGCTTTACGTGATTAGAACAGACGACGGGCGTGTGATTGAAGAGGAGAAGAAAAAAAAAAACATTGTTTTACGAGGATCTGACAAAAGTTTTTGGTGTGAGGCGCGGTGCATTCTGGTGACTTAGTGAAATATTATTGCCTTTGCCCAGAGTAAATACGTCTATAATAAACATGGCTGCAGTGTGAAGGCACTGTAAATTCTGTCCGTTATTGTTGACGCTAGCGGCGTGTGGCCGTGCCTGGGACTCAAGAGAACTTGGTGTAGAACCAGACAAAACTGATGACCAATCTCTATTGCTTCCTGGAGGGAACCCTAAATCTAGGTATATAGAATAGTACTGCCATTATGAGCAGCAAGACAGGGAAAACACCCAAGGCACCACTACTACTCTTCACCCCAGTCTCCCAACATATTTCAGTTGGTACAATATGCCACCTGAGCTTTGCCACTTTTATACTGGAAACTTTTGAGTATGGGACTATTGTTGCAAGATTAAAGGATAAGTAAACCTTTAAAATGAGTGAATGTGAAATTGATGACGGTGCTATTCTAAGCACATTTTTAACTTACATTCATTATTTATTTTTCTTTCATTCCAAGATATTAAGGGAAATGTACAAATGAATTTTGTTACAGCAGTGCCGCCTACTGGTCAGTTTCCTACCAGTTTGACCACCAAGTAGTTAAGGAAGCGAAGGAGGCTGCTCTGATGATCTTCAAGAAATGGAAATCCTTCTCAAACCTTTCCTAAGCAGAAGAAAATCAGAGCAGATTCTTTCTTTCTCCTGACAACTTCCTTGACTACTTGGTGGTCAGACTGGTGGGAAACTGACCAGCAGGTGGCGCTGTTGTAAATAAATTCATTCATATTAACAGTACATGTATCCTTTAATATCTCGAAATTAAAGAAAAATAAATAATGAATGTAAATAACAAAAGTGCTTAGAATAGCCCCCTCATCTATTATAAATTCATTTATGTTAAAGGTTTACTTATTCTTGATGCCTGTGTATACGCCTCTAGATATGTCCACATTATTGTATCTGTCTGTGCATATAGGGCGGTGCACATATCGACTGAAGGAGCATGTTCCTATGGGTTCATTGATTTAAAAAGACTCAACATATACCTTCTCAGAGGAGCATCCCATTTCCAGTATTCTTTCCAGCCATGGGCATCAAATTAATCTCTAGGATTGAATCTTAGAATATCTAACAATTAAGGATATCCCAAGATATTAGTCGGTACAGCCAGTGCTCCATCTATGGCTGTGCTCCATCCTCATGACTGCCCGTGCACCTATGTGCTCCTCTGTGGTCTTCGTGCATCGTCTGTGTTTTGGTTTATCTCTTGCAAAAATTGACACCGGCCATGACAAATGCCGCGGGCATCTGGGCCGCTGACAGCCATCGTATCTCATCCAACGCTGATAACACAGGCCGATTACATATCTCACAGTAGCAGATAAAAATAATAACAGAACTTGCAGACAGCAGGGCCTTCACCCTAATGTCATTGATAGAGCGAGTAATCCAGATACACTGGTCCACTCTCTAACCCCTACTCAATGGACTCAAGGGTTAAAAGAGATTTACCATACAATCAATTTTTATTGCAATGACATTTTAATGCAAACATTTCCTTTGCTCTGCAACGTCTCTCTGTCACTAGCCTCTATAGCAATAAGGTATATGAAAGTATAACAAAGCGAGGACGAATAAGAGAGGGTCTTAAAAGATCTAGCTTTGCCATTAATATGACTTGCCATAGTTGGTGACTCCATTAACCATATGGACGGGGAGCACCCACATCATAACTGCAATCTGACTGTCTTATTTTTAGTTGAAAAATACAGAGAAAGCTGTTACCTGAACCATGAGATATCATTGAAACTGGTATCAATCAAGGATTAGATGATCAGTCTTTCTGCCCTACAGCAGTTGCCATTATACACACTTAGGAGATAGGGGAGGATCTGCCTGGGTCAGTATAGTTTATAAGTATGGGGGTAATATACGAGGATGGGACCCAGGGACAGAGAAGGTGCTCTTTAAGTTCGTCAGCTATTATTTTCCAAGAATAGCACAAGGTATGGGAAGAACACCATAAACATGCTGTTACCCCCATTGTTTCCTCTTTACAATGTGAAATATTGGGGTTACAGTCATGTGTGGATCAGTTTCTGAAACCCGAACTGACTCTGAAGTATGACCTGAAAACTGCACATTTTTTGGGTTTTTGCCCAATCTGACCTGCAGGGCTGGAACTAGGGGTAGACAGAAGAGGCATGTGCCTTCCCCTAGTTCAGGTAAATCTTCTTCCTTATACCCTCACTGCGTAAAAGTTATCTCCCGTCATCGTTTGACACTTCCGCATGTGTGGAGCGAACTTTGACAGCACTCACACGAGGCGGGGGCAGTGAGCTGTCTGGCTGGGTTGGCTAGGGTGCCTGGCCAGCTTGGCCCACCTCTGCTGACCTGCAACTGTAACGCTACTCAATAGCCATTGGCCACCATGAAATCAGGGGTGACATTCAGGGCCACCGTTAGAAATCACGGGGCCCTGTACAACAAAATGATCCCCCTGGGCCCTGCCCACCCTGGCCCCAAAGCCCCGCCCCAGATCCCGCCCACTCCACATCGCAGTTATAAGACCACACAGACATCAGCGCTAAAAAAATACCCCCCCCCCCACACACACACAAGTTATAAAAAGCTAATGGGGATCAGGGGCCCCCTATAAATTAAAAAAAATACTGGCACCAGGGCCCCCATAAAAGTTTTTTTAAAAAAGCATTAGTGCCTTTGTGCCTTTACAAGTTAAAAAAAAATTGGGGCCCCAAAGAATATTTTTTTAAAAAACATTGGAGGCAGGGGCCTATAGAGTATTAAAATAATAAATTGGTGGCCAGGGGATTAAAAAAAAATAAAAAAACACACATTCAGGGGAATTGAACTCATGGCTTCAGAACTTCAACTTTGCCTACTTCGGCTTTTTTCGGTGCATCAGGATTTCAAATTCGGCTTTTTTGGTGACATCGGGTCTTTTCGGCGCTTCGGGACTTCGGCTGTTTTCGCAGCTTCGGGATTTCGCTGTTCGGCTTTTTCGGCACTTCCGCATTTCGGCTGTTCAGGGCTTAGGAAGGAGGCGGCACGGCTTTGGCGTCGTCGAGGGGGGCCCCGGCTCTTTCGAAAAGTTCAGTACTGTCGGGCCCCCCTTCAGGCCCGGAACACTTGTACCCCCTGTGCCTCCCTGATGGCGGCCCTGGTGACATTGCTACAAACCAGAAGTGATGTCACTGCAAACTGGAAGTGACACAATTGCAAACCAGACATTACATCATCAGGGAGTAATGGGGAAGGGGGGGGAAGGGGTCTATCATACCTAATTGAGGACTATAGTTGGGATTACTCAACATTTTAATACAGAGGAAAGGCCAGGTTTTGACGTTCCATATATTTTCCCCTTGGTCTAGTAAGAGACAGGGATCTACCAATAATGATTGTTCATCTGTGAAATTGTTATAATTACATTCTTGTAACCTGCAAATAAATGTTACAGGTACTGTGTATGCTCGTCCCAACAAGTTATTGAATAACTTTGCTTTTCACCCCAAACAGAATGGGTAAATATAAAATCCAACCCTCCCATCATTCCTATGGTATTTTCTATTTGGAAACCTCTATTGTTATCTCTAAAGGGTTCCAGGTCCATTCTGCCAGACATGACTTCCCTTTGAAGTGTCAGTGGTGTAATTGCCCGACGAGCCATGACCTGTTAACTCAGACATTTATTTACAGTGTGTAGGTTTAAGATCCTTAAAAAACTGTTTTTTCAGTGTAAAGGGATTTAATCCCCTCTTGGTGTTAGATAGCCCATCTTCTCTATTCTTCAGCCTCCTTTGAGGGAAGTACAATTCATCCCTTCCCTCCTGCACGATGACAGGCCTATTGTAGATTGTATTTTATCCCGACCATGTTTATCTTCCATGATACTCCTTTTTAGCGGCTCTGTGACTTCAAGCCTGGAGGGTATAAGTGACCTTTATTAAGCTGCTGAGAGCTGTCACAATCTCATCACTTTTTACTGATTCTGTCCTACGTTTACAGCGTTGTGTTCTACCAAAAAGCTTTGATTTTTTTTTTCTCCTATCATTTTTTTCTGATTAATATTGTCAAGACCAATCAGGACCTCGGAAGTTCATGAGGAGTTTGCAGTCATCCATCTTGGTTTCCTTATAGTTTGATTTCATTTGGCAGGCAGCTAGACTCACAGCCATAGGCATGGGAGTGGGACTAGAAGTGACTAAGCTACATCCTGAAAGTCTCTTGGAGCCCACACAAGCTTTAAGAGAGATGCTTATGTGCATGCACGGACAATTTGGTGGATTGAACGGAACCAAGAGGAAAGTGTTGCAAGGGTTACTGTTTGCTCTGTTTCATTTCCCCTACAGAAATAGGGATTGGTAGCACTAGATTGGTGCCTAATATATAGGGACAAGGAAAAAAGAATGTGTTGGAATAGTTAATACCAGCTCTGCTTTGTTTTATCTTGCCTATCTTGTAAGAGTAGAGCCCCTGCACAGGCCCACTTCCAGGGCTGGAACTAGAGTTAGGTGCCTAGGGTGCAATGGCGGGAGGGCACTTGGCATGCACCCCTTCTGTCCGCCTTCAGGATCCTGGGGGAAGGGTCATCAGAAGCCTGTATAAAGAGTAGTAAGATGTGAGGGATCGAAGGGGTCTGCTTCTCATCACTCCACTGAGGAAACAAGGGTGTACTAGGCTCTTGACTGGGCATTGCCCACTCAACTTACTTCTACTTATATTTTTATTTCAACTTCCTCCTTACTCTAAAAGAATCTTAAAGGAATTACAAAGGTCTATCTTGCTCATGAAAGGTCATTTCAAGGGTTTCACAGCTGGTGATCTGAGTTGAACAATAATAATAGATTTGGCTTTTTAATAGTTGTCAAGAGTTTGTAGTGTGCCCTCCTCTGCCCCTCCAGATGCTACTGTATGTGGGGTTGTATATATGTAGGGATGGTTGGATAACCCTGGAATAATTTGTAGAATACTCTTGGCCGGCAATAAATCCTTGTTGAATTCATTACCCAGCCATTGTCTTTCTTATTTTCCATAACCTTCCCAAACCCATTCGCCTGTCTGATTCTATTTCTCCTCATCTCCCATCTGCTCCTACAACAACAGGAAGACAGCTTGGTAAGGTCAGGTGTGCATCTGTCCTGATGCTTACTCATTCCTTCGGCTGCTTAAGGCTAAAGTTTTATTTTATGCCTAGGTGGCCTGTTGGGATGACATGAAACAGAAAAGATGAGGTTCATTGTTTCCAAGTCAGCTGCTACGTGGTATGCCGGAACCCCGCTGCGAGACAGGGAGAGGAAGACAGGAACAGATGTGGAACAGCATGCCCTTCTCCTGACAAATCCCAGGTGATCCTGATGTGTTCTTGAAAAAAACACACAAGGAAATCTGATAATGTGAGAAGAACAGGTGCCAAATCCGCCTGGAAGGGGAGGAAAGATTGTAATTAGAAGGGACGTGCTCATGACTAGGGATTCCTACGCAGCTTGGCAGATAAAAATTGAGCTGCTCCATGACAAGCCAGTTGTGCACCTTTTATTTACACCGAGACGCAGCAAGTGGAAGAATATTTTTTAACTAACTTATGAGTCATAATCGTAAAAACAGGCATTTAATTCCCTCTCCCTTGAATTTCCTAATTTCAAGAACGATATCGCTTGCTATAATGACAATTTCCCAAAGTATCACTATTTCTGCCATTTTGAATTATTTCATTCTGCAATATTAGCCATGAAAAATATTCTCCGTCATGTATTTTTACTATTAGAAATTGGAGAAATTCTCCAACTTTAAAATGTTTTTTACTTATAAAACTTATAAAACTTGCTAATATTTTTAGATCTTGATGCAATAGTTGTATGTGAATTGCCAAATATGTGAATTGCCAAATTTAGAACTGTTTAAATGTGTGACAGTGGGAGCACTTACCAGTACACAGCCTTCTGTGTGCTGCAATGTCCAGATCGCTATCCCAAACGGCAATCCAGGGCAAAATCAATGTAGAGGAACAGAGCACCACAGAGCCAGAATAATATGTTAAAAAAAGTCAATATTTATTATAAATCTATAAAAAATTACAGCAGCATCTCTCCTGTGGGGCTGCCCGCTTAACGCGTTTCGTGAAATGTTTTTTAAACTGTTGAAAAGTGAAATCATTTATAAATAGTGACTTCTTTTAAACCGACTTTTTAAAAACCTTGTTTCAAGCCAAAAGAATTTTATATTGTTATATCTTGATGGAATATTTTTAATCAAACTTTGTTACACTTTTAGGCAATATAAGTAGTCATTACATTACTGACTTTTAAAATAAAATTTATCAATGGTTGAATTTCGAATTTTATTAATTTGAATATACTCACAATTTGACTGGGAGGCTATTTAAAAAAATTTGAATGGCTAATATTCGATCAAATGATTCCGACCCGAAAATTCGAATCGTATTTGATTCATATTTGATTCATACAAATTGATTTTTTCTAGACCTAAACTTGAATTTTCACAAAACAGAAAGAAATCTTCAAACTTTGAGTGTGGAAAAAGTTTCCAACCAGTCTGACCGCCAAGTAATCAAGGAAGTTGTCAGGAGAAAGAGGCTGCTCTGATGTTCTTCTGCTTAGGAAACCTTTCTTAAGCAGAAGAACATCAGAGCGGCCTCTTTCTTAGTCCTGACAACTTCCTTGACTACTTGGTGGCCAGACTGGTCAGAAACTGACAAGCAGGTGGTGCTGTTGTGACACAATTCATTCTTATTAACAGTACATCCTTTAATAACTTGGAATTAAATAAAAATAAATAATGGATGTACATTGCAAAAGCACCCTCATCAATTTTACATTAGCTTATTTTAAAGGTTTACTTATCCTTTAAGCATCCAACTGAAGGTATATAAGAAGGTTGCAGAGGATAAGGCACCTCCAGTAATGCACATGGATACTTTGTATCTGCTGAGATAATGCTGAGATAACTGCCAGCATCTCAAACTGTCAGGCTTGTGGGCTTTAAGAAGGATTGTGCTAAATCCCATTGCTTTGTGCTGAATTTTCCTGGCAAACTCTCAGTTTCCAGTAATTTTCCTCACACTGTCAGCCTTATGTAGTTCCTGTTCTGGGAGTTGCCCTTTAGCCATTCTCTTTTCTTGTGGTGCTTATTATGTAGAGCTCTGCAGGAGTTTCAGGAGACATCTCAATAGGCTATACTCTATAGAGTGTCTAGGGATGATGGCTGACCTCTGTACTTCTTTGAAGAGCGAATGAGTAGGGTTTGCTTTGGCAAAGTGACTTTATGTAAGGAAACCACACAGCAAGACCTGATGATAATAAGATATGTGTGAATACAAATATACAGAGGACTATTGTGTATGCACAATAAGATACATGTGTATACTGTGCCATCTAAAGTAATGTTTACAAACTCTTGGGCTACTCCACTAGGGGTTCCTAGTCTGAATCCAGTTAAGGTGGTATTTGGGTAGAACAATGTCTATTTGGTCCCTTAGATACTTCTGGAAGCTCAGCCCAGTTAGGGAGAAACTTGAGATAAACACTTATTTGCTGACCCAGATTTATGTTTGATAAGCAGTGCACTCATATAGCCATGCTATCAGGAAAGTGGGGCCCTCAAAATGACAAAAGTGAGGGTGACTCAAGGAATGCCCCTGGATGACATGTGCTCCCAACCCCCTCCTTTTTTCACCTCTCCTCCACTCAGCTAATTACCCACCACTCGCCGATATCGATGTGCAAAGCAAAGTTAAAGAAGGCAGCAGAGGTACTGTATGTGCCTAAAGTCCCTGCGTCCCACCACTGTTGCTCCCTAGACCTGTGCTGCCGACCCCTCCTGAGAGGGCTTGAGTTTTGAGATTATAAAAACCACTAAGTATACAGGGTCACAAATAAATAAAAAACAGCCCAATATCCTCTGCCTTTAACCTGACCCAGTAAGAGTCATTTACAATATTTTTGCCACATTACGTCTTTTTTTGGAGTTCAGAGACTCACGGCATGCTTGCTTTAGGCAGCATTCAATCCAAGAGGGGCAGACGGGAACAGGGTTATAGGCTCTTGGGCCCCTCAATCATAAATTTATTGAATCCATCCATTATTCCTATCCTTTTCTATAGCAAGTGGGAGTCTGCCAGGCAGATTAACCAACAGATTGATATGTAACTGAGTCCTTTTTGAAACGGAATGATCCCCAAATGAACATGAAGCCACACTGTCACCTTTACATTTCTCATTTACATTTTTACAACTCCTGACAAGCCCTTAGCCAATGACAAGCCCTTAGCCAATGAGAGCATAAGAATATTCCTAGAGCAAGTCCGACCTGTAGCCAATCAGACCATTAGAATGGTCATACACTTAGAGATTAAATCATTTGGGAACATTGCCAAGCAAGTGGATCTCTCCCTGATATGCCCACCTTGAGGTGGACAATATTGGGATGATCCGATCATGGGCCCTAGGGCCCAACTATCAGATCACAACTAGAAGTATATGGGTGGTCGGATCGAGGACCACATGAATGGACAGATGCAGTACTCAATCCAATATGTTTTTAAACCCACCTGATCGACATTCGGACAGATATCAATGGGAGAAACCAAACAGCAGACCCCATACTTCATCTGTTGGCAGCTTATATTGGCTCATGTATGGCCACCTTAAAAATGGTCACAGAGAACATTTTGTAACAACAGAATGATAAAAAGAAGTTGCTGCATCTAAGAAGTCGCTGAAGCAGACAGCATCAGAGATTTGGAGAGAAAAAAAACGGACATAATGCACAGTAATCTAAATAAAAAGGTGGTGGTGGGGGGAACAGCTTGAAAGCGACTCTGTGAGCTAAAGTATGTGGCAGCGAGAAGCAGCTTTTAGTATAAAAGGGAAAAGGGAAGAAAAGATCTCTGCTCCTAAACTGTAATAATAGTTTAACAAGCTGATGAGTCTGGCTGTATGATAGTATGGCTCCCGGGGGACACTGTGGTGGGGGGGGGGGTCCTAGGGGAGTGTAGAGCAGATCTTGCTTGATGGAAAGAGAGAGGAAACTGTTGGGCATGTTGGTTGGGCATGTGAGAAATAATGGAAAGGGCTAATTTATGAACTCAAGTGCAAAGAGCAAAATGAAACATCCATTCAGGTATTTGCACCTATACGCTTCTCTATACTTGCACCCAAATGCTGCTTTATTGGCAAGATTCAATGTACGGCCCGGGGCTCATAGACTCAAGTATGTGGGTGGGATGTCGGAGTCCCAGTGGATGATCCTTATCTGTGCCATCTACATAAGGTGCACCCAGAACACTGTGCCCTGTGCAAAGCGCAGAACTGGGTGTAAGTGTGTGTATATATACATATATATATATATATATATATATATATATATATATATATATATATATACATATATATATATATATACATATATATATATATATATATACATATATATATATATATATACATATATATATATATATATATATATATATATATATATATATATATATATCGCATCCTGATGTTTTTTGGACACTGTCAGGCTCATGACATCAGCATTGAATGTCACAGGCCGGCTACAGAGATTCGAAGCAGGATGGTTACATTAGAGTTACATGCTCATCGCTCACTACGGACAGTATCTGTCTGCGCTCTATGGATAGGACCATTGGGAATGTGATGAGTGGAGCACACCTGTACCAGACCCAAGAAACAGCTGTTAACCTTGCTGGGGCATCAGTCAGTGTCTCCCCCCGCCCGCTCCCGGTGCCCTTTTCTACACATAACGGCCCTCGTGAAAAATGCCCCATGGACAGGTGTGCAAATGGCAGGCAGCCATCCAGCTCTTGAAAGCCTGAAAAAAATGAATATTTCCCAACATTCTGGAAAAGATTAAAGAACCTATGGCGATCCATAACTGGCCAACAACTCAGCTGGAAGTTATAAAAACCTAAACTTTAGAAGAAATTGTCCTTTGAAAGCAATGAGGGGGTTTCAATATTTTAAGGACATTGAGAGCTGTCCCTCTTATCAAACCTCAGCTCTGAGTTGAAGGATAAGTAAACCTTTAACATAAGATAAGTAGTCAAGGAAGTTGTCAGGAGAAAGAAAGAGGCTGCTCTGATGTTCTTCTACTTATAAATAAAATTATAAACCTTTCTCACTTATTTCCTAAGCAGAAGAACATCAGAGCAGCCTCTTTCTTTCTCCTGACAACTTCCTTGACTACTTGGTAGTCAGACTGGTGGGAAACTGACCAGCAGGTGGTGCTGTTGTAACTAAATTCATTCATATTAACAGTACATGTATCCCTTTATGTCTTGCAATTAAAGAAAATAAATAATGGATGTACATTGCAAAATTACTTATAATAGCACCCTAATCAATTTTACATTCACTTATTTTAAATGTTTAAGATGGCTGAGATTTAACTTGTTCTGTCGCTCTGTTTTCCGTTGTTCTGGGAGCAGAGATAATCTCCTTCCGAAATGTGTCACTCCTCTAATACAACAAATCCAACAGGCGCCAAACACCATAAGGCCGGCCTAAATAGGAAATTTCTCAGGTAAATCAGTTTTTCGCCCGGACAGATCGTTTCCAAGACAAATATTCCCTGCTTGGCTGGATTCTGTAATGCATACTTACAAAAATCTGCGTAGAAAATATATTTTATATTCTTACTACCTTATGATTATTTTATGGTCATTATTTCCCCTTGAAATGTATACACTCGGCGCTATTTTATGTGACTGATGCCGGCCCTAAAGTTGTATTTAGGAATTTTCCACTGGGTCTTTCAAATAGAATGAAGCACTCAATTATCTAAACAACAAAATACATTATGAACAAACCATTAACCATGGGGAATATGGCAGAAAAATCCTTCTGATTTATACTGCCATAACACATGCTCGCTCCTGACTTTATGGCTTAGTGGAGTTTTTATGAGTTTTCTTTTTCTTTCTTCTCCCATTTTTTTTCACCAAGCAGATTTTATCATAAACAGACATTCTACAGCCTAGATCCCAAACCATGAGCTACAGAACAGGGGACGGCGATTAAACCTAATGGTTCATCTAGGGTGAGATTTGGGTGAGTGCTTATTTGTGCCCTGGGTACTCCTGGAACTATAGCAGGGTGACTGTTACCCCAATGTTTCTATATATCTGTAACCTTGTTATGAGCTAAGGGGGCCCAGCCTGAAGGCCAGTTAGGGGGAGATTTGGGGTGAGTGCTTATTTGTGCCCTGGGTACTCCTGGAACTATAGCAGGGTGACTGTTACCCCAATGTTTCTATATAACTGTAACCTTGTTATGAGCTAAGGGGCCCAGCCTGAAGGCCAGTTAGGGGGAGATTTGGGGTAAGTGATTGTTTGTGCCCTGGGTGCCCCTGGCATTCTAGGGTAAAACAACAGAGCTGCTGGAAAAAACATGGCAAAGATCATTTCAGAAATGTATATTTAGAGAAAACTTTTCAGATGCAAATAGAACTTTGAATTTTGAAGCAAGTCATTCTTAATTTTTAAAATTTCTGTTTCATAACGTATCTGTACTGAAATATGTCTCCCTGCAAATATATCCAGTATAATGACTCTAGACTGGCAGCTGGTGCTGTGCGTATAATGGAACTATAAATGTAAAGGCGGAAAGACATTCTGTATGGGCTCCGGCAATAAAAATAAATGTAATTTTTAATCTCACTTTAAAAATAGCAAAAGCTGAGTGTCATTTTACAGTCTGGAAGGTGCAGCCAACATCATCAAATTCAGGGGAATACAACATTTGCAGCTAATTTGCAGGACAAGTACAAGAGTGAAACTGTAGCATATAATCAGACTTGTTTATATGAAATTGTGATTGGTTATATGATAATCACACATATATACTGTACATATTGTGATACAGAGATAGAGAAGATGCTGGAGGGAAGGCGCATCTCTTGCAGCATAATAGCGGCTGTGTGTTGTGTTGCTTATGCTGTGTAAGATGCAGCCTGCTTTGCATAAAACACCGGCATTAAAAAGGGTTTTTTTTATTTCATATTGACTTGAAAGTTATTTTCTTTTGGTTTGTGGTGCAGATAATGTGTTCAAATATTTACATAGTCATACTGTTATAGATAAGGTTTAGTGTTCCGTTTTTGATTAGGTCATAGATTTATATAGACAATTGAATTGCTGTGTCACTGAGGGGGTGGGTCCCTTTGCTGGGGATGACATTCTCATAGAGGTCCGTCATGGCAGGTTAGGTAGAGGGCAGGTAGGTATGATGGACCGCTTTGGTTAAGTATGTGACCCCCCCCAACAACAGGGAAAGTGTAGGGTTTAACTTGGGGTCCGTAGCAATTTAACTTTTTCTAGCTATGCAGTGTTGGACTGGGACACCAGGGCCCCCCCAAAAAACCTTAGACCAGGGGCCCACCAAAGAACCATAGACCAGGGGCCCACTCTCAGTACTATTATTCTTCTTCTCCTCACTCAACATTCTCCTAGTCTCTACATACTATAATCTATTATTCCATCTATTTAGCCTCTTTGTTCTCATAGAAATAGGGAATGGCCATGAAATAGGCCAAATGTTTAGCAGCATGAGGGCCCACTGACAACTGGGCCCACCGGGTCTCCCGGTGGGCCAGTCCAACACTGTAGCTACTGTATGTATATAGGTTTATTTTTCATATATCTGTATGTTTCTATTTTTGTAAAAAAAAAAAAATTTCTTTGGTATCTGAGTTTAAAGTGACATTGTTTTTTTTACCGGGTGTCCTTACTTTGATAGATCTACTAATACATCTATATCTGTGCCAAAACACCTTTGGGAAAAGCTTTTGTATGGATGCAATATTTGTTCAATATTTGAGACCTTTTGATTCACACACCACAGATCAGCCCCAGCCATGTTAAACAAGACCACAATTTTCCCAGACTCAGTCCATTCCACCAAAAGCCCCAACTTTTTTGAGTCCACAAATTTGCCTTCTGTCTAAGCTACCTAATGCCACGGGCTACCAATAAAGAATTTTTTCATTTTGTCCCCTCCCCTAATGGCAACTCTGAGTACTTTACCCTATTAAGTCCCAGTGTGGAATGCACCCTATGGAGAGGCTGGTTCTGATTGGAGAATTTGCCTGCCCTTCCCCCTATCAGCTTCAGTTGATGTGACCCACTCATAATGGCTGTCGTTCTAAATTCTGTTGCATTAAAGAACGATCAAGCGCTGACCATTCTAGAATAAATTAACCCAAAAGCTATTTAATTCTACATAATGAAAGGAAGTGTAGTTCTAAGTAACTTTCAAGTCTACATTTATCATAAATATTCAAAGGTTATGTGTAAATGGAATTGCTATTGAGAGTGGCGTGTGTTGGGCTGTGTATAGTCTCTGCATTACTGGTATGGGATCCGTTATCCAGAAACCCGTTATACAGAAAGCTCCAAATTTAGGATGACCATTTCCCATAGACTCCATTATATCCAAATAATATACATTTTTAAAAATGATTTCCTTTTTTTCTGTAATCTTAAAACAGTAGCTTGTACTTGATCCCAGCTAAGATATAATAATCCTTTTTGGAAGCAAAATCAGCCTATTTTTTGTTAATGTTTACATGATTTCCTAGTAGACTTAAAGTATGAAGATCCAAATTATGGAAAGGCCCATTATCTGGAAAACCCCATGTCTTGAGCATTCTGGATACCTGCGCCTGTAGCTTTCCAAGGTGCTGATTCATATACCTCTCTGTACAGCCCAAAAGCAAGCTCCAGGGGGCGCCAGAGAGGCAGTTTGAGCTTGTGTAGGAAGGGTAGCACATACAACAGAGGTGCCCTTTATAATATTTCTCAGCTATTTTCTTTGCAGGTGAGAAAGATGAGATTATCATGGATCAAACTCAATGAGCAAAACACATTTACACAAAGGCAAGATAGCCTGTCTCATAACAGCACCAGGCAGAAAGGAATATTATTAGATGGATAACACTTTCCAGAAGTGAAATGTTGACTTGAGAGTGGGAACGATGTCTATTTACATTAAACAGGGAGATTTGTCTGAGCTCCAGACTCAGTAGAGTGTAAGGTCACTCGTCTGGCACGTTTGCTAAATGAGAGTGCAAGTGATGCATAAATTGCTTTGAAGAATGACGAGCAGTTTCACACTTGCCAGTGGCATTTCAAACCTGGTAGTCCTTGTTTGGGACTCAGGTTTACTACAGGACAATTGAAAGACCAGGTCATGGCTAATAAACCAAGCTACGCTTCTGAAATAAAGAGGCTGAACTGAACAGAATACATGTGGGTGTTGGTGAGCCCTTCTGTCACCCTATTGCCTTAATGTCTCCAACTTTCCCTACAGTGTCCATCGAATAGTTGGCCATACTACTTAAGATCTGTTTGGTTGATGTCTGCCTGTGATGGGCTGATCCCATCATACTGTGGGCCGACCGATATCCGTCAGTCAAGAACCAAATCAATGTGGTTCCCAATGTGGTTCCCCCTTGAAGAAATATGCAAACCTGCCCAATGGATATCTGCTCAAGTTTTGTCCAGATATCAGTTGGGCAGTCTACCAAAAGGTCTGGAGAATCTAAATCAACAGTTTCTATCAACCCAATGTTTGGCCAGTTCACTCTACTGCCTCTACCTTGACCTATTGTCCTATAGATAGATAGATAAATAGATAGATAGATAGATAGATAGATAGATAGAGCGACAGATACATGACCTATCCATCTTGCCCTACTGTATTGAACTTGCCTTACTATTTTCTAACATACCGTACTGTTTCCAGCTTGGCCTTCTGATTCCATCTTGTCCTAACTTGCCCTATTTTTCCAGCTTGCTCAGAGTTTAATTGTTAGTTTTATTGTTTCTGTATTGTCTCTGTATTGCTCTACCGTCTCCATCTTTCTGTACTGTAACCATCTTAAACTATGTTTTCTAACACCCTATTATCTCCAACGTTCACTGCAGTGTCCATCTTGCCCTACTATTTATATCTTGTTCTACTGTTTCTATCTTACCCTTCTCTCTCTATTGTAATCTACTGTTTCCATTTCTCTTTATTGTCACAACCTTGCCATGCTTCCACCATCTTACCCTAGTGTCTCTAATCTACACAATTATCTTCAACTTGTGCTATCATTACCATTTTACCTTATTGTCATCATCTTGGAGTACACTTGTCATTAATAAAGTACCATGAGAAAGACAATGTACTAACGCTGACGGTGAACCCAAATCATCACCATACCCAAGGCTCCACATTCTATATACTACAACTCTGATTGGGAAGTTTATATTAGTTTCCCAACAAAAATAATGGCTAGAAGCCAAACTTTATTCATAAACACAAAACAAACACAATCATTTGGTTCTTTTGCTTCCACTGAAGGCTGTCTGATAGCAATCTATGTGTCTTTTGTTTGGAGACTCGGATATCCTCTGTAATTATAAGCCTGATACTGGAGAGATAAAACAAAAACTATTAGGTCTACTCAGCTGATTGTATTGTGGAAATCATTCTCTGTGATTTTAGAATAATTACACCAGATTCCCAATCAGTTACATAAGCTCAAAAGATGAGCTCACAGAGGGTTTTTTTTTTCTTCCATTCTCTGGACATGGAAATTATGTACCAACAGAACTTTCTATGTTGTACTAGTGTTTGTGCAGTAGAGTCCTGCACCGGGTCAGGTACCCACAAATTGGTCAGGTTCTGGGCAGAAAATCTATGATTCCCTGACCGTGCGGGTAGTTCCGTGGGTAACTCGAGTGGGTACCCGGCAAATGTGCGGGTCCCGCCAACCCTAGTGCTGCAGGCAATTTATTTTAGCTTTCTGGATGAATGTACGGTGGAGTGACATCAATTCCGGTCTTCGATGATGTCACTTCCAGCTTTATCGGATGATAAATTTGACTTATGTGGTCCGCGTCGGTAGTAGCTTTGGGTAGGGGATGTGTTGGGCGGTGGGTGCGGGTCAGTTTAGGGGTCAGCGGGTATGGATCCTTCCAATTGGACCTGTGCAGGACTCTAACATTCAGTTCCAAACTAACTGCCACCGCACAAACGTCAGTTCTTTCATAATAAAGACCACAAAGCTTATTGTTACAGGTAACCCTGAGATGGTAACATTCCAAGGTTTGTATCAATGGCAAACATTCAATGCTCCCCCAGCAACGACCCTCTTATCCTGTACCTACAATGAAAACACAGAGTAGCATAATGGGAGTGGTGGCTGCCATGATTGACCATGTCACCTCCAATGTGCAGATTCCCAGAAGTTGACCTGGTTGGTGACCATTGCCGGAACACTGGTTGTGACATAGCCAGACATGGTGGTTGCTGACTCTGCTGTTCTACATTCTCAGCTTAGCAACCGACAAAGGGGCAGTTGCAGGTGGGAGCATTTAATAATTTTTGGGAGGGACAGGGGGACTCTTTTTGGTGGAGGCATCTATTGTATAGATTTAAATAACTCGAACTATGGCTAAAATGCATTTTTTTTATACATGTGCAACCTTGAAATTGCCAGTGGGTCTGTGTTTAAACGATGTACCTCCAAGAGGGGTCTGAAAGGAATAAGCCCTAAAACCACTCCTTTAGCGAACTCCATTTGTGAAAAAAAGAAACAAACCAGGCTTGTAGTTGCCATTGATTTACAGAGTATCCTCCAAACAAACACTCCTACAATTAAAGCTTGGCAAAAAACACAGGAACCTCTACAATGAAACAAAAAAGCTCTGCTGATTTCTTAATCTTATAGTTAGGGTTAAGTGGATATTTGGGAGTTTCTGGAAACTTAAAACCAAATTTTGCCCATTACCACTTCAAATTCTTATTTTATTGACTGTATCCATTAAAACCAATGCTTATGTTTCCATCTTATACTGCGGTTATATTTATAGCTCCAACATTAACATGTTCTGAAATTCTCTTTGTCTTTTCCTCTAATTACATTGGCTATGGTAAGTTCCTGGTTTAAGCCTCCGGCCAGTATTCTTCTTCGTACAGAATGGACGTATGGAAAGCTGTATGCTGATCTGAGAGAAATGAATAGATGTGTCATTGCTGGGACACGTTACGGAGTTTGCTTAAACGATCATTCCGAAGGGTGAAATATGTCCAGACAAGCCAGCGACGGGATTGTTAGCACTTGCTTATGTTACACCGCCTCTCTGTGTTTGATGTGTTCTTTATGCTGCCACTCCATCAATTTGTCATGAAGCAAGGGATATCCATTTGTGCTGGCTTCTCATTGTCATGGAAATGAGCATTGCTATCTACACAAGTCATGTGTGAATCATAATTCAGCTTCAACGCCTGTGTCATATCAAAGGACTGTTGCCCCAGAGGACAAAACAATTGTAAAAGGACAATTCCTTGTCGGACATCCGTATTTTGTTCTGGAGTTGGCCCTTTTCTGATTTAGAAGTGTAAGAACATCACTGAGGTTCCTCACTAGTGATTAATATCTCAGACTGCAGGTGGAGACAATAAGCTCTTCATTTTCCTGATGTCGGCTCATTATTTGCTGAATTTCAGGATATGTTTAAGGCATGTTGTACTTTTGTCTGCCATTGATTGATAGGCTGGGAACAGACACTGAACTAGATTGGATAAGAATAGCCAACAATAAGTCAGTAGGCTCCATTCCTATACTAAAGTGGATATTTCTACACCAGAATTTGTATCAGTGATAAACTCGCTCTCAGTGCCATAGCCTACATATTTTTATTTACATAGTGCCATCAAAGCCGCTGTAGTTGTTTCCACCCATGTTTCATGTCTTGTGTTTCCATGATTCATATTTCACAACTCTTGTCTCTGCTTTGTTTTGCTTATTTCCCTACATTCTGTACTCTACTTTTACGTATGGACCCCTGCCAGCCTCTTACTGCTGTCCTTGTGATCCCCCCATGGCCCCAATTGCACCCTTCTTACTTTTCCTAATTGTTTTTCTTGTTTCTCTCTCTATCTATCATAGATTTCTCTATTTCTATCTATCTATCTATCTATCTATCTATCTATCTATCTATCTATCTATCTATCTATCTATCTATCTATATCTATCTATCTGTCACTCATGTGCTCTCTCTTCCTCTCTCTATTTCTCTCTCTCTCTCTCATCTCTTCCTCAATATCTATCTATCTATCTATCTATCTATCTATCTATCTATCTATCTATCTATCTATCTATCTATCTATCTATCTATTATCTATCTATCTATCTATCTATCTATCTATCTATCTATCTATCTATCTATCTATCTATCTATCTATCTATCTATCTCACTCTATCTATCTATCTATCTATCTATCTATCTATCTATCTATCTATCTATCTATCTATCTATCTATCTATCTATCTATCTATCTATCTATCTATCTATCTATCTATCTATTGCTCGTTCTCTCTCACTCTTCCTCTGTCATATCTATCTATCTATCTATCTATCTATCTATCTATCTATCTATCTATCTATCTATCTATCTATCTATCTATCTATCTATCTCACTCTATCTATCTATCTATCTATCTATCTATCTATCTATCTATCTATCTATCTATCTATCTATCTATCTATCTATCATCTCTCTCTCTATCTCTCTCTCTTGTTGATCTACAGAATCTATCCCTTTCTCTCCCTGTAATAACAGTGGATATTGTTTTATAATGTGAGTAGAAGTGACTGAGGCATGACCAGTAAAGGTTACAGCTAATATACTGTATATGATACAGAAAGGCAAATTATCCATGATAAAACTATAAGGGGTCAAGACCATGTGGTACTGGGGTACAACTTGTCCTGGTACAGATATACATAGATTAGAGGTGGACACTAGGGGTCTAATACAGTTTTAGCACAATCCAGACCAATCCAGATAATTGTCAAATTAATGTGTTTAACTAACTATCTTATGAAAATACTTGAATGTTGGGTCAGCCATAACAAACCACAGTCACACTAAAATTCTGCTGTCAAATACTTGCTGGCATTTCCCCATCAGAGAATGGTCTTTACCATGGCCTTACCTTGCCAGAGCAATCATGGCTGCCCACACCATTGGGAGTCTAAAATACATCTCTTCTTTAGGTCTCCTGAAATCTGATGTGTGCACCTGCCTGTACATAGAAATCTTCATTAAAATTGAGGAGCAAAGATGGAAGTAGACGGATATGGTCCCATAGTTACAGATAATTAATTAACAACAGCTTTATAGGTTCCCCTCATTCACATGCCGCCCGCTCTTTGCTTTTACTACAAGCCTCCTCCAGCTGCTGTCAATGGGGCTACTAAATTAAACAGTTAAACTAAAAAGTATAAACGGTGCATTTAAATATTGCAACAGCTTGTTTTGCTGCGGCTCATCCGACAGATGTTTCATAAGCAGAGCTGATGGCTTCATTTGTCTTTTAGTATTTGGAATGTTGCAATGAAACAATGTTATGCCGAGAAAGTCACTCGCTCAAACTCCCTGTTTCTTCCTCTTTTTCATGATCGCTAAACTGATTAAACTTGACTGGAACAGAGAAATCTGGGATGTTGTTGCCCAAAGTACAAGCTCAGTGTGCTAGACAGGAGTCGAGAGTCAAAGTCCTGTTAAAGGTGTAGAGCACTGAACTGTTGGGCAGCAATGTAATGTGCCCATTGCATTAATGAACTCTTGCTACTAGTTATGGGCGAATCTGACCCTTTCGATAAAAATTTATGAAAATGTGAAAAATTCACGAAATTCATTGAACTCAAAAGTTGTCAATTTTTTTATGCGCAACAATTGTTTACAAGCGAGACAATATTTTTTCACTCCAAATGCGTTAAAGTCATTGGGGTTTTTTTGCATTATAGTCGATGGGCGACAATTTTGTCTTGGTGACTTTTTTGTCACAGTGAAATTTTTTGCGGCGGATTTTTGCTGCAGTTTTGTGAAAAAATTCACAGATCACGAAGTGTGGGATTTCACCTCAAATCCAAGCCTGGAGAAAAAATTTCAAAAAAAGTCTTTTTTGTCTCTGTGAATTTTTTGTCTGAATGCATTAAAGTGAATGGACATCTTTTCTCAAGGCGACTTTTTGTCTCAGCAACAATTTTGTCTCTGCGACAATTCTGTCATGGGCGAATTTTTGTCTTGGCAAAATTTTTTATGGCGGATTTTTGCGGAAAGAAATAGCGGATGGAAAAGTGCAGAATTCAGCTGCAAATTCATGCCTGGCAAAAAAAATTCACTCATCAGTAGATTTTAGAATTGTGTTTTTTTATTTCAAAATTTGTACTTTTCCTGCACCCTGTGGAAACCTCGGGGGACTGGGTGGGGGGAGGATAAAATTAGGGGGAAGGGTCCCCAGTTATTTAGAAAAAAATTCATGTTTTGTGACCTTAATGTAGCATTGTTTACCATAATTCCAGCATCATTGCAGTGGTGCCCCAAAGAACTTTAGAGCGTACATTTAAAATGGCATTCAGCATCCTATTCACTGGTTGAACATTGGGCGTGCTTATTAACAGGAAAAAAAGGTGAGAACCCTAGAGCTACAGCCAGGTCCCTAATAGTGGTAACATCAGGGTTCCCTTACAGCAAAGCCTAGGGTTCACTTAGGAACGCAGTCCATAGTGTGGTTTCACAAAACTGTTGGACCCAACTGTTGGGCATTGACACCACTCATAGACACTCCTTGAAGATACCGAAAGAAGCAGGAGCAGTTGCACTTACTACAGGGGGTGCATAACCCTTTTTTTGATCCAAACCACTGCATTTTGGTGGGGGACAAAAATTTAAAAGGTACACCCCCCCAAACATGAATGTGGTATGGCTCAATAAAAGCCTTCTACCGTATTGTGGAACTCTGAGTACAGAGTCCGATTTTCTTGGCCAAAATCCAGTTTTTCTATTCATTTTTCGTGATAACAGAGAGGAATTGACTCTCGTTGGGACAGAGCCTTGTGTTTCAATACCTCAATGTGAGTATTTTGCCAAGAGGAATTAGAAAGGCTGTGCCAGCGGCAGGAGGAAAGGAACTAAAGCCATTCAGAGTTCAGGGAACAAGAACCCACGCCGTTTAGTGATGGGATAATTTCTCCCGTTTCGCCGAAAAATTTGTGAAACTCGAAAATTGATGCCCGCGTCAATTTTGGACGCATGTCCGGGAAGTCGCTTGTGTAAATTTTGATGCCGACGTTAAAGTCAATGGGCGTCCGAATAGTGATGACGTGCAACAATTTTGACGCGAACGACTTTTCGGACGATAGTCAAAATTTTTTTGGCGCCGGCAAATTTTCACCTGGGAATTTTCACAGGAGTATTCGCGCATTTTGCCGCCGACGATACGATTTGCACCATCACTAACGCTGGTTAATGTGCCCCCATTAGACAATGTGATTGTAATATACCAATGTAGTGCAGTATTACAAGGGGTGGGAGGCCTGGACTTCTGATACTACAACTACAGCTTGGCATGGCCCTATTTTAAAGATAAAAGGGTAAGCAAACCCATAACCTGCATATCGCTCTCCCCTGGCTGAAGAGCAAGTGTAGGAGTATCAGTACCAGGGAGGCTTCATTTTACTCATTGAGCTTTTTAAATCATCCCCCCTACCACCACCAAAAACTGCTGAAAGCCAATTCCTCGTTCATGGCCTGCACAGTGTGTGAGCTGATGGGGCTGATAGAATTGCCATTCGATCCATCAGTAATGGTGCATATCGAGCCTCGATTGCGCCTGACAAGTCCATTTTTTAAAGACGTATTTATGGCGTGTGCGGCTGCTGCATTGCAGGGTTTAATTGAACAGTTTCAAGTCATCTCTCTTCAAGCGCCATTAATTGATTTTATTTGTCTGTTCTCTGGGGACCTAGGGAAAATACTTATTCTCATTTGCATCTGACAAGTCATTTCTTTTCATCCAACGCTCCTTGAATTCAAGGTGCCGGTTCCTTAATTCACTTTACATTGTCTTGGATGTTAATAAAGATCTACTATGCCCTGAAAGGAGAAGTAATGGTTAATCAATGGGTTACCCCCCTACTAAACTTGTACCCCAGGCAGGTGCTCATTTTCCATCAAAACCCACATTGTCCTGGGGTTGTTTTTTGAAGAGCGTAAAGTGCCACCATCTTGCTTCCAATTAATGTTCCCTACGCCCAACTGGGCAAGTGCTTGTACAGTAAATGTACCATATTGCTCTGAACTTACACAGTGAACAAAGGGGATACATAGGAAATCAGCAGGACAATGGTGGTGCAGCATAAGTACTCTGAGAGGGTGGGAATTTTGATGGAAGCTTGATGATTTGGCACCATCTCTGTGTGTTCTTCTCCTTTAAATATTCAAACTAAGCTGTACTTAGTACAAGGGAATATTTAATGTAAACTAGTTTTATGGGATGTCTCTGTGCAGGCTATGAGCAAACTTAGGGGGCTGTTCCTGCTGAATTGTGCTTAGTACAGGGGAATACCTATGCTGCCATAGTTTTTTGGGATCTCTCTGTACAGACTATGAGCAAACTTAGGGGGCTGTTCCTGCTGAATTGTGTATATTAGTATATAATACACAAAAGCCATGAAGATCATGTAAATTATATCCTTATAAACGGTGAGTTCTGATGTCATCAGTTGTAAACGGTGAGTTCTGATGTCATTTCTGACTCACTGAAACTTGTGTATTATAATAAATAAAGTACCCCCTGTTGCAAAATATGAGTATATTAGAAGTTACCTCGGAGTTCCATGACCTGTATAAAAACACTCGGCCTTCGGCCTCGTGTTTTTATATGGTCATGAAACTCCTCAGTAACTTATAATATCCTTATATTTTAAAAGAGGGGGTACTTTATTTACTATATACGCAAGTTTTTTGGTTTTTTTTAGAATAGGATAGGCAGTGGTGGTTGGAAATCATTGTGCAAAACTTCCTAACTTCTCCTTTAGAAAAAGGAAAAAACAAGTAGTAAGTCAGGATATAATGGGCCATTTATTATATGAAAGGCATGTCTTGGTTTAGAAGACAGCAATGCAGGTATGAGATCCGTTATCCGGAAATTCGTTATCCAGAAAGCTCAGAATTACGGAAAGGTCGTCTCCCAAAGATTCAATTTTATCCAAATTATCCAATTATGAAAAATTCTTTTCTTTTTCTTTGTAATAATAAAACAGTTCCTTGTACTTGATCCCAACTAAGATATAGTTAATCCTTATTGGAAGCAAAACCTGCCTATTGGGTTTATTTAATGTTTATATGATTTTCTAGTAGACTTGAGGTATGATCCAATATTATGGAAAGATCCCACTGGGCATTCTGGATAAAAGGTGCCATACCTGTAGGAGATGCTGCTGAAACCTTCTTACAGAGCAATGCAGAACCTACATGCCTGGACCCAGAGCAGAGCCACAGTGGGGGTCATTTATAAAGACTTGGCAGATTTGCACCTGGGCAGTAACCCATGGCAACCAATCAGATTATTGCTTTCACTGTTCAACATCCAGCTGGATGAAAAAAGCAAATCACTGATTGGCTGTTAAGGGTTACTGCCCAGGTGCAAAATTGGCCAGTCTTTATAAATGAGCCCCATAATATTTGATGACTTCTGGTTCTATAAAGGGAATCATTATTATATTGTGACTAATTACCCAAACAATATCTTGTGCAGCTGCTTTGACCCCACAAAGAGGGAAGGCAACATTGTAACAGAAAATTAAACAACTGAACCGGGTTCAACTCTAAGCCTCTAATCACCGGTCCCAGAGATGGTCTCTAGCAGATTCGTCCAGAATCTAGCACCCTCAAATTAATGCCTCTTTGCCCAGAGATGGGCACTAAAAAATGGCCACTTTTCAGATATTCTAGTCTCTCCGCATGGGAATGATAACGAGATTTTCGGTTACAGCCATGCATCCAGCCTCGGTTATTTTTAGTCGGGTGAACATATTGCATTTACAATTACTGTTGATTAGAATATGATTTGCATCTAATTAGTTTTTTTTAAGTAAATTAGCATTGTAGTGAATGACCAATACACGGCGGCACATCGAGGGGCATCGGAAATAACTCATTTAACTGCGCACGACTGCATACAATTAAAAGCACTGATTTAATATATATCTGAGGGGAACTGGGTAATTGATTCCTATATAGGCCCAATAAATATCATTTATGCTGAAAATAGATTCCCCTTATGTTTTCCCCAGAAAGCGTTTTGTGTCTTTTAATGTCATTTTTTTATTAGGTGAGGGTTTTTTTTCCCTAGTGCTAATTTCATGGTTTCATGCAATGATGGAAGAGAATGTTAAAGGGACAGTAACACTATTAACATCTGGCATAATCAGCATCTGTGACTATGCCATTTCCTGGTCGTTTTATACAGTGTTGGACTGGGGGGCCCGGGGCCCACCGGGTCTGCTGCCTGAGGCCCCCCCACCCAAGCTACAAAGCCCCCCTGTGGCCCCCCTGCCTGAGCCACAACCCCCTCTAGCACCCCCGCACCTACCTTCTCCTTCTTGCAGGCATCACGCTAGTGACTTAGCGCAGGGTCTGAGCCAGTGGGGCCGACGATGAATTTGAAACAACGGTGCCACCTGCTGTCCATTTCAGTTCATTTTCAAGTTAGTGAGAAGAGGAAAGTCTTGTGACGTTGCTCTGCTTTGAAATGACCAGAATAAACGTGACATGACTCTTCTCGGCTCGCGGACTTCATTTCCTGCGCAGAGAAACATCACAAGTAGTGATCGGCGAATTTAGTCGCCAGGTGCGAATTCGCGGCGAATTCCCGCGATTAGCTGCCGGCGAATAAATTTGCGATACCGGCATCAAAAACGAGACACCACCGCAGTTTCAGGTATTTTTCGCCGTTTTGCGAATTTCGCAGGAAATTCGCATATTATCCGGCGAAAATCCACCGATTCGCCCATCACTAATCATAAGACTTTCAGTACCTGAAACAATGTCCAGTCAAGTGAAATGAGCAGTAGGTGTTTTTTTTTCTGGGTGTTGTTCCAATTTATTATTGGCGGTGTATGATCTGCCAATATCTTGAAACCTAAAAAAAAATGTCAACAGCAAAAGAGTTCAGAGGAGCAGTCTGAGCAATTTTATTTGCATTTATTTCACGGGTTTACATCTCCTTTCATAATAAGAAATCATAATTACGCAAAGCCCAGTTGTACATTTACTCAGAGCTGTAGCGTATACATTTTTAGTTGGGCCATTTATTTTGAAATCAGAAGGGACTTGTTGATTCAGTGCTCATGTGGGTGACCTGTGAGTATAAGAGGCAGTGTCTTCTTTCTTTATGTTCCCAAATCAAAGGGAAAGAAGATGTTAGCTTCTAGACAACCAGACTCCCTGTGCTGTCACGTGACCCCGCCTCCGGATCCTAGCAAACTTTTATATCAAATTTGCAATCTTCACCGAGCACCAGGCATTTTTGTATCCTAAAATCTTCATTTTATTGAGTTCATTAAAATCAGTAAATCCCATGCAGTAGTGTAACATACCCCGCGCTTGACGGGTTTCGTGACTTCACACCAGTTCCTCCGAAGCATAAGGTATTAACCCACTAAACACCAATAAATAGTAAGGAAACCTCATCTATTAAAAACATTAAACCCTATGTGCTGATCCATGCATAGCTATAATACAAATATACATATCGAAATATACATATTGAGAACTAAACTGGTGCTTAGTGGGTTAATACCTTATGCTTCTGAGGAAGTGGCATGAAACCATGTATGTATCAGTGATGGCGACTATTTTATACCCCAAGCCAACGCATAAATGACGCACCCAGAGCATTATACCAAAATATTGCATTTAGGAAGAAGGAATTATTTAATTTCATCTCAAAATCACATAAAATTATTTTATTTGTTATCTCATACTTTTTCTGCCAGACCCTCGACCCAACACGGAGGCAACGAAAGGGGCCGGGGACAGAACTGGAATTTAGATGAATTCCCCCGATACCGGGCGTCATTGTTATTGGTAGAGCGCAACGCCACTGGGTCTCGGAGAGTTCAGCTTCCTTCAAAAGAGAAAGAATTTATTTCCATAAATTATTCCTGTTTTTGGTACAGTACAGAATCCAGAAACCCACAGTTCAGAAGCTGTTGCTGAACTAAAATTTCCAGCAGCACGGTGAGAGTGACAGGTAAGTGACCCTAGCATTGCTCCAATGTGATTTGCATCAATCGTGCATGGAGCTGGTGAGCTGTTTTGCTTTTGTTATCATAAAATAACAATAAAATAATAAAGTCACATCGGCTCTGCTGGGAGTAATATGATTATTAAAGGGCCAATGAGCACCAAAAAAACCCTGATTTTAACAAGTAAATCACCTGAATGTGACCCAAGCATTTGTAACAGATAGCCCTCACCTTCCAAGGCCCGTTTAAACTCCTCTACAGTTTACTGGAAACATATTCCCATGCTGGATAATAATGCATTACCAGCCTTATGATTCTCAGATATGATTGGCTGCGGATTTGTCTATACGTCTTGGCAGAGGAGTAGAGACAGATAAGTGTAGGTAAGTAGTAGTAGGAATTATTTTACAATTCATTTCAGTTTATTGTAATATATGTGTTTTCTCACTAGATGACTATGTTTCCCCATAGTGTAGCAGGTTCTGGCAAGAGGTGGTCCCCCCAAGTTTCAAAAATGTCAAAAATGTTAATGCTAGAAAACAGCTGCCCGAGGTTTACTTGGCTGATATTAAGGCATAATTATAAGTGCTGTGGTGCCAAAATGTGGTTGATGTCTTTGGGATCCATATCTGCTTTGAGGAACCTCTAGGCAGACCCATCATGGCTGTGGTAGAGTGCATTGCTCAAGGCCTTCAGATTGTCCTAAAATATCCAAGAAGCCCACCCCCCTCAGAAGAGTTGTGTCCTAAGGGCAAATCTGGGACATCAGCAGCTAAGGTCCCATGTAGAATAAAGACTAAGTTTTATGGGCAGGATGCTTTCAGAGAGTGGAGGCACCATGACTACTCTGGAGTGGAACGTGATTTTACTTTATCTGATGGTATGGCGATAAAGAAGCCTTTCCCATAATATGACATGCCCTCTAAGGACACCAGGGAATGGTTCCACTGTGAGATCCATAGGAGACAAACTCCTTGTTGGAACTTTGATCATTTAGACCTTCTGACTGGAACCCTTGATTTCCTCTTCGCAATCACAAAGGTCTACAGAGATTATTCATAAAGGATCATGGAAAACCCACCCTAAAGTGTAAGATAACCAATTCATATAGGTCCAGAGAGATTATTCATGAAGAGCTTGGAAACCCCCTTAAAACCTGAGAGGTCTGTTTCATAGACATCCAAAAAAAAAACCAAATATTTATTAACATCTAGGGATCCAGGAATGGCCAAGAGTCAATCCACGGAGAGCTTCATGGAGACCATACACAAAGTTGCAGGGAGCCTATTCATGTAAGATAAGTCAATCATAACTATCATAAACATCCATTAAGATCATCCATAACAGGCCATAGAGATCATCAATTTTTAAGCCTAGGTGTAATGCAGAGATTTTATATTCTTGGGTGTGGGTGATTAACCACCCATGTGGGAGTTGGTGGCAAATCAGGTGTAATTAGCATTAGAGGGATCACCATAAACTCAATTTTTTTTTTCAAATACCAGTAGTTCCATCTGTAATTGAGATCAGTAACTCTTGGACTGGCTCTATAGATGGGCAGAATTACAGAGAAATAAGAATATTCTCAAGATAAGAGGCAGTGGCAGACTTTGCCATCCAACATCATCATTTAAATATACCCAGAGGAAAAGGAAACCAGATCTGCTCCACTTCCTAAGGGGGACAACAGGCACCTGCAATTTCACATATATCATCCTCAATCACATTATAATTGCCTTTTAAGTGTATCCTTTGTCTATCATTATATATTTAAATGCACATTTAGCGTATCATTACACTTAAATGGATATTTTATGTTTCCATTTATTTTAAACGGAGAGATGCAATGGCCCAAAAACCTCTGATTTATCCATGAGAGGATAATCTATTGGAATGTGTGGGAAGAAACAAGGGCATCCAGCAAAAAGCCCATATGAACATGGGAAGAACATACAACGTCTACCCAGATAATGTCCTGGTTGGAATCAAACCCATGGCCCCAGCTCTGTGAGGGTACAGTGAGTTATTCTGATTTATGTGACTATTTTTCTGTATTCCAGATCCATCAAAGACAAAGTTAGATCCCTAAACCACTTTCCACCGTACCAGGAAACATAGGGCAAATACGGGATCCTATATACGCAGTATGGGAAATTTCACTGAAGGTAGTTGAAGGTGACTTAATTGCTCATTAGAAGTTATGGCATGTTAAGGCCGGGGTAATTAGTGAGGGTCTAATTTCATAAAATTATATGGGAAGAAAAAAGCCTCCAAATAGCACATTGATCTCACGAGTTCCTGATATATATGCAAATGTATATCTGTCCATCTCAATACTGGTCGGATATATTTATACAGGTGGATAGCTACAGTATGCTAACTACTGGGAGGGGTTGGACTGGGCTGGCTGAGTATGGGGTAAAAACCCGGCCCGGGGCTTTGTGGGCCCCACTGACCCAGATCCGCACTCTCCTATGGCCGCGTCGTCAAAAAATTTAGATGTTGACGGAAAAGTTGCTCGCCCCAAAACCATCGCGAGTCAACATTATTCGGACGCCCATTGACTTTAACGCCAGCGTCAGAATTGACATGAGTGGCAGAATTGAAGCAGGCATAAAAATTTACATTTAAATTCGAGTTTCGCAAATTTTTCGCTGTTTCTCGAATTTTGCTAATTTTTTGGTGAAGCAAAACAGGACAAATTCATCTATCACTAGTGGGGGTGTCTAGGGGGGTGGCAAAATGTAGGGGGGTGCAGGGGGCCTTGTGGTGGGACCCCCGGTGGGCCTCCAGTCCAACGCTGGTACTGGGGATACCTATGGGGATGGATCTTTGTATGGCTATGGCACTCTATAAGGACACGGCACAGTCAAACAGCACAAGGTTCAGGTCACTCCAGCCTTTATACATTACATTTTTGGATAAACCAACTATAAATATATGAAATCATCTTATTTCGGGTTCAGTACAGTATCACTTTGTTTCTGCTCTTCCCCATTCACAGCTGGAGCAATTGACCCCGCTCAGGGGCGTCTTTGCTTAATTCAACTCTCAATTTTCTTCGGAATTCAAAAGGAATGCATGAAAAATCCAATTGGCCGCCGCCACAGTTGGTATTCTAGAATATATTCATCTCTCTTATGTCGAGTCATTTCTGTGGCAAACTTTTACTTCTGTCTCCATTTTCCTGACGACTCCCTGCCAGCTTCATTTGTAGTTCTGTGGTTTCGGACTCCAGTTGAGTCACCTTGACTTATGTGCTGAAATCCGAACTCAGTGCCTCGGCTCTGCCGGTGAATCCGTCTCCTCTCCTTGTCGACTGCATCACATTGCTGAGTCAATAGCTGACTTTATTAAGACTGTAAAGTGAATAAATGCCTTGAACTGGAATCTGTATTCCACCCCAGAGGCTGCAGGTAGCACAGAAGAAGATCTCTGATTTCATCTTTGATATCTAGAAGAATCCCGGGCACCTGCTGCTTCCCGGCCTGACTCACTAGTTTTACCAACAAGGTAAGAAATCTCCAGCAAGAGATCAAAGGCACTGACAGGGCTGCTCTCCGCCGAGCTGAGATTTGGAGCGGGAATGTCCAGGAGCTAAAAAAGAGGCTCATCAATGGGAAATGTCTGGGACTTTGATGAAAAGATGCCAGAGATGATTAAGATACATCAGCGATACCATGTGATTGGCTGTCACACCCAAACCCCTTCCTGAAAGAGAAAGCCACTACTGCTGCCCATGTGCTCACTGAGGGGGCGATTTGTCTTGCAATGGATTTTGTCAGTCATCTCTAATTTTGGTGGGTTTCAGATTTTGGTGATAATTAGCTCAATCCACTGTGTGGGAGCCCAGAAAGGCACCATTGAAATCAACACCTGTGCAGCCCTTTTTAGAAGACCCAGGTGGACAACAGAGTTTGGACTTAATTTTGGACCCTACCTTACCAGGCCCTGGCAACAATAAAAGTCCAACCTCTTCCAAAGAAGCTCTCAATAATCTTTTCCATCCTTGGCTAAAATTGGTTTTATCCAACACCTAGCCATTACTCTCTCTTACTCCCACATACACTTATCTATCTCCCATCTGCACTACTGTAACCTGCTACTAACGTGTAATTCTCATCTAGGGTCACTTATCCCCAAATATTTTACCTGCTTAAAACAGTGGGACTGATAAAATTAAAACCCAAACTATAGGGCAATTAGGGTGAAATTATGGTGAGTCTTGTTGCATGGGTTTCCCTGGAACTATAGCAGGGTGACTGTTACCCCAATGTTTCTATATATCTGTAATCTTGTTATGAGCTAAGGGGGCCCAGTCTGAAGGCCAGTTAGGGGGAGACTTGGGGTGAGTGTTTATTTGTACCCTGGGTACCCCTGGAACTATAGCAGGGTGACTGTTACCCCAATGTTTCTATATATCTGTAACCTTGTTATGAGCTAAGGGGGCCCAGCCTGAAGGCCAGTTAGGGGGAGATTTGGGGTGAATGTTTATTTGTACCCTGGGTACCCCTGGAACTATAGCAGGGTGACTGTTACCCCAATGTTTCTCTATATCTGTAACCTTATTATGAGCTAAGGGGGCCCAGCCTGAAGGCCAGTTAGGGGGAGATTTGGGGTGAGTGCTTATATGTGCCCTGGGTACCCCTGAAACTATAGCAGGGTGACAATACAATGAATATATAAACTATAGCAGTTCACTACCATGTGTCACATTACACGAGTGGCACAGCTCAAAACAAAAAGTCTGAAATTCCATGTGCTGTTGAAAGGGCACAATGCCAGCATGGCAGACATCCCACACAAGCTACACAACATACTTTCAATGTATCCTGAAAGCTGAGAAACGCGGCCATCCTATGGAGTGATATTATCAGTTATTGGCATGTGAAATTCGACAGAAAACAGATGTTTGAGACAAAATCAAGATGACTTCATAGACTTCTGTTGGGCCAAAAATCTGCTTTGTATTAAGAACAAATATGAAGCCATTTGCTGGTGCCTTTCATGAGAACATTGCCATCAATAGTGAGGGGCCCCTGTAATAGATTGTATGCTGTGTAGCATTAGGGGGTTAGATAGAAAAGGATTGAATGCTGGGCCATGTTGGGATGAGGTGCTGTATTAACTGTACTTTGTGAGCAGAAAGGTGGCCATTATCAACTCTTTGCACCCTGATTAGACAGCTGTATTGCCCAAGAGGTGAGTCAATTAATTTAACAACCATTAATGACAAAAGATAATTTATTAAAAGTTCAAATATCAGTGCAAATAACCTTGTTTTGTTTCACCCACAATGAAGAGAAAACGTGTAGAAAAAAATACAAAAACTCTGCTTTTCCTCAGTTAAGTCCAGTATAGGAACATTTCTGTGTAATGTAGAAATGCAAGAGACCCGTCACCCGACACAACTGTATATTGGAACTGGAACACCCAGACAATCTGAGGCTCTTTGTATCATTACAATTGCGCTACTTTACCATTGCTATTTCAGTAGTTAGACCCCAGAGGTGACGCTGAATTGCAAACAGTTTGTATTATGGAACGAGGAGCTGGACCTGCCTGCCAGATACAGAGGAGAAAGGAGGGAGATGTGAAACTGTATGTGACTCACTAGCCTATAGCAACAACTCCCAGCAACCCTTGACTGCTTTCACTTCCCTTTTTTTTGTTACTAATGGGAATTTCTGTAATCAGACTTGGAGTATGAGGCCAAAAGTCTCCTTAGCTGTTTCATGGGAAATGAATGCATGTTCTTAACAAACATAAACAGTCACAGACCCCTCCCAACTAATACTATAGGCACCATCTCGCCCTACTATACCTGCTATCCCACAGTTACACTCCCTTCCCAGAGACTATTATCCCACTGTTACTATAGGCACCATCTCTCCCTACTATACCTGTTATCCCACAGTCACACTCCCTTCCCAGAGACTATTATCCCACTGTTACTATAGGCACCATCTCTCCCTACTATACCTGCTATCCCACAGTCACACTCCCTTCCCAGAGACTATTATCCCACTGTTACTATAGACACCATCTCTCCCTACTATACCTGCTATCCCACAGCCACACTCCCTTCCCAGAGACTATAATCCCACTGTTACTATAGACACCATCTCTCCCTACTATACCTGCTATCCCACATCACACTCCCTTCCCAGAGACTATTATCCCACTGTTACTATAGGCACCATCTCTCTCTACTATACCTGCTATCCCACAGTCACAGTCCGTTCCCAGAGACTATTATCCCACTGTTACTATAGGCACCATCTCTCCCTACTATACCTGCTATCCCACAGTCACACTCCCTTCCCAGAGACTATTATCCCACTGTTACTATAGGCACCATCTCTCCCTACTATACCTGCTATCCCACAGTCACACTCCCTTCCCAGAGACTATTATCCCACTGTTACTATAGGCACCATCTCTCCCTACTATACCTGCTATCCCACAGTCACACTCACTTCCCAGAGACTATTATCCCACTGTTACTATAGGCACCATCTCTCCCTACTATACCTGCTATCCCACAGTCACACTCCCTTCCCAGAGACTATTATCCCACTGTTACTATAGGCACCATCTCTCCTAAACAATAACTAGTTGTTACTGGACCCCACAGCAAATTTATTTTAGGGCCCCCAAAAACTTTTCCTGTTTTACTAATATCTACTGAAATTGCTAATGTATTAGGGCTTCCTGGGGCCCTGCTCCTAAATTTTACAGTAGTGTTTGCCACAGCTGACACTTGCTTTTCTGTCCAGAGGCACAGGAGGGCACATGGGGCCTAAATTGCATGGAAATTGTGTGTACTTGTAGCTAGGGCTCCTTAAATAATACTGGCAATTTGTGCCCCAGTGTTGTAACCCATCATAACCAATTAGCTTTGGGAACTCTGCTATAGGTAAAATTAATACAAGCCAATGTCTGGTTAATGTGGGTAACTGAACAAGTGCAAGTGTGAATGCGCCAGTTGGCTTCTGGCTGGCGACCGTATGGTTTCTTGTCGGGATAAACAAGGACATTGCAGCAGTTAAAATAGAAACATAAACATCGAGTGCAGATGGAAATGTTGTTCCCCAACTCAAGGGCACTAAATGCCTCATACGTTTGATTAAAAATGTTTCCATCAATTAAAGACTCGGATTTTATGGTGCATTATAATGATGGATAAGGTTGACTGGTAGGAAATTGTTAGTGAAATATCAATGCAATGCGCCCGGCTGGGGAGTTCTTCGTGTGGGTGGGGGGGCGGGTGATCATCTGTCTTCTTTCACTAACTCCTTTTCCTTTCACTGAGTGAAATGAAATAGAAATCTGGCACTCAGTTAGCTGCAACCTGAAGGCATCAAATGGGTTAATTCCTCTACTAGATCAGAAAGTCCTGGTTCTGTAACCTATGCCCTAGTGAAGGAACTTTCCCAGGGGTACTGTAATCCTTCCCTAGCCTGAGAGGAGAAGGCCCCCATATTAAATTGACACCTAAGGTAAGAGCAGTATTGAGTTCCACCAAAGAGAAGTAGTGGGGTTAGTATTCCCCAGTCGACACTTGCCATAGTAGGGACTTCAGTGTTAAAGCAGTAAGTAATTCCTTGGAACACCACTGGATATCTGGTACCTGGACTGTCAGCTGTGGTGGGATCAACCATTACTGTGTTGTCTAAGTCTATTGCCTCACACATATTTGTAAGAGGTAAGTACCTCGTTTGTGTTGCATATAATACTCCAAGTTCATAGTTAAGAACCACTGATCCCCTCTATTTTTTCCTTCCTCCAGATATTTTGGATATGGACCCAAGACAGGGGGAACTGCTGATCAGCAGTTTAGGTGAAGATTCCATTTCATTGAACTGTCAGCCAGGCTGAAGTCCCCATATGGAAGTGTCATGTTGTGGACATAGCCGGGTTATCGTCACCCACCTTAAAGGGAGCACCGACAGGTAGAGTCCTGCAGCGGGTCGGGTAAAAACCTGCGGCAACCTGCGGGTAGAAGTTCCGGGTGCGGGTAAAGACGCTGGTCAGTGGTTCTGTAGGTTTGTGGGTCATGGGTCGGACAGCGGGTCTTCTCAATAGGGATTTTTACTCCTTTTTTTCTGATCACGCCTACTTCTGATGATGTCACGTCCGGTTTACAATGACAGCACTTCCTGATTCTTGATGGTCAGCGGGTCCGGGTTGCAGATAAGGTACTTGCAGGTCGGGTAGCAGGTCAGCCGGTAAGAATGCTGGTCCAGGTTGCGGATACGGGTCAGGTACAGGTTCCAAAAAATGGACCCACGCAGCACTCTACTGGCAGGTGTTATTAGGGGATGGTTTATTAAGCAACAGTCATTTGTCATTTAAGAAAATGTGCTTTGTGACTTTACAGCACCGATATGGCCAAGTAAAATTCTTATAAATTGTTGACTAAAAGGAAGCAGAAGCACAGGGCACTGGGGAGAGCAATTTATTAGGCCCCCTCCCAGTGACCAGCCATCTACCCCAAGCAAGACCTACACACATTTGCTGAGGGTTACTTTCTTGAATACTTTATACCACCCAATTTAATCTTGTCTTGGGTATGCAAACTATTTCAAAGCTTTACCCTAGGCATATCAATGCTGCAAAAGCTATCTAGCAAACTGCTCAGGCTCACTTTCTGTTCCTCTGTGACATCCCTGTGTGCAGATGGAAACGCTGTTTTGAATTAAAGGATAAGTAAACCTTTGAACCTTTAGTGAATGTAAAATTGTTGAGGGTGCTGTTCTAAGAACTTCTTTTTTGAGTCCAAGATATTAAGGGAAGGGGAAAAATTTTTTGTTACTTCCTTGTTTTGTGACAAAAAGTCATGCGATATCCTTCTCCACTCCTAATTTGCATATGTAAATTACGATTCGGTTAGGCCGGGCTGAAGGATTCGGCCAAATCCGAATCCTGGTGAAAAAGGCAGAATCCTGAACCAAATCCTGGAAGCGGTGCATCCCTTGTTTTACATTAACTTGTTTTAAAGGTTTACTTTTTCTATGAAGAGAAAACAAGGTGAGTGATTTGAATCACTTGGAGGGATGATTTGCTAATTGTCAAGTTTTATTTTAAAAGAAAAAGTGTTTTGTCCTCTTTTAAGGCTGCCCAATTTATAGTATTAGATAAACAGGGGAATAAATGGTTATGAAGCCCCTGGATGCAGGGTAAGTGACCCATCACATCCTTGTACTCAGTGGCATTATTTAAACGTTTAGTTAAATATGTCAAAGTCAGATTTTGAAAACCTACGAGAGAAAAGCATGAGAATATCCAAGTTATGGAATCGTGGCCCTCGTGGAACTCGAATCCCTGGTGCCAGCAAAGTAGGGGATCGGCCAACCCCTCAAAAGCACAAAGGAAAAAATTCACTGGCACTCAGGTAATACTAGCAGGGTGAAACCCTTGCTTTAAATGTATTTAGTGCGGCATGCAACGTTTCAGGGACAACCCCTTTATCAAGCGCTTGCTGCTAGTATTACCTGAGTGCCAGTGAATCTTTTCCTTCATGAAAGCATCAGAAGTCAGTAGGAATTTCAGGTAAAACTGAGAGTTTTAACAGCAACATCTTACATTGTGTTGTACTTTCCATTCTGAGGCCTCAGCAGTGCCGACTCCACTGGGAGCCGACCTTTAGCTTCACCTCCTCGATCCAATTAATCAGCATGTTACAGCCATGTAATGCCCTGTCCATTAGAGATTATGCTTTAATTGCATTGATAAAGTATCATCCGCCGCAGTTTAATGCTACTGCCTCCCGCACCGCTCTCCCTCCCATCGAGCCAAATAATAAAATGCAATTATCAATAGTGATCAAATTTGTGCGATTCCAAAAAAATGGACGCCGGCGTCAAAAAAACGGACGCCACCGTCAAATACGAGACGCTGGCACCGTTTCATAAATTTTTCACCGTTTTGCGAATTTCGCGAGAAAACGGCACAAATTCGCCCATCACTAATTATCAATACTTATTTTCCAATGTAAATAAAAGGTAAATAGAACTTACATGATTTAAAGGGATTCTGTTATCGGAAAACATGTTTTTTTCAAAACGCATCAGTTAATAGTGCTACTCCAGCAGATTCTGCACAAATCCATTTCTCAAAAGAGCAAACAGATTTTTTTATATTCAATTTTGAAATCTGACATGGGGCTAGACATTTTGTCAATTTCCCAGCTGCCCCATGTCATGTGACTTGTGCCTGCACTTTAGGAGAGAAATGCTTTCTGGCAGGCTGCTGTTTTTCCTTCTCAATGTAACTGAATGTGTCTCAGTGGGACATGGGTTTTTACTATTGAGTGCTGTTCTTAGATCTACCAGGCAGCTGTTATCTTGTGTTAGGGAGCTGTTATCTGGTTACCTTCCCATTGTTCTTTTGTTTGGCTGCTGGGGGGAAAAGGGAGGGGGTGATATCACTCCAACTTGCAGTACAGCAGTAAAGAGTGATTGAAGTTTATCAGAGCACAAGTCACATGACTTGGGGCAGCTGGGAAATTGACAAAATGTCTAGCCCCATGTCAGATTTCAAAATTGAATATAAAAAAATCTGTTTGTTCTTTTGAGAAATGGATTTCAGTGCAGAATTCTGCTGAAGCAGCACTATTAACTGATTCATTTTGAATATAAAATTTTTTCCCATGACAGTATCCCTTTAACGTGTCCAATATACCACAGGAGGTGTGTGAATGTGAAAGGAGGAACCGGAACTTAGTTGAAATACACTGTGCTGGGCTGTGCTGAGATCTCTGCCCCCCACATTAGCTGTATCCCCCCAACATTCCCCTTTATATAGGGACTTATGGGAAATGCACTGTGCAAGGCTGTCCTGAGATCTCTGCCACCCACATCAGGTGTATCCCCCCTCTAACCCATAATATGAGAATGCTATTTAGTGGGCATTGTATCTCAGTTCACATGTTGTACCTTACAAACCCCAGAGTGATCCATCACCAGTTCTTAAATAATCATTTGCTGTAAAAAAAAATTTGGTGTTTTCAGTGCAAGGCGAGAGCTGAATTATTCCTCTGTCTTGTCGTCGCAGGCCTCAGGCATCATTACTCAACTGACTCTTAGGAGGACACATTTCGGTAACCTCCCCCCCTACAAGATTTATTCTACTCACTTAATTAGAGGAAAAAATCCCGGGGTTATTTCTGAAACCTTTTGTGCCGTTTTGGCACAGTTGTCTATGTTTATGTGTTGCCTTTTATGTTCATGCGCCGTCTCTGTGATGGAAGCAATAATTCCATTACACTCAATGGCGCCATTTCAGTAAAAACGACATTTGTTATCTCGGCCACAAAAACCCTTGTATCTGATTGTTATTCTTCATCAGGAAAAAAGCCAATGTCTTCCTGCTCACCAGTTGGCACAGAACCGGCCAAGCAATTAGATGGAAAATCCAATGGCCCTGTCACATGTATGGGAGGCACTTAATGGAGTTTGATAAGTTCTCCCTGGAAATGGGAAACTAAGGGGACGATTTATGAATTCCAGTAACTTCAGATTTACCAACTCCATCCTGCTACTTTGTTTGGAAATTGAGCTTAAAACAAGTTTAAACAAACCTGAAAGTCAATTAGGGTGAGAGTTGGGATGAACTTTATTTGCTTCTTGCATTGAGGTCTGTTCTAGATCTATCTCACTCTTACCAGGGGGGCTTTAACAATGGTTAGACTTCTAAGAGTCACCTTAAAATTAAAAAAAAAAGTTAAAAAAGGGCAACCATTGCTCCGTCAAAGTGTGTAGACTCATGAGGTGTGCTGTTCTGATGAAGGGTGGGTGAAAACCCCCCCGAAACATTGATTTTTTGGTGGTGAAAAATAAATGGGGAAGCTCCCCACCTGCAACAAATTGGTGTTGTGCTGCTCTCTTCCATTCAACTGTGATTAGACTCATGAGGTCCCACCAATGGACTTGACATCCAGAGCCCACCCTTGCATTGTAGGTGTTACATAGGACTATTCTGCATTTAAGGAAGAGCAGACGGCACTTACTCTAGGCTAGTGGCCTTTAGGGCTTGGGTCAACCATGGATCCTCTGGCATCAGGTTTGCCCTGGGCACCGGACCTCAGCCCATCCCCCTTCTATGGCATAATCCCCCCCCCCAGCCCATCACTAGACACCTTCAGCTGCTGGGGATTGCCCCTCTCTTTTTTGATTTGTTCTAAACCATTTTTCCTATATGGGCTTCAAATGCCTCCCCTCTTAAACTCCTGTTCTAGGCACCTATTTTTAAATATGTCCTGTCTATCATGTCAGTCTGACTCTGCGTCTAGCAGCAGTGGTCTCCTGACATTGCTATTTCAGGTTCTTTTCTTGCAAGTTCTCCCAAATGAGATTTAATTTTTGGCAATAGAAAATCTTCTGTGAGATCTGACACAGTAGCTTATGAGAAGTCACAAGGAAGGTAAGCAATGGAGCCTTCCAAGTATTTTCGGTATATTCGGATATAGCCAGTCCTATCCAGAAGGAGTATCTCAGGTTACACCAGGCAGTTATTATTCTCTAAGCCATATTGGTGGAATTGGAGTGAGGTAGCTCAAGGTAACACAGATTCTATTGAGGCTGACATCATCTGCAACTGGGTTTTCTTCTGATAAAGTGTTAAAGTCTATGCAGATACATTTTGGAATGATCATAATAGGTTGTTTATAAAAAGCCATTTCTATTTTAGGTGGGGTTCTTTGGTATATTGCATAAAGACTGCAAAGAATAGAAATAGCTGGAGATGATGACTATTAATGCAATTCATCTCTGGCTCATCTTGCTCTGTTGTTTCCACTCTGCCTTTTCCTCGTCTCTCTTTCCAGAATGCGATGTGACCCAATTGCTGGCTCAGAAATGCCAACGTTTGACAGAGCTTGCCAACTGGTTCCCAATGACATAAATGCTCCAAGAAGCCAGATGCCAGGGCTTATTAAGGCGTGATCTGGATGCCCAGTTAGGATTCTGACTCTGCACTGAACAGGCAGAGATATGCTAATGAGCATTTTGTTTCTGTCCCAATCTCACTATTCCTGATCAGCATTTCTGCTGAGAGTCGGCCCTTCATCTCCTGCACAAAGACCTGACTCAGCATTTCTCACTTCATCTTCCTTTTTGCTTTTTTTATTTTAACGTGTATCTACTCTCTCTGCAACATTCTGCGAGGAATGAAGGCACCTTGATCTCAAGCTGGTGGCACTACAAACATAAATCTGATCTTGGTCACTGCATGAAACCTCACCCACATTATCAACCCCTTGAATCTCTTAAATCTGGTGATGCAATTTTGTCATTGTCTTTACCCAAAACCGATAGCCTTAAAGGAAATGTAAACCCCAAAATAAAAATGTTGCCTAGTGAGCAAAAATATAATTCTAGCTAACTTCCCGATATCCATTCATTACAAATTTTCAGTGGTTTTAAAGTTATTTGTAAATGTAATTTCAACTAAAAGCTGTATCTGCCAGCCCTGCGGGTTCCATAACTAGAAACAATGTATCAGATTTCAGCACCGCAAGTTTCTTCCTGGGTTGTGTTAATCAGCCGACTTCTGATACATTGTATCCAGATCAGAGCCACCAAGGCAGTGAATAGAAACACACACACTGCTTTTAAATTGCAACAATATTTGCAAATAACTCTAAAACCAGTGTAAATTGGTAATGAAAGTATATTGGAAAGTTGCTTATAATCACATTTTCTTTCATTTTATAACAAGTTCATTTTGGGGTTGCATCCTCCTTTAAGGTGTACTTAAAGGGATTCTGTTGTGATTTGTATGGCTTAGTTTTGCAAATAATTCAGTTTACCATTTAAAATTGTATTTTTGAACCACGAAATTTATTTTTTAGTTGTAATATTGGTGTGTAGGCACCATCTCAGGTCATTTTGCCTGGTCATGTGCTTTCAGATATAGCCAGTGCTGCACTATGGAACTTTCTGATAGGCTATTGTTTCTCCTACTCAATGTAACTGAAGGAGTTGCAGTGGGACATGGCTTTTTACTATTGAGTGCTGTTCTTATATCTACCAGGTTGCTGTTATCTGGTTACCTTCCCATTGTTTTGCTGATGGGCTGCTGGAGGGGGGGGGGGTGATATCACTGCAACTTGCAGTGCAGCAGTAAAGAGTGACTGAAGTTTATCAGAGCACAAGTCACGTGACTAGGGGCACCTGGGAAACTGACAATATGTCTAGCCCCATGTCAGATTTCAAAATTAAATATGAAAAAATATTTTGAAAAATGGATTTTAGTGCATAAGTGCTGGAACCCATCAACTGATGGGTTTTGGGGGAAAAAACATTGTCTGTGACAGTTTCCCTTTAAAGGAGATGAGATAACTGTCCTAAATTCCCATTTTCACCAAGAATAAATAAATGCATCGAACTAAAAAGAGTAATTGCAAAAAAACAAAAACATGGAGGCAGAATTATCAGCCGTCGCACATGTGGATATATCCATATATGCTTAGTGAGGTTGAGTAGGAAGCTGAATGATGACTGAAGCACATATACATTAGAGAAAGGAAACACCCGTATGAAGGACAATGGCAGCCCATCAGGAGAAGACACACTAGGAAATAAAGAGCTGATTAGTATTTGTGGGCGCATCACTTTAATTGCCTCTTCATAACGGGCGAGTGAAATATCTCAGCAGAATTCTACGGCGAAAGAAAAGGAAGGCCAGATGCAGATTGAATGGGAAGAGAATAATTTGAGCAGCAGCAGTGAAAGAATCAAGATAGAACTATACGGGTGAATAGAATTCTCCGGGGGATATCTAGCACTTTTCATCCTCAAGGAATACATTTCACTTCCTAGAAAATCCTTTTTTCTTTCTAATGATCTGTAGGGGTTGGTGCCTTCTTAAATTCTTTGATTTCACTTTATTTATGGGGAAAATACACTGGAAAGCCAGTTTCTACCCTGCAATGACCAGATGTACTCCAAAGCCTCCAGTTACTCAGGTCTTTTTTTCTTATTAGTGTCCGATTCATTTGCATTGGGTCGGTTGCGGCCATTGACATATCCTGCCAAGGGAGTAACCCCAGGTCTCATAACCCCGTGCAGTCAATCAGGAAGTGGCATTTATAGGTTTGTCTGATCTATAGGTTTGTTGCTATGAGTTACTAGGCCTGGTGCAATTTTTTTACTTATTATAGCAAATATACTAAGGACTAGGAGCAATAAATTATTCTTGGTCTTACATCTGGGTTCAGTAATATCGGCTAATTAGGGCAAATCTTACTTGGCCTGACACCCTGCATGTTTTTCACCCCCCCACACACACATTTTCACCACTGGGGCTTTGTATGTCCAACCCCACCTTTCCCCTCTTCTTCAATCCCTCCATCACTCCAATCTGTTCTCCTCTTACTGCACCCTGCCCCAAATACATCAAAATGCTGACATATCAATATTCATACTTTCAGATTAAAACCTGTTCTCAACTAACTCTTCTTTTCATAGAAACCATCACAAAGTCAACTTGTGGCACATATTCTGATTGATTTTTTACTGCACAAAATTAATCTTTATCCCAGTTTATTTTGGCTTAACTGGTTTTCTTGTCTCGGCAACGAAACAACTAATGGATACATTGATGTCGATAGATTCCAGATTATGTAGGATCTGTGCAGCCACTGGGACAGAATGCTCTGTTATACAGATAGCTAGAATCTCAGCTGCCATAAAGCAGAGCAGGACTGTTACTTCCAATGGGGATCAGATAGGATCTGTGCAGCCACTGGGACAGAATGCTCTGTTATACAGATAGCTAGAATCTCAGCTGCCATAAAGCAGGGCAGGACTGCTGCTTCCAATGGGGATCAGATAGGATCTGTGCAGCCACTGGGACAGAATGCTCTGTTATACAGATAGCTAGAATCTCAGCTGCCATAAAGCAGGACAGTACCGCTGCTTCCAATGGGGATCAGATAAGATCTGTGCAGCCACTGGGACAGAATGCTCTGTTATACAGATAGCTAGAATCTCAGCCATAAAGCAGGGCAGGACTCCAAGTAATGCTATTAAGCAGAGTTAAAATACCTTTTATACTATGACCAGAGGTAAACAAGTTAGAGACCACCGTGTGGGGTTTACCTTGACGTGGTATGGTGGCTTATAAATTTTATGATCATAACTTTGTAAGAAAAAACCCTGTTACATGCACTTGCATATTTATTGAATTACTTAGACGGGGACTAGGGAATGTGCATTGATTAATTGGCCAGGTCAGTAGCACTTCCATTGTACTTAAACATATTATAATACACAAAGGCCCTGAATATCCTGTAAATTATATCCTTATAAACGGTGAGTAGTGATGTCATCAGTTATAAACGGTGAGTAGTGATGTCATTTCTGTCACATGACTCACTAAAATTTGTGTATTATAATAAATAAAGTACCCCCAGTTGTAAAATATGAGGATATTAGAAGTCACCTCGGAGTTCCATGACCTGTATAAAAACACTCGGCCTTCGGCCTCGTGTTTTTATATGGTCATGAAACTCCTCGGTAACTAATAATATCCTTATATTTTACAAGTGGGGGTACTTTATTCACTATATAATTAAGTCTTAGGAGTGCACCCACAACCCCCTTTTTTGTGTTTACAATGGGGATCAGATAGGATCTGTGCAGCCACTGGGACAGAATGCTCTGTTATACAGATAGCTAGAATCTCAGCTGCCATAAAGCAGGACAGGACTGCTGCTTACAATGGCAGATAACTAGACTGTCCAATGCAGTTTTTGGTACTTGCAGAGAATAAGAGTAGGCGCAGCAGCACACAGGCCAGTCTAACACAGGGCACTGCAGGCTGAGGCTTATTTCACTACCATTGGAATTGATGTTGGGAAAGCCGTGATTACCAGGTTTAGAAACAGTCACATTTAATCACCCAGAAAGGCTCAACAAGGCACAGCAACACTTTATTAAGAGGCTCCGATGTGGTTTTTGACAACCTTGACTCTCTGGTGACCTCCCGATTTCCAACCTGCTGTCACTCTGGAGAAGCCGAGGGCTCCGGTTAACTAAGAGCGGAACAATGGAACACCAGTCGCGCAAGACCAGGGCTTGGAAATGTGTGATTTTCTCTGTAGCATCTTATACGCCGGCTGCTTCTGGTTAAAGAGGCCACGCATTTCGCAGAGTGGGTTGCCATAGCAACTAATGTTGATCTGCTTAAAGAATGCAAGTTCTGAGGGTTACAAAAGGCACCAAAAAAGATTGTTTTTGCTCTTGTAAACCTCAACCTGACCAGTGGCCCCCAGGGGCCAGCAGAGTCTAACATACATGCGGGCAGAATCCTAATTAGCTGAGCCTGACTCTCTGATACCCTCACATTGCACGAATTTAACCCTTGTCTGACAGGCCTGTTATTATGGGATCAGCAGAGATTTATTTGCTACTGGTTTGCTTTTTGGGTTTGTGAATAGTGATGGGCGAATAAATTCGTCAGGCACGAATTTGCCGTGAAATTTGCGAAACGCCTGCAAAAATTCGCCGGCATCAAAAAAGTTTTGACATGCGTCTGAAAAGTTGATTCCGCCAAAACCGTCGCACATCAACACTATTCGGACGCCCATTGACTTTAACTCCGCCGAATTGACGCAGGCGTCCAATTTGACACGGGAGCCAAAATTCGAGTTTCACTAATTTTTTGCCATCTCTTACAGGAAATTCACAAATGTTCCGCAAAACTGGAGAAATTCACCCATGACTATTTGTGACTAATTCTCTAGTAACAAAGCTTCAAGGGAATCCTATTCCCAGGGCTGTGACAATAGAGGAAGCAGACAATGCAGCTGCACAGGAGATATAGGGGCCCTAATTTATATACAGTTTTAGAACAAGTCAACTGCTAAACATTTTGGGGGCCTGAAAAATAATTTGTTGTGGGGCCCAGTAATGTCTAGTTACACCACTGCCTATTCCCCTTATGCACTTCTTCTCTACAAATGGTTAACATTTCTGTATTTCTCTGTTTTGTTTCCTAATTAACCCTCTGATGCCCAGGCAACGGGCAAGAAGCAGCAGTCACTGTTGGTCACCTCCGAGTGGGATGATGAGACCAGACACTCATTTAACTCTCTCCTTTAATAAACTCATGCAGAAAATGTGCCCAAATCAGCGGCGAGATCTGCAGGGCTAACAAGATACAAGTCCAGATGGAGGCGACGTGATGCCGGGATTCTTTGAAGGAACTAAAGGTCAGACAAGTCTCACGGATCTCACGAAAGGCACATTTAGCAGGAGTCGGACTCGGACACCAGTAACGTGACATTTACCCAAAATGACAGTTTTACTTGCTCTCCTGACAGTATTTGCTGCTTGGTTTAACCCCGTGAGATTTGATGCGTTCTCAACTTCCATCCTCAACTCAACCCAAACCTGCTCTGTGGTCAGTCCTTATGTACGCACAGTCAAGCTCCCAGGCTACAGGGGGCAGTGAATGGAGGGGACACTGGCATCAAGGAACTTAGATTGTAAGCTCTATGGGGCAGGAACTGAGCCTAGTGAGAATAATTTGGGTATCTTTGCTGTTTTGGTGCCAGTTCCATATTTTCCTGTAAGTAGCCATTAGTTTTATTGAGTATCTCCCCCCCCCCCGTCTCTCTATAAATAAATGGCCATGGCCATGGCCATGGAAATAGAGTTCCTAACATGGTCACGGCCCGAGATGGAGGAAAAAAATTACTTTCAGAGGGATTAGAAATAGTAAAAGTGCTTCCCATTGGCTTCTTGCACTCAGGGGCATCACCAGTACCTCTCAAATAATTAGAGAAAGGACTTCATTAAAGGCATGAAAAGCAATTTCACACCTTGGAATCACCCTCGTTAATGACTTCTTGGGTTCCAGGGTCTTAATCATCGGACCTACAGCATCTGCAACTCTGATTATTAACTCACTCACTGCTGGACCTCATCTTGGAGCTGCAGCACCAGTCATTAACTCATGAACTGCTGGGCTTCCTCTATGAACTGCGATACTAACCATTAACTCACATAGTAAACTGACTAAGCAATTAAAGGAGAATTCAACCCCCCTAACTAATAAAAACCCTACTGTACATAGATCCCCTTCCTCCTCCCCCGCACAGGTGTTAACACCTGTAAATGCCCCTAATCCTGTAATTACCCCTCGTTCCAGAATCAGAATCCGGAGCTCACGGGCACCATCTTCTTCTCTTAATCTTTGGAAAGTAAGCACCTTACCAGTGCATGCCCAGTTGGAGCAGTCTTCCGCTTATAACTGCGCTTGCGCCGAAAGTCACAAATATTTCCAATGGGAAGGACAAAGACCCAAAGATTACCGAAGTGCCGGAAGATGACTCTGCAACGAGGGTCAGGATTAGGGGCATTTCACCAGGACAGCCCAGTTTTTGGAACGGCTGGTCAGGTGAAAACTGCCTGTCCGTATTTCCAGATAAGAAATCAGGGCAGGATATTGCAATCAATGGTGATCAACCAATTGCCATCAGCCAATCATCATCAACCCTGCCACCCGCAATGTGCCCCCTGGAGATCATTCAAGATCATTTTTGTATATTGAACTTATCAGTGACCAAAGGCCTTTGGAAGTCCTCCCTCCTCCAGTGTATTTGACAGAGGCATGTATTGAATCTGGGATTTGGTCAAATCTGAGCCTTTTTCAGCAGGATTCAGATTATAGTGAATCCAGGAGCTGGGTCGTACCAGGCAGGACACTGGGAAAAACCTGCTGGGCCTCCTGCATGCTTCCAACCTCCCTCACTGGACCTCCTTGCACCTGCTAGAAGGAGAAGGTGGGCACAGTGGTTTCCGGGTGGGGGGGCTGAGATTCCCCGGGGGGCTTTGTGGATGGGGGGCCCTGGAGGTGTGATTGGAACCAAGGCAGCAGCCCCGGGTCCTACACTGTCCAAGGACCTGGGCAAACCGATTCTGAACACTAAAGAAAGCAAAGAAAATTTGCCATACACACATTAGGAAAACCCCAGGTCCCAAGCTGGATAACAAGTCTCATACCTGTACCTGTAAATGGAAAAATGGGGTTTTCCTTGCAACTGAAGTTTTTCCACATTTCACAATCAAGGGGAAAAAAACAGGGCCAGGGTAAATTTTGTTCTCTACAGAATATTGTAAAAAAAAAAACTTAAATTCCTGTGTAGGAAGCATTACGACTTCACTTCTTTCTAAAGAGTTAATTTGACAGTGATTCCCACCCCCCCTCCATGTTATTGCATATTGTAGAGATCTACAGACGCCCAGGGAATAAAGGTGCCGGAGGCTCACTCATTTATGACAATCTGAGCAGTAAAACCACGGCGCTGTGGCTACGAAACTGATGGCCGAGGTGATGAAGAATTATGAAGCAGGTAAACATTTACTGAGAAAAATACGAGTGAATAAGAGGCCATTTCTCTTCAGGGTTTATAAATTTTGATGGCTATAGATTTACAAAGAGCAGTTGCCTTTTACAAGATATCCAATGTCCTAGACAAACGTCGCTCCCACACAAAATCTCTTAATACCTAACACTGGTTAACTGGTTATTTCTGGATTTGCCCGGTTGATACCCTACTGATACCCCACTAATACCCTACTTATACCCTGCTGATACCCTACTTATACACTAATGATATCCTACTGAAACCCTACTGAAACCCTACTTATACCCTACTGAAACCTTACTGATACTCTTCTTATACCATACTGATATCCAGGCCCAGATTTGTGGAAAGGCCACCTAGGCCCAGGCCTAGGGCGGCAGGATTTTAGGGGGGCGGCATGCTGCCCAACCACACCCACATTTGTTCTAAAACACTGGGGATGCGCTGGAGATACAATAATTTAATAAATTTCCCGTGTGCCAATCCCCATTGCTCCTGTCCCCCTAGAGGTAGTGGGCCTAGGGGCGCCCACTATGTAAATCCGGCCCTGCTGATATCCTATTGAAAGCCTATTGATACCCTACTGATACCCTACTTATACCCTACTGCTACCCTACTGAAACCCCACTGATACCCTACTGAAACCCTACTGATACCCTACTGATACCCTACTGATACCCTACTTTTACCCTACTGACACCCTACTTTTACCCTACTGATACCCTACTGCACCTTAGACTTTCCCTAACCCTACATCCCATTTGGCCCTTTGAATGGGGAAGTTCCTCCCTGATATTTTAGGGCACCACCACTGGGGCATTTTTATGCAAAAACAGTTGTGTCTACCATTGTAGATGACTTTGAATGAGAAGAATGGAAAGAACTACAGGTTGACGTCAGGGCAGTTGTAAGAGGAGGAGGGCTCTGGGAAATCTATTCAGTGCATGACCCCCATTCTGATGGAGGAGTCAACAAAAAGGTCCTCAAGGTTGTTGCCCTTGACTGCCCTGTCTGACAATGTAGTTGTGTATGGCAGGGTGAAATATGGTGCTCTAGGAAAGTGATCTGTCATAGTGTTTGGCCACTGTTGAAGGGACCCACCCATTGAACTGTCTTTTTGAAGCACTGTTTGTACGCAGAACCATTAACGCATTTCCATTAAAGCCTGTGTGATAGCTATGAACAGGCCTGGATTTGTGGAAAGGCCAGCAAGGCTCAGGCCTAGGGCGCAAGGATTTTAGGGGGTGACATGCCACCCAACCACACCCACATTGGTTCAGAAATACTGGGGATACACAGGAAATACAGTCATTTTTTTAAATGTCCAGTGCACCAATCCCCATAACTCCAGTCCCAATGATAAAAGTTTGTGTGAATAAAAGGGAGGGGATGGGGATAGCAAACAGCAGGGGGCCTAGGGGCACCCACTATGTAAATCCGGCCCAGGCTATGAACACATGTTATATAAAGATTTGGGGGCTTAAGGCCCCGTACTTAGACACAACCACCTCTGAGTTGAGTTGGTTTGGGCATTTGCACTTTTCTCAGGCTTCCTCGAGTTTTACAATCTCTCAACATCTCATTCCCTTTATTCTCAGTTGCCACCACATTGATTTCTTACAGATTAAAGGGTAAGTAAACCTTTACAATTAGTGAATGTAAAATGTGAATGTAAGATGAGTGGGCTATTCTAAGCACCTTTGTAATTTACATTCATTATTTATATTGCTTTTATTCCAAGATATTAAGGGATACATGTACTGTTAATATGAATGAATTATGTTACAACAGCGCCACCTGCTGGTCAGTTTCCCACCAGTCTGACCACCAAGTAGTCAAGAAAGTTGCCTTAAGTAAAATGTCACCAAATGCCTCCTGCCTTCAAATGGATGGAGTAATGTCAAGAAGATCTAGCATGCTCATTAGTGATGGGCGAATAAATTTGCCTAACACGAATTTGCAACGAATTTCTGTGTTTCTCCTCTGGCGAATAAATTCACGAATCTCTCGTGAAAAATTTAGATTTTCTGGATTTTTTCATGAAAATGTTCGAATTGCTAGATTTTTCCGTGGAAACGTTCGAATTGCTCGGTTTTTTTATGAAAACTTTCAAATTGCACAATTTTTCTGTGAAAACTTTCGTATTATTTGATTTTTTTGTGAAAACGCTCGAATTGCTTGATTTTTTTGTGAAAACATTTGAATTCATTGTCCAATGTTCAACATTTTTTGGGGGGGGGGGGGGTTGGCCCATAAATTGGTTTTAACTGCCCCAATTGTCTCTCAACCTCATTTCTCTCTATCAGTAATTTGAAAAAATTTAAAAAAAATGTGATGCTCAGATTTTGTTTGTTTTTTTGTTTGTTTGTTCACCTTGAAATGTTAGTATGATGTAAAGAGTGATAGTCTGAGACAATTTGCAATTGGTTTTCATTTTTTATTATTTGTGTTTTTTGAGTTATTTAGCTTTTTATTCACCAGTTTGCCATTTCAGTCACCTGGCTGCTAGGGTCCAAATTCCCCTAGCAACCAAAATGAATGACTAAGACACTGGAAGATGTATAGGAGAGGCCTGAATAGAAAGATGAGGAATAAAAAGTAGCAATAACAATACATTTGTAGCCTTACTGAGCATTTGATTTTTAAATAGGGTCAATGGCCCCCATTTGAAAGCTGGAAAGAGTCAGAAGAAGAAGGCAATAATTCAAAAACTATAAAAAAGAAAAATGAAGACCAATTGAAAAGTTGTTTAGAATTAGCCATTCTGTAACATACTAAAAGTTAACTTAAAGGTGAACCATCCCTTTAATAACTGAAAAACATCTTGAAGATTTGGGGAAATGTTCTGAAGAGTTAACCCACGAAATGATGTGTACATTGAATATAAACTTGTAATAAATCATTGGGAAGTATTTGCGCTTTACTCTCGGGCTCAGTGAAAGGTAATAGTAAGGGGAAGGCGTGGGAATATTGAGGCTGTCACACTCACAAAACTAAATGTCAATATATTTCGGAGGAGTGTAATGAGTGGGGAGGCCCCTGTAACTCTTTCCCCGTCCCCCCTTCTCATTTGTTCTTCACATGAGGAGAGGTTTAAACTGAGAGAGTCCAAGTCGAATGAGTCCTGACAGCAGAAATGATGGCATTTCCCTAAACACGGTGTGTAAAATGGCAGTTATCCACGGGGCATGACAGCTGGCACTTAGCAGAGAAGAGGCAGGAGAGAGCGGGAGGAGGAGTCCGTCTCATATTCATTCTCATCTCACAGGAGAAAGGAAATAAATAACAAGATTGCAGGGTGGGTAGAGAGCACCAGGGACTGTGTGTGTGTGTGTGGGCGCTACACAAACAAGGTTATACCTGTTTAATATTCCCTATTATTATGTCTTATCAGCTGCAGTTATTATAGGATTATTGTACAGGAAGAGCTTTGTTACAGGCTGTTAAGATAATGCCTCTCTGGCTTCTGCCATTGTGTCTTTCTCCTTCCCACAGTCTTGTGTGTGTGCATATGTGTGCGTATGTACATATGTGTGTGTATGTATATACTGCATGTGTGCAGGGTCGTATTGGCCCGGAAAAAACCCTGGTGGGCCCCAGCCCTCACGGGCCTCAGCTGGCCCAGACCCTCTTCTCCAATCGTCTGGCCCCCCCAAAAAAACAAACAGTGGCGGCGTGCGCTGGACCTTGCGCATGCGTGCTGGCGTTTGCATGCCGTGACGATTGCAGCTCCAGTGTTTTTGCATGCGTGCCGACGTTCAGGCATGCACACAGGGGCCCAGAGTTGGCGCGTGCATGCGGGTGTGGAACCCGGTGGGCCCCCCAATGTCCAGTCCGACCCTGTATGTGTGTGTGTGTATATGTGTGAGTATATATATGTATATATGTGTGTGCAGGTGTATCATTTGGAGTTGTGATTTTGATGGCAACCTATTGTTAGGCCAAACAAATCAATACAGGTATGAGATCTCTTATCCAGAATGCTTGGGACCTGGGGTTCTCTGGATAACGGATCTTTCCATAATTTGGATCTTCATACCTTAAGTCTACTAGAAAATCAGTAAACATTAAATAAACCCAATGGGCTGGTTTTGCTTTCAAATAAGGATTAATTAAATCTTAGTTGGGATCAAATACAAGCGACTGTTTTATTATTACACAGAAAAAGGTAATCAGTCTTAACAATTTGGATTATTTAGATAAAATGGAGTCTATGGGAGAAAGCCTTTTTGTAATTCAGGGTTTCTGGCTAATGGGTTTCCAGATAACAGGTCCCATACCTGTATAACTATACCACTGATAATACATATAGTCACAGAGGTAATTGTCATTCTTTGCTGCTGTCCATGGTGCTGAAAAGGAGAGAGGCACAGGTATTATCTTATGTACTTACAGTATTGTTCACTTACTGCGCCCACACATTCCTGGAGTACACACGGGCAGATCCATGGGATTAGAGCACATACACCCTCAGCAGCAGGCAATTACAGTTCTATCATTTGACTCATTGATATATATTAGAAATCAAATAAAGTCAAACTAGCAGAACTAGCACCAAATGAATTCTTCGAGAAAAAGAATCTCAGTGATTTATGTGTTTTTCATGGTAAGAAGCGACTTTTCCTTCCTTTGCCTCTTCTTGCTCAGAGCAGCTGATCCATCTATTTAATTCGATAACAATAATTTACTGGGATAATTTACTGTGGCAATTTCCCACTGTATAATAACACAATAAAACATATGTAACAGATCACTCCTGGTCAGGTCTTTTATTAGCACCGTGGCTAGGGGAACCGTGGGGCCAGGGACACTGAGGACAGGACTCAAATGCCCAGTATCCCTTGCATACAGGCCTCTGATTGGTTACTTACAGCAAACTGCTCAATGTTTATATCCCCTCACCAGCAATGGAATAACTGATTCCTAACATTCAACTGCGATACTATTATTCTAATTGTGCTTTCGCTTTTTAACACTGGCCCTGCTCACCGCAGTGGTTGCTGAGGGTCCCCGCTGACCCCAGAAACTAGGCAGTGGTTTGAATGTCAGACAGGAGGAGGAGGAGGAGAAGAGCTCAACAAAAAGATTACAAAACTAAGCCTTATACTGTATCTATTATACTCTCTGGTTGAAAGGGTCAGTGGGTAAGGGAACAGCTGACACGTAAGGATACTTAAAAATATTGGTGATTCTTTATGGTAAGTTTACTTTTGATCAAGAAGGGTGCAGAATATTTGACCCACCCCTGAAAGCTTACATCAGAGTGCTTTAGTCCTTGAGTTACAGAATCCTTGTCCCATCCCTATAAGTTGCCATTAGAGTGTTTAGTGCCACCCACTGCTTGAGTCACAGACTCCTTGCCCTCCTTTATAAGCTGCAATTAGCTTGTTTTAGTCCCACCCACTGCTTGAGTCACAGAATCCCTGTTCCTTCCCTTTAAGCTGCCATTAGAGTGTTTTAGTCCCACCCACTGCTTGAGTCACAGACTCCTTGCCCTCCTTTAAAAGCTGCAATTAGCTTGTTTTAGTCCCACCTACTGCTTGAGTCACAGAATCCCTGTCCCTTCCCTAAAAGCTGCCATTAGAGTGGTTTAGTCCCATCCACTGCCCCTCTCCCTGTAAGCTGCCCTTGTCCAACCCACAGTTTCAAATAGATACCCCCCCTCCACAAAGACTCTTTGGATCTTTATACTTTATGATATCAGCCTCCTAACTATTATCCTGCCATAAGAACAAGGTCTGTTTTCCTTTTAACATACCCCAAGATTAATTCAAGGACGGACTATAAAGAAGCCCCTAGTTGAAGCCCCCTTCCCTGTAGCTGCAGGGGGTGACGCATATTCCATGCAGGGCACGGGAAATATTTGGGATTTATTAGTACAAGTGAACCAGTGTATTCCAACAGGAAAAAGCTCCGGCTCCATTATCGGCTTTAAATCCCCTTTACAATTAAGATATCTTGCGGGTTCCAATATCAGCTGTTAATTAATTACAGACCAAATCCCGCTCAAATGAACCAGAGCCACACGCTGGAGCTATCTTTATCCGTTACTGGCAACAAACCTGATTCGGCGAGTGTGTTGGAACACTAGGATTTATTTTCACACGAGTTTTTCCTCTTAATTGAGGAGATTTATGGCAAAACGCTGTGCTTTAGTGCAGTCACAGAGCACGGCCTTAATGTAAAAATAACAGTTATAACAGTAATTCCTAGACAATTCCTGTTCCAACTGCCTTCGCCTGTAATTCTCCGAATACACTTGCGTCTATACAACTATTTAACCACCAGCATAAAGGATCTACAGTAACAGTGCCAGGGACACAGATCCAATGCCTCCCAGCTCCCAGCCAGCCCCCTGCACTACCCAGATCCCTGCAGTTGCACCCCTTTTACTACCTGTGCCCCTTCAGCTCAGGGACATAAAGCCCAGGGGCCACTTGCATTCAGGGAGCAGCACTAGTTAATGGAACTTTCCTCCAGAGTCTCTCCTCACCACACCTCCCATGCTAGGCTCCATTACAAAGTTTGGAAACCTGGGCCAACCTCCATGAATATAGTGCTGCTGGTATTTGGTGGAAATGTATTCATGAAGGGAAACTGGTGTGGCACATTGGCATCCCATGTTCATGCACTTCTATCTGGGGTCCCCTATTATGCTTCAGATACTGTCAGTACAGCACAGGGCTGGACTGAGAGTCAACATTGGCCCTGGCATTTCAGGTACAAAGAGGCCCAATCAGCCTACACAGAGGCCCAAACAGACCCCACCAGCCCACTAAATACTGACTTTCTATGGCACTTTATAGCAGCCCCTCTGGCGTTTGCCAGAACCCACAGATTGCCAGTCCGAGCCTGGTACGGCACATATGCCCCCCCCCACCCCTGGGGCAGCACAAGGAATCCCTGGGAGCAAGGAAACTATGCTGGGGCAGTAAATACCCATGGGCTGGTACATTTGCTTTAAAAGAAGCAGAAGAATTTTGGTCTGTGTAAAGAGATATTTTGGGCACTTTTTTTTTTGTTGTCCTTTAACTGTTTCTTCAGCTATAAACAAGGTCTATTATCCCCAACCTTCAGTGTTGCCCTTGGTGCAAAATACAGAATCATTTCCAGCACTAGCCTTTCCCAGGGAGTGGAACTGCGGGTGCTGAGAGTTTGCTCATTAAAGGGGAAGGCAAGGAAAGATTAGTTCAGATAATATCTTGATGAGTGACAATATCTTGATGAAACTTTCTGTGATAAGGAAATTACCGAGAGCCCTGTGTGGCCTGTGGAATAGGCAAAGAGCTGTCACCTTGGACAGAAAGTCATTGGAGTCACAGCAAAGTCGTGTCACGTGTGGAAAGCAGCGTTGCAGCTGATGCCCCCAGTTCTGCCAACTGAACCAATTGAGCTGAGTTGCTGTTGTATCAGTCTCCCCCGGTCTTACCCTTCCAAATACACATTGAGATCTATTGCCCAGAGGTTGTGCTGGATGGAGATGATTTATACTGATTCAGTAGGAGAGCGCTAGAGATGAGAATGATCAGCTGAGGCAAAACCAAACAAACCACTGCCCAAGACTGTATGTTATCCCAGGAACTGTATCGCTTTAGGTGGAGGATGCCTTTAAGTTAACTTAATTCCTGGCAACTTTTTCATTGGTTTTCACTATTTGTATTTTACCCTTTTAGAATTATTAGCCTTCTTCTTCTAACTTCAGCTTTCAAATGGGGGTCACTGACCCCATCTAAAGAAAAAATGCTCTGTAAGGCTACAAATATATTGCTATTGCTACTTTTTATTACTTTCTTTCTATTCAGGCCTCTCCTATTCATATTCCAGTCTCTTTTTCAAATGAATGCATGGTTGCTAGGGTAATTTGGACCCTAGCAACCAGATGGCTTACATTGCAAACTGGAGAGTTGCTGAATAAAAAGCTAAATAACTCAAAAACTACAAATAATAAAAAATGAAAACCAATTGCAAATTGTCTCAGAACATCCCTCTCTACATCATACTAACAGTTACTTTAAAGGCAAACAACCCCTTTCAGCACAGAGAACAGAAAAGGGCACAGGTATGGGACCTGTTATCCAGAATACTTGAGACCTGGGGCTTTCCAGATAATGGATCTTTCCATAGTTTGTATCTTCATACCTTAAGTCTACTAGAAAATCATGTAAACATTAAATAAACCCAATAGGCTGGTTTTGCCTCCAATAAGGATTAATTATATCTTAGTTGGGATCAATTACAAGCTACTGTTGTATTATTACAGAGCTAGTTTTTGGTTCATATGGTACAGGGGGATAAAGAAAAGGAGGAATAATATGAAGGCAGATAAAGCATGGCTCATATCGCCCGCTCAGGGAAAGAAGGAGTTAAATGAGTTTCTGGAGCTGATGGGATATTTCTCAGTGACTGGAACATTTTCCACTGAACTCGGCTCGTTGCACAGAACTAGAAGTAAAACATGACAAAATATCATTCCGGTTCACTGTGCAGCAGCCAATTGGTAACAGTCTGCGGGGTTTTTCACTGACCCTCAACAAGATGTCACCTGATTGGATGCATCATTCCATAAAGAACAGCCAATGAAATGTCACATCTGGGAGAGTTTAACCTTTGAGATCAGATTAGAATTTGGAGGAGAGACAAATGAAACCGCTCGCCGGCCACAAAAAATGCAATTTAAATTGAAAAAGGTAGAAAAACTTAACTAACAGAATTACAAGTCTGGGTTTGAAGAAAATGGAAATATGGGAGCCTTTAACCTTAAAACCTTTTGATAGACAGACAGACAGACAGACAGACAGACAGACAGACAGATAATAGATAGATAGATAGATAGATAGATAGATAGATAGATAGATAGATAGATAGACAGACAGATAGCTAGATCAAGAATCAAGCCTGTATTATGGGGCCCATTGTTCTGTATTTAAACCACTGCCCCTAACCCTGCAATAAATGATAAAACTGTCCCTGTGCAACTGTACATGGGCCCCTGTGAGACAAGACAAAGTGGAGAGACATGTGAGATGTGAGCGTGCAGAAAGCCAAGCGTGACTGAGATTACAGGATTTGGACAGGAGCTCACAGGCAAGCGCACACTATGTATTCCAACAGCCCCATCCATCAAGCGCCTGAGCCCATGGGGGGAATATGACACAGAGTATTTCTGCTGGCAGTTACGAAGGTCATTCCCAGTCTCCTGCGCACTCACTCTTACTTGGTTACAACCAGGAAATCCAATGACTCATTATGATTCCTTCCCCTTAACAACCTAATTCCATAGGGAGGACACAGACTCACCATTCAGGAAATAGAAGATTTAAATATAAGTAAAATCTAAGACATCCTAGAACCTATATTTAACCCCTAGAAGCTTGACTTAACCACTAGAACCTACAGTTAACCCCTTGAACCAAGAAGTAAACCCATAGAACCTAAACGGAACCCCATAGAATCTAGACTGAACCCCATAGTACCAAGAAGTAACTTCTACAACCAAGACATAACCCCTAGAAGCTAGACTTAACTCCTAGAACCAGAAAGTAACTCCTAAAGGCTCAGGAGGGCTCTTCAAATACAGCCACGTGGGTGCTGGATAACCAGTCAGACCCTGAGCAGTGGTAAAGACCTGTTGTAAATGCCTGTCAATACAGCTTTGAACTCCTCCAGTGCAACATCACACATTTAACCCCCTAGTGCTCAAGCATTTCTCTCTGATTCTCTCTCCCATTGGTGGAAGCAAAGGAATGGGATCAAATGAGGCTAATTAAGTTCAGGTCTGAGAATTTAGTAAATAGATAAAGAAGCAAAATTCTGAACTGTACACCATAGAGGTCAAGAAGAAACAAGCAAGGAAACAAGGCTGTGAGGTGCTCTCTGCACCCATGTCATACGTAGGATCTGCAAGTGTAGAGAACTTAAGCGGCAGGAATTCAGCAATTCAGTAATTACTATCAATCCGTTGTACTTATTTAGTATATAAGCCCACCAGTGTCTATTCCAGCCCCCTAAATGGAGCTCCTGCCTTTGCTCAGGCCCTGTTAGCTCATGACAAAGTTACAGATATATAGAAACATTGGGGTAACAGTCATCCTGCTATAGTTTCAGGGGTACCCAGGGCACAAATAAGCACTCACCCCAAATCTCCTCCTAACTGGCCTTCAGGCTGGGCCCCCATAGCTCATAACAAGGTTACAGATATATAGAAACATTGGGGTAACAGTCATCCTGCTATAGTTCCAGGGGTACCCAGGGCACAAATAAGCACTCACTCCAAATCTCCCCCTAACTGGCCTTCAGGCTGGGCCCCCATAGCTCATAACAAGGTTACAGATATATAGAAACATTGGGGTAACAGTCATCCTGCTATAGTTTCAGGGGTACCCAGGGCACAAATAAGCACTCACCCCAAATCTCCCCCTAACTGGCATTCAGGCTGGGCCCTTTATCTCATAACAAGGTTACAGATATATAGAAACATTTGGGTAAAGTCACATTGCTATAGTTCCAGGGGTACCCAGGGCACAAATAATCACTCATCCCAAATCTCCCCGTAACTGGCCTTCAGGCTGGGCCCCCTTAGCTCATAACAAGGTTACAGATATATAGAAACATTGGGGTAACAGTCACTCTGCTATAGTTCCAGGGGTACCCAGACATGGTTCTACTCAGCGGATATGGATGTTGGTTTCACATGATTTCCTATCTGGGTCAGTTCCATTACCCCTGCTGGCACAAAGTCACATTGAAGCTCCCCTCCAAGACAAATCCATTGGCTAATTAAGAATAGTTAGAAAAGGGGATCACCAGTTTGTGGGTCACTGCAGGAAACACAATCTTAAGGCAAATACTAAGCCCACAGTGTAATTAAGTGCTATTTATTTGCCTCAGTTAAACACCAGTAATCCATCATTCGGGGGAACTGTAATCTAATTGCTGGACAAAATGGCACTGCCGTGTCCCATAAGCCCTTGCTCTAGAGTTCGTGCTGCCCGGGTATCCCTCATCTGATTTCAACTCCTCTTTATCTTACTTTTGGGAAAAGCCTTTATCCTCAGTCCCTCAACCCTGACAATATGTGTCTGTTCCTTGGCGACTCCTGCTGTCTCTCGGTTGTATAAATAGAGTCAATTTCCAGGCAGGTTAGAGCCATAATTAATTGTCTTTGCCCTCAATCTGTTATCCAGGTTCTTTATCTGGGTATTCCACTGGGTCAGAACATCCAAGCAGGGCCTTGTGAGACATCTCCTGCACTCGGAAGCATCTTTCATCTCTCACCCACCTGGGAAAGAGCAACTTGCTGTTAAAGCCCCGCTAATGCCAGATGCTTCATTTCAATGGCGAGCTTTTAATATTCACAAGTAGATATTAAATACAGATATTCCAGCTCAGCTGTGAATTTAAACATCTGACTCATTGCAATTTTGTTCCAAGAAAAGGACGACGAAATTGCACAAATGGGCTCTTTGCAACCTCATGGTCAACCAGTGGTCTCTTAATAATAGGACAGAGGGAGGTCAGACTGCTAGAAAATTAAAGGGATACTGTCATGGGAAACATGTTTTTTTTTTCAAAATGCATCGGTTAATAGTTCTGATCCAGCAGAAATGTGCACTGAAATCAGTTTTTCAAAAAAGCAAACTAATTTTTTTATATTTAATTTTGGAATTTGACATGGGGATAGATATATTGTCAGTTTCCCTGGTGCCCCCAATCACTTGTGCTCCGATAAACTTCAATCTTATTGCTGCACTGCAAGTTGGAGTGGTATCACCCTCCCCCCCAGCGGCTCATCAGTAGAACAATGGGAAAGTAACCAGATGACAGCTCCCTTACATTGAGTAGGAGAAACAATAGCCTGTCAGAAAGCAGTTCCATTCTAAAGTGCTGGCTCTTTCTGAAAGCTCATGACCAGGCAAAATGACCTGAGATGCACCTACACACCAATATTACAACTAAAAAAAATATACTTGGGTTAGGAATTAAATTTTACATGGTAGAGTGAATTATTTGCAGAATTAGTGTAATTTAAAAATAAAAACTACATCATAAAAATAATAAAAAATTAAAAATCCCTTTAACCTCTAGGGGTACCAGTTGACCCTGGCACTTCTATTGCTCCTGACCCACCCATCTCTGACATCACAAAAGGGGGAGGGGCAGGTGTGCACCTATCTATAGTTGTCCCTGGATGAAGGAGCCGGCACAGGAAGGTTGTGGGCAGGGAGAGCAGAATTAAGAGCTCAACTTTCAAAATGTGTGCCTCAATAACATCCACTGGTATAGCGACATTATCCCAGTGTGATATGTCAAGCCACCCAAGGACATTGTGTATTCAGCTACATAAAAAATCTGAAAGTAATCAAACAAAAAAGGAAATATATGGGTCTTCTGGAGCAGATACACGGCACTCAGGAGCAATCTGTTGTTATGATGTCCCTGAGCCACTAGGGGGCCGTAGCACTGAGTAACACGTCTGTTTACATTGAATCACACGGTGCTCTAAATAATCCGAGACGAGGAATTTTGAGTGGACAATTTGTTTTTGTCTTTTTTTTTTTCCCCCAGCGATGAATTTTAACTAGTTAATCACAGTGCATGTGAGGGATCCTGGGAAATCAGCAATCAAACTGATGATGTGCTAATCATGAAAATAAAACTGCCATGGGATTAATGATGAAGTGGAATATATTTAAGGACCAGCTCTGAATCTTAATAAATCAACATTCCCTTTGGATCACTTGTATCACACCCAAATTTAGCTTCCATCAAGCATCATCTAGATTTTTAACCCCTTCCACCATTGGGTATGTCAACTGACAAGAGGGGAACAAATCTAGAATTCGGTACATATTTTCTCAGCATTAGTCGTTTTGGATTGAGATTGCACCTATTGACACCTGTTCCCAGGGGAGCTTTGCCAATGAGGCAAGGTGAGGCTGTCGCCTCTGGCGGCAGCGCCCCACTAGGTACCAGGGGGCAGCAAAAATGCTGCTCCTGGTACTTTAAGAGCGAATTTCCAGGGGAGGGGGGCAGCAGCAACTGCTGCTGCCTCAGGCGTCAGAGGGGCCAGGATCGCCCCTGCCTGTTCCTGCTCATATGGAATTGCAATAGGCAGTAAGGCAGCCCTGTAGACATGGGCTCTTGTCCCTCTTTTGTGCCGGTGGCACTACACATGCTCAGTGAAGTCTGAATGAAACACACGTTTAGGAGAGGTTAGCGACCAGGATGGGGTGCAACTACATGCCTCCCCCCAGCTTTCCATTCTGGAGTTTAAAGACCTGTGTACACAGATGGGGAAGTTTGCAAAGTGCAAAAAATATGTCCTTTGTTATTCACTTTGACTTTCCCATCAAAACATAAGTAACATAGTAGGTTAGATTGAAAAAAGATACACATCCACCAAGTTCAAACTTAATTCTATATAAAACCTGCCTAATTGCTAGTTGATCCAGAGGAAGGCAAAAAAACTCCATTTGGAGCCTCTCCAATTTGCCTCAGAGGGGGAAAAATTCCTTCTTAGGATCAAAATTAGTGATGAGTGAATCTATCCCATTTCTCTTTACCGTAAAATTAGAGAAACAATTAGTTTTTTTTGATTCCATGCCTGGTGAATAAATTCGCTCAACACTAATCAGAATAGTTAACGGGGATAGACTGAATTCTAAATCTTATGAATGAACAAATGAACATAATTTTTTGCAAAATTTCTCCCCAAAAATGACACCCATAGACTTCAATGGTTGAAACAAATTGTTGTGCATCAAAAAAAAACAAACCCGTCACTTCAAAGGATTTTGACGAATGCTCGATGTTCCATGAATTTTCGGCGGTCAGACTTCTGGTCAGATTCGTCCCATCACTGCTTATGAATAGTTGAACTGCAAAATACACACACTCTATTTCAAATTAAAAAATGTTCTCAGATATCGCTGAGAAAACGTTTAATCCATTTAGGAGAAAGTGAAAAAATTAAGATATATCCAAAATTTCCTTAGAAAAACAAAAAAAAAATGTTGTCATGGTAAAACTAATAAAGGTTGTACCTTCTCTCTTGCTCAGAAGTCATCCAACCCTTCCTTGAAGCTATCTAATGGATCTCCCAGTATAGTTTCTTAAAAGCCCTTGTTGTAACAAAATCATAAAATGATATATCCTCTCTTGTAATTTATAGGGGTGCTCTTGGGTCCTTTGGAAAGATCTGCTAAGGAAATCTGTAACTGAGATACTATTGTGGACAATGTACAGAACATCTAAAAGTTTATCTTCATCCCATGTATCAAAGGAATAGACTGCCAAAGTTTCCATCTATTAAATGGTCTTCTATGCAAGTCTCCTTTAAGATGATACATTAAGGTGCACATAATTCCATTTAACAACAGCATTCAATATTCTAATGGAAAGGGGAATGAAAGAGAGAGTATGTGTTTGTGTGGACTAACCCCAAACAGTTGTGTTAGCTAGTGTCTCCAATCAATATCAGATTTACAAATTGGTGTCATCTGAGGGAAAATCAATATCCAATCAGGCAATATGAGCTATAATGCAAGATTAATATTACATAAAATGCAGGGAATATCAATGTTCTTGTTTAGTAGATGCTTATGAAAACAAGATGCATTGTGCTTGATGGATATTGGCAATAAATTTGTGTTTTAATTAATTATCTGAGCCTCAGTGCTCTGAAACAGTAGGCATGTTTTTATCAATTATTCAAAGTATGTTTCATTGGCTTTGAAAACGTTAACACAAAATGCAAAAAGACTTCGACAAATGGATAAAACCACTTAAAAAAAGCTGAATTACAGAACTTTTAGGATGATAAAATAAGAAGTAATATACAACCAATTTACAAACTGGTGTCTTCCAAGGGGAATTCATTATTCTATCATGTCATTTATTATATTTTTATCATTTTTGAATATGTAAATAGTAAAAAAAAAAATATATAAGCAAGATTGAATGGGACCCTTATTATCAGAGGGAGGTCAATTGGTTGATGAGAGCAGGGAAAAAGCAGAGATTCTGAACTGAAGTTTTACGCAATTGAGGAACCAATTAATGAAGGTTTTTTTTTATTGACCCAATTCTGATAATATAGCTATTGATGCAGGAGGAAATGCAAAAGAGACTAAAACATGTAATGAACCAGATGGTTTTCATGATAATAGCTGAGCTCTATGATAAACCTCTTTACTTAAAGGTTCACCTATACATTAACTTTTATTATGATTTAACTTTTAGTACTTTTAACTTCTAGTATGATGTAGAGAGAGATATTCTGAGAAAATTCGCAATTGGTTTTCATTTTTTATTATTCCTGATTTTGAGTTATTTAGCTTTTTATTCTGCAGCTCTCAAGTTTGCAGTTTCAGCAATCAAGTTGCTAGGGCCAAATTACCCTAACAACCATGCACTGATTTGAATAAGAGACTGGAATATGAATAAGAGAGGCCTGTTCAGAAAGATGAGTATTAAAAAGTAGCAATAAAAATACATGTGTAGCATTAGTTTTTCATATGGGGTCAATTACCCCCATTTGAAGACTGGAAAGAGAAAAAGGCAAATAATTCAGAAACTACAAAAAAAATCATGAAGACCAGTTGAATGATGCTTGATGGCCATTGGCAACTCAAGGAAAAGCCACATTTTTATCAATTAGAATGGATTTTCATTGATTTTGCAAGGTTGAAAAAAAAACAAACACTAATGATAAGGTCAGCCTTGTAGAATAAACCACTCTCCAAAAAACCTTAATTACAGACTTTTAAAAACAATTCTCAGTGTAAAAAAGTATTTTATCAGAAATTAATCTTTCCAGGTCGCATTTATACTTATACTCTTTCCCTTTCAACCTCCTACGCTCAAAGCCATTTAGAAGTCTAACGTTGAGCACTTTCTGACACTTTATTAATATATTATGTGCAATATCCTCACTTTGTTTTTTTTTGTAGCCGGATTTTCTTTTATATATTCCTAAATATCCCGATCCCCTGATTTACAGAGCTGGTACAACTAGGAACCTCTCTCTAATACTCTGGCAAGATATCCATGCGCTGTATATTTGTATGCTAATTTCTACGAGGCTGTAGGAATTTATTGGAAAGCTAATAAAAAAAGAATTCTAAACAAAAAGAAAAAAAAAATTGCTGTAGCCTGGCTGCCAAAAACGCTGCCGGATCCTATAACATTGTTCGCCGCTCCAACGCGGGCCTAAGGCTGGAAACAGTACAATTTTACAGTCGCGCTTATATTTTTATTGCGCCGTTCTGAATGTGATTGTGCAGCTGAATTTTAAAGACCCACGTCAGAAATGTTAATGAAATTCAGGGATCCACGTTGAGACAATACAAATGAAGGGGTTTGGCTAGTTTTCCACTAGTTTTCAGCTCTTCAAGCAGTTTTTTGGCAGTAAACGGGTGTAATTATGTCCATTTTGTTGAATTTGGTGCCCCCCTCCATCAAGCCTACTGAATTATATAACAATTCAACAACCTGCCTACAGTTTAACGTTATCATGGGTAATATCTTCCTGCAAAAAAATAGCCTAGAAAGACGCAATGATAAAACTGCGATTTTGTGACCGAAATGTCTAATGTTCAATAAAATGATAACATTATTAACTCATCAGTTTTAGTTAATGTATATGAATAGAGGAGTACATTTCTGTTAGACTTGCTTGTCTATGAATTTAAAGATGTCCATACACTTTTTGAACTTTGAAACAGGGACATCTTGGGGCTCTAAAAAATACATGACACAATATTGTGGTGCTTTTTCCCCCCCTCCCATAATAACAATCCCAAAAAATAAATTCAAAGCACTGTAGACAGCTCTGGGCTGGGAGTCAAAATAGGCCCTGCCATTCCAAGTACACAGAGGCCCACACAGCCCCCACCAGCCCAAACAGCCCCCTACCAGCCCACTACATGGTACTTTTCTATTGAACCATACAGCAGCCCCTCTGGCATTTGCCAGAACCAACAGATTGCCAGTCCGGGCCTGACTGTAGATATGCAGAAATGGATAATAAGGAGTACATTAACCCCAGCTACACTGTTAAGATCATTGCAGAAAGTGATTCAATAATGCTAACTTGAGGATTTTCTGAACTATCCTTGTCATCTATACATGTGCTTCAGGCCTACCACTTAATCCATTCACCACCTGCATATTCCCTTATGTGTAACCTTAAATCCAGAAACTTAAATCAAACATTGTCAGAGGAGCTGGCACATAAGTGGTTAAGAGAAATCCATTTGGAGCCAAGGCGCAGATATACAGTAAGTCCACAAGCTGAGCCAATATACAGATTTTCTGTGAGACAGGAGCTTTGTCCAATCCCATTGATCAGAGCAAAGAGCGGGTATGGAAGTGCCAATCACTGGCAGCACAAGAAGATACTTTGTATAAATGGAACAGTGTTATTATGTCTCACTGCATTTAGTATTATATATATGTGTACATCATTTAGTGTTATTGGTGTTTTTAATTTTTTTGGTTTTTCCCTTATGGGCAGACATGCACTTCTGTATGAGGCAAAACTGTGAGCAGGAGGCTTTCAAAATGCTTTCTCCCCAAAGTCAAAGGAAAGGAAAGGAAACATGAACATATGTGTGTATAGAGAACTGGGAGAAACTTAGGGGGCTGTTCCTGCTGAATTGTGCTTAGTACAGGGGAATACCTATGCTGCCATAGTTTTATGGGATCTCTCGTGACAGGCTATGAGCAAACTTAGGGGCTGTTCCTGCTGAATTGTGCTTAGTACAGGGAAATACCTATGCTGCCATAGTTTTATGGGATCTCTCTGTACAGACTATGAGCAAACTTAGGGGCTGTTCCTGCTGAATTGTGCTTAGTACAGGGGAATACCTATGCTGCCATAGTTTTATGGGATCTCTCTGTACTGGCTATGAGCAAACTTAGGGGTCTGTTCCTGCTGAATTGTGCTTAGTACAGGGGAATACCTATGCTGCCATAGTTTTATGGGATCTCTCTGTACAGACTATGAGCAAACTTAGGGGTCTGTTCCTGCTGAATTGTGCTTAGTACAGGGAAATACCTATGCTGCCATAGTTTTATGGGATCTCTCTGTACAGGCTATGAGCAAACTTAAGGGGCTGTTCCTGCTGAATTGTGCTAAATACAAGGGAATATCTATGCTGCCATAGTTTTATGGTATCTGCCTGCAGAGCCGGGCCAACCCGGCCAGGCGCACTAGGCAACCTGGCCAGCCACGGCGCCGGCTGATATCGAGCTCGATTGCACGTGCACGAAACTTCGCTCAAGCGTGCATGCGTGAGACTGCACCTTTATGCACAAGGATTCAAGCAGCTGTTGGGGAGAGACGGGACCAGACATGAGGTAGGCGACAGATAAGGTACGTGCCTGGCGGCCCCCCAGCTTTGTGCCCTAGGCACGTGCCTACTCTGCCTACCCCTAGTTCTGGCCCTGTCTGCCTGTATGCTTTTGTGCACCTGTGAGTCCAGACATTTGCCATTAAAATGAATGAGAAGCTATTCTGATCATTTTGTTACCCACACACTGTGCTGGAAATCACTTGGGTGCAAAACTGTTATACTGTTATACATGTCTAGGCCATGAAACTGCTCATCCAAAGCCCCTCTTTACACATTTAATCTCGCTTTACTGCTGACAGCCACTCATTCTGCATCAGGAACCTTAAATATGACTTTTCTTTCATTATGCAAAAATTAGTTCTTGGGTGGATTTCCTCTTTAAGTAAAGTCAGGAACAGTAAATAAATGATTGATATAATGAGAAGTGATTCCGTCCGTCCTGGCCAAAGTCAAAGGAAGAACAATTATTTGAGGTTTTGCGGCTGTTCGGAGCGATTAAGCCGTTTGCGAAGGAACAGAACGTTATGAATGATAATGATATCCAGGCCCTGTCAACATCAATGACCGTCATTAAATCTCATTTAGACGGATGGCAATCAGGTGGCACATCACCAGGCCGGTGTGGGTGCAATTTCATCTCCTAGAAATAAAACCATTTTTTACTTTTACTTTTCCGATCAAAATTTTTTGAATGTCACATTCTGAGTCAGTGGAGGAGGATTTATTTTTTTAAATTGTCGATTAGGATTCATATAAAATGAATAAATGGATTATCATGATCTAGTGCGACAGAGAGCATGCTGGGCAGTGGCTCCCAAGCTGGGGGGTTGGCACCAACAGATGCATCAATTCCGCTGTTTTTGTCCTGAGTCTCCCTGATTTAAGCTCCTGTCCCCCAATCTCCCTCAGTAACAGGTCAGTTCCCCTGTCAGTAATTTGCACCTGAAATCTTACCCCCCAATCTGCATAGAATCATCACCTTAAGTCCTCCGAGATCATCCAAAGCAGCTGCACAGTGAGCAATGGCAGGGGAGCAGGGTTGGAATGGGCCGGTGGGACACCGGGAATAATCCAATGGGCCCAGATAGACACTTCCCACCTGCCATCTGCCGTTGCTCCCCTGGGGTTGTAGCCCTAGTGGTCCTCTCACACCCAGTTTGACCCTGCAGGGAGGCAGGACATGGTGGGGTGATGGCAGCGTAGGGTGGTACAAGTCTGCAGTGACACCACAGGCCCACCCAAAAACCTTAAACCATAGGCCCACCCAAAAACCATAGACCAGGGTCCCACTCTCAGTACTATTATTGTTAGTGTTGGGTGAATAAATTCGCCTGGTGAGAATTTGTGGCGAATTTCTGCGAAAATTCGCAGTGAAAGTTTACAGACGTCAAAAAAACTCCGAAAAAGTGACTTGCATCAAAATCGCCATGCATCAACACTATTCGGCCGCCCATTGACTTTACCGCTGGGGTCAAAATTGCCGTGGGCGTCAGTTTTCAAGTTTCTCTAATTTTTTTCGAATTCTCCGCTGAGAAATTCGCCCATCACTTATTATTCTTCCTCTATTCTCCTAGTCTCTCTTCTTTACATACTATAATCTATTATTCCATCTATTTAGTCCTATTCTATGTTCTCATAGAAACAGTGAATGGCCATGAAATAGGTGACATGTTTAGCAGCATGTGGGCCCACTGACACCTGGGCCCACCGGGAGTTTTCTTGGTATCCCCATGGGCCGGTCCAACACGGCCGGTCCAACACTGCCGGTGTGGGACCAGGGGCACAACAGAAAAAAGCCAGTACGCCCCCTAGATCTGGGTTGGCATCTCTGGCCTAAATTCAAGGCTGTGGCCTTTGATACTTATCCACAGAGCCCTATCAGTATATGGTCTATGTGGTTAAATTATGTGGGCCCCCTAAGCCTGACCCATTGGTGCCCAGGTATATAAATGAAGTGAAACAAATCCAATTCCTTGGTTGGTACAGTTGCTGCCTGATATACTATGTTGTTCTAGAGCCCAAGCTCTTAACACAGTTTTCCTGCATGAACAGGGGCCCCTCTTTTCTAACTAAGAGCCTGTTGCATCCCCAGTAATATAACTAATGAGGATTGGGCCCAGGTACAGGCCGGGTGCAGTTTTCTGTGCGCCTTTGCATCGGAGATAGCCTCCAGTAGTTACGCCTCTGGCACCCCCATCACCTGTGGTGCCTTTATGTAGGACTCTTCCTCCTAGCTGCCACATTGTTGTCAAAGTGTTAACAAGAGCCAGTGACAACACAAGATCAGCAAAACACACGGCTCGGAGGAGACCCGATGGGCCTGACCATCTGCCGGAATATTTCATGAAAGTTCATGTCTGTCCGATGCAGAGATTTAAGTGCTGAGCCTCACAGCAGTTGTGCCCTTTAAATACCAGCAGGGCCGCCATCAGGGGGGGACAGGGGGGACAAGCGTACCGGGCCCGGGCATGAAGGGGGGCCCGGCAGCGCTGCATTTTTTTGAAGATCCGGGCCCCCCTTACGAGCGCCCGAGCCGTACGTCTTGCCTCTTCAGTGCCGAATGCGGAAGTGCCGAAAAGCCGAAGCCGATGCGACGAAAAGACCCGAAGTCACGGAAAAAGCCGAAGTCACGAAGCGCCGAAAAGACCCGAAGTCACGAAAACAGCCGAAGCCGAAGTCCTGAAGCAGCGCAAAGACCCGAAGTCACGAAAACAGCCGAAGCCGAAGTCCTGAAGCGGTGAAAAGACCCGAAGTCACGAAAGGAGGCGAAGTTGAAGTACTGAAGCCATGAGTTCAATTCTACTGAACACCAGTTTGTGTTTTTTTTTTTTTTAATCCCCTGGCCACCAATGTATTATTTTAATATTCTATAGGCCCCTGCCACCAATCTTTTTTTTAAAACTTTTGTTTTTGGGGCCCCAATTTTTTTTTTAACTCGTAAGGGGCCCCTTGCCACCATTGTTTTTTTTTGGGTTTTTTTTTTAAAAAAAAAATTAATTTTCTTTTTGGTGGCCCCAAATTTTTTTAACTTGTAAGGGGGCCCCTGCCACCAGTTTTTTTTTTTTTCAAAAAAAAATTATTTTTTTTTTAAATTTTTTTTGGGGCCCCAATTTGTTTTTAACTTGTAAGGGGGCCCCTGCCACCATTTTTTTTTTTTTTCAAAAAAAATTTTTTTTCTCCAAATTTTTTTTTTGGGGCCCCAATTTGTTTTTAACTTATAAGGGGGCCCCTGCCGCCAATGTTTTTTTTTTTTTTCAAAAAAAAAAAATTTTTTTCAAATTTTTTTTTGGGGCCCCAATTTGTTTTTAACTTATAAGGGGGCCCCTGCCGCCAATGTTTTTTTTTTTTTTCAAAAAAAAATTAATTTTTTTTCAAATTTTTTTTTGGGGCCCCAATTTATTTTTAACTTAGAAGGGGGCCCCTGCCACCAATGTTTGTTTATTTTTTAGTTTTTTTTACATTTTTTTTTGTTGGGGCCCCAAGTTTTTTTTAACAGGGGGCCCCTGCCACCAATGTTTTTTAAAAAAAAAAAAAATTGAATTTTTTTTTTTTTGGGGCCCCAATTTTTTTTATAAGGGGGCCCTGACCATCAATAGCTTTTTACAACTTGTGTGGGGGGGGGGGGTTACTTTTTTAGCGCTGATGTCTGTGTGGTCTTTTAACTGCGATGTGGGCGGGATATGGGGCGGAGCTTGGTCGTCAGTGTGGGCGGGGCCCAGGGGGCCCCAAAAATTTTGTTGTACGGGGCCCCGTGATTTCTAATGGCGGCCCTGAATACCAGTGTGTAAGTGGATTCACCCCGAGTTATAATTTGCTTTTCATTGCGGGGAATCCCTGATGGTCATTGCGGCAACTGTAATTTACAATCGCAGGTATGGGAGTCTCATCTATATTCATGCAGCAAATAAAAGCACATAACAGTACAGGGCTTGTCTTACAATGTTTCCTAAAACTGTATTATAAAGGGTAAGTGCATGACAACTAAGGTCTTCAAACTCTATGTCCTGCACAAGGCACAGAATAAGCACCAGGGAACTTCTAGTCATATTAGCTCATAGTATTGTGCAGATGATTATCCAAAGGACTTCATAGGAGCTTCAGCCATCAGTAGTGATCCTAGAGGGGGGGCAGGCCCTGGTGCGTGACGCACAGCCGGGCCCTGCCCCCTCCGTACGGCTGCATTTGGCCGCATTTTCAGCGGCGCACGGACTGCCAGGGGGCCCTGAGGGGGTGCGGGCCCTGGCCCGCTCGCACCCCCTGCTCCCCCGGTAGTTCCGCCACTGTCAGCCATGAGAAACCAAAGAAAACCATCTTAGAAAATCTGGGATGTACCAAGACATCATCTGTGATATCCAGCATTCCACGTGTGCTCCTCTGAGTTTACATGCATTGCCTATTTTTGGATTTTTCTGCAATATTATTGGTTTTAGACGGCCAATATCTGGCCTCCAGCTCAGCAGCTCCATTCCAAAATGTTTCTAGGGTTAACTGACTATGCAAGCGGCTCATAATCATTTAGTGATCACTGCTGAGCTGAATGCCAAATTGATAATAAGTCAGAAAAAGCTAAAATTATAGAATTAAAGGGGTTGTTCACGTTCAAATTAACTGTTAATATGACGCAGAGGGATATTCTGAGATAATTTGTATTTGGTTTTCATTTTTTATTATTTGTGGTTTTTGAGTTATTTAGCCTTTTATTCGGCAGCTCTCCAGTTTGCAATTTCAGCCATCTGGTTACTAGGATACAAATTCCCCTAGCAACCATGCACTGATTTGAATAAGAGACTGGAATATGAATAGTAGAGGCCTGAATAGGAAGAGGAGTGATACAAAGTTACAATAGCAATAAAAATGTGTAGCCTCATAGACCATTTATTTTTTATTATGGGGTCAGTGACCCCCAGGTGTAAGCTGGAAAGAGTCAGAAGAAGAAGGCAAATAACTGAAAAACTATAAAAAAGAGAAAATGAAGGCCAATTGAAATGTTGCTTAGAACTGTTCATTCTGTAATATACTATAAATTAACTTAAAAGTGATCATTGGAGCACTTTTTTAGTTTTTAAGTAATTTTATCACTGGGTTTAAAACCTCTTTTAAAAGCACCCAGGGCACACCTTGTGTCTCTCACCCCTAAACTCAGTGGTGTAACTTCCATACAGCAGAACCTGCAGGGGGACAGGTTCCCCAGTCTGTGGAGTCTGCTGTATTTTAATCAATCTCCCCAGCTCCTTTTGCCAGTTTAAGGGGTTTTCCGGGGGTAAAAATTACAATTGACAAGAGACATTATTATAATGTATATACAGGTATAGAATCTGTTATCCATAAACCCATAATCCAGAAAGCTCCAAAATATAGGAAGGTCGTCTCCCATAGACTCAATTTTAATCAAACAATTCCGAATTTCTAAAGATAATTTCCTTTTTCTCTTTAATAATAAAACAGTCGCTTGTACTTGATCCCAACTAAGGTATAATTAATCCTTATTTGAGGCAAACCACTCTATTGGGTTTATTTAATGTTTACATGATTTTCTAGTAGACTTAAGGTATAAAGATCCAAATTACGGAAAGACCAGTTATCTGGAAAATCCCTGGTCCCGAGCATTCTGGATAACAGGTCCTATACCTGTACATCAGAGGTAAACAATGATCTCTAAAGCCAACAACATTTACCTTTTGCGATATAACTGAGGCCCCTGGGCATGTGAGTATTTGATATAAAATCAAGAGAGTCAATAGGAACAACAAGCCATTTGTATACAGTCATCAGAACATCAGGGAGCCATAACACAGTATAACATATAAAACATATCATATATACTGTATATATAGAGATACAGGAGAACAGTTGCCTTACTCCCAGAAGCCTTCTCTCTCTCTCTTTCTGCATCCAAGAATGAAACAATATCTTACCTGAAAGAGAAGAGAGAAAAGCAGGTTAGTGAAATTAACTGGACTCTGACATCAGCAATGTTAATAAATTGAGCAGGACTTTTGAATTGTATTAAGACAGAAATCAAGGAGCCCCAGACATTGCAGAGAGGCTGGGGCTTAATTCTTAAGGGGCTGTTCAGCCATACCATGATCTTTTAGTATATTTTGAGAGAGATATTCTGAGACCATTTGCAATTGGTTTTCATGTTTTATTATTCGTGGTTTTTGAGTGATTTAGCTTTTTATTCTGCATCTCTCCAGTTTGCAATTTCAGCCATCTGGTTGCTAGGGTCCAAATTCCCCTACCAACCATGCATTGATTTGAACAAGAGACTGGAATAGGAGTAGGAGAGGGGCTGAACAGAAAGATAAGTAATAAAAAGTAACAATTACAATACATGTGTAGACTTACAGACCATTTGTTTTGTAGATGGGGTCAGTGACCCCTCCATTTGAAAGTTGGAAAGAGTCAGAAGAAGAAGGCAAATAACTGAAAAACTATTAAAAAAATGAAGACCAATTGAAAAGATGCTTAGAATTGGCCATTGGCCATTAACATAAGCCTTATTTTGGTTGCAGCATATCGCAACTCCTTCCAACAGGAACACATACATGAGTTGGATAAGGGAAACCACATACATGAAAGATAAGAAATATATTTCTGCCCAGCTAACGCCTGTAACATAATGGGGTAACGGCAGCTGGGGTCAGCTCTTTTATCTCGGGTATGAGCGGTGACACATTCTCTGACATATTGCTGCATTCAGCGGCATCCACAGGTCTCTCCACTAATAAGTGTCGACACCTCTTTCAAGAGCCGAGTTCAAATGCCTCCGCTTTGTGTTGGGAACCTTTGTAGAAATCAATGCAATGCAGAAAAAGGGGGGATAAGGTAATCTATTCAGTTGTTTTTGTCTTTTCTTCTACATTTTATACTTCCCCTTCTCTCATTCTTTCTTGTTTTGTATGTTTTGCTCTTAACCATTCTGTCCCTTTCTTTACCAGCCTGTTCTCCACTACTGGTTTCCATCAATTCATTTTATATTTTTTATTGACCCTGTCCTCCTGATTCATTAACCAATCAGACCTTTACATGACTGAGGCTACTGTCTAGGTGGCCATACATGGCCCAATAATTGCTGCTGACTAAGATCAGCTTGGCCTTGATATGGGATTTTAGCCTGTGCTAATGATTTTGGACTATTGATCTTCTCCTATCCTGATCGGTCTCCATAGGCCAACAATGTGCACATCTCGTTGACCTAGGGTCCAAACTATCAAATCAGGATTTGTGGCCAAAATGGCTTAAGGCTAGGCAAGGTAGTCCTATACATGCTGGTCATGATGACCACCATATCAGTACAAATTTGGTATTTCATCTAAATGACTGGAAAACTGGTCAAGTGACAAGTGCCATTCCAAGGCAGATACAATTGGAATGCTGGGTTGGTGTCAGGCTACTTTTGTTCAATCAAACATTATTTACGTATGTGAGGTCTTCTAAACATCCATGAGATGAGTATTCTGTTCATTGTTTTATTGGCCGGTATCCTGTTAACCACTAATAGTTTTCTCTCAATTCATTTGTCTTTTATGTTCACATTCTTTTTTGCTCCTGTCCTACTGATTCATTAACAAATCAGACCTTTACACAAGGATACTGTTTAGGTGGCCATACATGGGTTCATAATAGCTGCTGACTAAGATCTGCTTGGCCTTGGAATGGGAGTTTAGCCTGTACTAATGATTTTGGCCAAAACTCAACCAAATATCTATTGGACAGTATTGTAAATACTATTGAATAGGAGCTGCATTTATGATGTGCTACTATCCTGCCTGGTCCACATGGGCCCACAGTATGGTCAACCGACCATTGACCTGGAGACCAAATCATTGAATCGGTATGTGTTTCTAAAACAGCTAAAGATTTATGCAGGCCTTCCACCTACGGTACATTTGGATTCCAGCCTTTAAATATTCAGTGTTCCCTTGTCTAAAGCTGACAACACATAAGCAGAACCTGCTGATGAACCTGAAATCTGAGCAACTGGATCTGCCAGATAAGATTGTTCTAAACATGGTGGTCGTGATGACCACATATTGGTACAGATTAAGTATTTCAGCTGAAAAACTGGAATACTAATTGATAATGAGTCCTATTCCAAGGCAGATAGAACTGAAATGTAGAAATGCCCCTTTAGGTTGGCAACAGCTTGTTTGGTCAAAATCATTCATTCTAAGCAACATTGTCTGCTCATGTGTGGCCTCCTAAACATCTATGAGATGTCTCCTCCTAAACATCTATTAAACTCCTCTTAAACATCTATGCAATGTCTCCTCCTCAACATCCATGAGATGTCTCCTCCTAAACATCTATGAGATGTCTCCTCCTAAACATCAACGAGATGTCTCCTCCTAAAAATCTATGAGATGTTTATTGAAAACTGAATGGAAGGTGGGGCAGCCTGATTTTCACTTGATCTGGCAAGATCATGAACCTTCTGAGCATCCTCTGGAACAAATATACACCTTTGTTAGTGAGCACTAATAGCTCTCTCATCCCATCCTCTAGAGAAGTCATAGGGCAGCACCTTCCAAGCATTTGATCTGCAAGTTATTGCACTAAAACCTCAACACACAAAGGACCATATGATTACAGTATTTTTATGAGCCTTTTCAGAATCTCGCATTTATTTACGTTTTCCCGAGAGAACACGCGGGACTAATACTTCATAGGCCTGTAATTGAAACCTCCTATTAGTTTTCACGTATTGTTCAGTCTGCCTTTTTCCAATGTGCCGTGCATGTAATTGCTCTTAAGAGGCATAATTGCCCTTGGAGCTAAAATTGTAATACAGGGGAGTTTATACCGGCCCCTAACAAGCTTTTTGAGACTATTAAACCACATATCATTTATAGTGTAAAAGCAGAGACTCGGAATAAAGGGTTTGCATGAAAATGTAAAACAAAGCTGTAATTTCCTTGCCAAAGTGCAGACCCACTTAATAAAATGCATGGGGCTAAAAACTACTATTAACCAACAGGCTAAACATGTCAAACTTCTGAAAACTACCAGAGGCAAAAACACATCAAATCATCCTTTTTTTCATTACTCTGCTGTCTCATATATTCTAATGATATTAGAAGTCACTGAGGGGTTCTGTGACCATATAAAGGCACAAGGCTGCAGGCTGAGTTATACAGGGAACTCTGAGTATCACTCATGTATTATAAAGGATAATGTACCCCCTACTGTAAATGATAAGGATATTAGAAGTCACTGAGGGGTTCTGTGTCCATATAAAGACAAAAGGCTGCAGGCTGAGTTATACAGGGAACTCTGAGTATCACTCATGTATTATAAGGGATAATGTACCCCCTACTGTAAATGATAAGGATTTTAGAAGTCACTGAGGGGTTTTGTGACCATATAAAGGCACAAGGCTGCAGGCTGAGTTATACAGTGAACTCTGAGTATCACTCATGTATTATAGGAGATAATGTACCCCCTACTGTAAATGATAAGGATATTATACAGTAAGTCACTGAGGGGTTCTGTGACCTTAAAAAGGCACAACACTGCATGCTGAGTTATACAGGACACTATATATATATATATATATATATATATATCCTGCTGGAAAGCAATTTGTGGAAGAAGTAAAAGTGTTCCCTTCCCCAGCAGATATCCTATTCAGGCTCTTTTATCCTCTGATTGCTGTGCTATTAATCTCACTAGAGCTGAAGGTCAGAGCTTTATGAGAGCTTGATGATAAGGGATCAGATGCAAATACATTATCTCAAGGGAGAGCAGAGGAAAAACATATTCTGGAGGGAGGGGAGTTGAGATTATGAAGGTGGCAACAATGTCACATTCCAAGACCCCTCATCCCTTCCTTGTCCTGCCTTTTATTTAGAAAAACTCTTTCCTTGCCTCAGAGTGGCACAACTCATGGCTGATCTTTGGAACTAATGGGCAGATTTAAATGATTTGTTCTACCCCCTAATATTTATCTACTGAAGCCTATGCTTGCGAATGCCTATGTGGCCATTGTTTGAGCTTCCAGACACATCATCGATTTTCACGAGAGACAATACTTTAAAATAAAACAATAAATAAGAGTGATTAGAGTCAGGCGGCTCCACTGGGAATAATGGTGATCCCATGTATTTGTTAAAGTCATCCAGTTATTACAGAATACACAGCGCTCAATATAACAGTGTGGATGGAATCACAAAAGGATAAAATGCTTTATACTATATATCAAGCTCTCTCAGTCCAGCACATTATTTTGCAGAATCTTCTAAGGCCCCCAGTACCGGATGCAGATGGTCTAACAGGCAGAATGCAGGACAACAAATATCCGTAGTTCAAAGCTCTGAGCTTAATTGAATGGATACCTAACCACTCACAGATGGCGTGAGGAACAACCAAGACAATATTAGGTTTTATCAGATTTGGGCACAATATGCAGCTTTTTCCCTTGCTGAAGGACGTTCAAACTGTCTGACGGCATGCAGGGAAGATCTATCATCTTTAATTGGGGAATCAGTTGGAACATGGGAAATAATGATGATAATGTCTCAAATAGAGATATAGTACTAGGTTTCAAGTGCAAGACCCCCCCCCCCAACTGTGGGGCCAAATGTGATGGAAAAAGAAGTCCCAGGCTAAAGGCCAGTTAGGGTGATATTTGTACCCTGGGTACCCCTGGAACTATAGCAGGGTGACTGTTACCCCAATGTTTCTATATATCTATAAACTTGTTATGAGATAAGGGCACCCAGCCTGAACGCCAGTTAGGGGGAGATTTGGGGTGAGTGCTTATTTGTGCCCTGGGTACCCCTAGAACTATAACTGGGTGACTGTTACCCCAATATTTCTATATATCTGTAACCTTTTTATGAACTAAAAGAATACATTGGATAAAATAGGTTAAAGGTAACCAATGCACAATCATCTTCATGGCATCACAAATTTGGAAGGTTCAGATAACATGGAAATGGAGCATAGACCAATAACCCATTACGCAGATGGTGCAAATGTCCCAACCCTTAGGGATAGTGTCTTCCTCCAGCAAAAAAAAACTCCTTTCAGAACCTGCACAGAAACACCATCATGGTCACATCATAATGGCACTTTTTCTTCCTTATCTGTCCTTAACATTTAAGACCTATTAACAAGTCTGTACAGTGCCTTAACCTTCTTTCTGTTCATGAGTGAAAATGTATATTGTTCAGGCTCCTATTTATGGATTTCATTTTCAACAACAGAAACATTTTATGTGATTCTTTAAAAAGTCAAGTTTCATAGAAATACGTGAAGAAGAACACTTTTCATACAATGATGGTAATTTCCATCTCTAAGGAGAGAGAAAAGAAGGTAAGGACTATAAGGTTAAAGCACCTGTGAATGGAATATGAGATATATCAGTATTCTGGCCTGGGCACCCTGGGCACCCAATAGCCTACAGGGCAACAAATTGGGTGACACAACTTAATTTTGGGAGAAAGAAACTAGAGATTGGGGTAAAGCTTTACTGAACCTGCAATGGGGAAGAGTGTTGAGCTTCATCTTCCGTAGTGTGGTGATATTAGCAATTCCATATTGTTTGTAGGGTAGGCACTCAAAGAGCAATCCTCGAGGCAGTAGTAATAAAAACAGGTCTTTATTGAAGTAACAGTGTGTATAACAGCTTTACGTGTTTCATGCTCTCACAAAACTTAATCATAGCCTATGATTAAGTGTTGTGAGAGCACAAAACACGTAAAGCTGTTATCCACACTTTTACTTCAATAAAGAACTGTTTTTACTATCACTACCTGAAGGATTGCTCTTTGAGTGCCTACCCTACAAACAATAAAGTGAAGTCCGCTCCCTTATGATGAAGGCTTGGGGCAGAGCCTGAACCTGAGCCTCCTCATTTACGTGGTGAGTCTCTCAAAAAAGAAATGTTTTGATGATGACGATATTAGTAATTGTCCAAAACCCAAGAAAGTCATAGCAGAAAAAAGACAAATTATGGTCAGGGGAAAAGAGGGAATGAACTTCCTAAAAAGCAGGAGACAAAGGATTGTCAGCCTAGGGGCACTTCTGCAAATGGGGAGATGGCAGGAGGAACCCACAAATTCATGAAGTCTACATTTTACAGAACAAAACGATCGGCCAAGGGATATTGTGAAATTTAAAGACTGTGGAGATCTATCAGTATTCTGGCCTGGGAAACAAATAGCCAACAGAGCAACAAATGAGGTGTCATAACTTAATTATGAGAAAGAAACTAGAGATTGGGATGAAGATCTGACACAGCTTTACTGAAACTGCAATGGGTGATATTAGCATTGTCCAAACCCCAAGAAAGTCATAGAAGAGAAAAGTTCAATTAAAGAGGGAGTAAAATTCATAAAAAGCAGGAGACCAAGTAGTGGGAGTCAAATAAACCATTCCACCGCACATGTCTGTCTTGCTCTGAAACGGAAATTAAGATAACCTTGCCATTTTGAGGAACCCTCTAGTCATTGACAAAATAGTAGATTCAATGAGTCAATTTTAATTCAGTGAGAAAACATCTTCCCATGGTGGAAACTCACGGACAAGGTTCAATTTTCAAATTCAAAGTTTCAAATTCAGTTCCAGTTTGTTCCCATAGACTTCAATAGTGTTTTCACGTGATAAATCATGAGATACGCTTTCCTGAATTGAGTTGCATCCCAAATTGACTCTCGTCCATGACTTTTCATGTGATAAACCTTTTCCTCAATGGATTGAATCTGGCCTAATGTCTGAAATATCTAAAAGGAGACAAAGGAGTGGGGGCCAACTGAAGTACTCCACAGCCCAGGGACACATCTGCCAGTGGGGAGGAGAAAGCTGCACATTCATGTAAAGTCTACATTTTACTTTATAACTGAAACTGAATTTTAAAGTTACCTTCCCCTTTTGTGGATCCCTCATTGGCAACACTGAAGACTCAATATCTGAGTAGCAACTACATATAAATCCACGGTGATGCTATGCCTTATTGATAGTCCTGCTTGAATGTTGTGCAGCTTAATACGCTGATGACGACACATTTTGCTAACAGAGTTAATTAGTATGGAGGAAGGATGAGCTCTGACAGCCTCCAAAGGGGAAGACAGAAGAGCAAATTAGAACTAGCAAAACTAACTCTCAGTGACACGACTGAGATCAGAGACTAGAGACCCTGGTTCCCAGCTGCTATTCAAAAACAACTCAAAATATTTCACGATTAATGCTCTGAAAGAGGCAATAGAGGGCAGTGTGAATCTGAGCCAAAAGCTAGAATTCTGAATAGCAATGGTATATGTAGATTAGCCCTAGGCTTTGGGACTGGACTGAGGCACAAGTAGTTATACAGACTGCTCCAACCTGCACCCCCTGGCTTCAATACACAATCTGTATTTATTCTACTGTCAGCTACACATATTAAAATCCACCTAACTAAAGTTATTGAGCATAAATTCATTAGCAACACCAGTTTCCCCTCCAATGCCTATGCTGTTTCTTCTAACTCACCAAGTTCAACCCCTCCAAATGAAAACCCAGCCAACATCCATACACACACCCCTCCATACTTTCACATAAATTATATATAACCATTTCTATACTAACTATAGAGTTTAGTATCACAATAGCCTTTGTTATTATGTCTGTCCAAGAAATCATCCAAGCCACTCTTATAGTCATTAACTGAATCAGCATCACAACATCACCCGGCAGTGCATTCCACAACCTCACTGTCCTGACTGTGAAGAACCACCTACGTTGCTTCAAATATAAGTTATATTCTTCTAGTCTGAAGGGGTGGCCTCTGGTACGGTGATCCTCTTTATGGGTAATAAAATCCCCTGCTATTTGTCGATAATGTCCTCTAATGTACTTGCAATGACAGCACTTCTGGTTTCACTGTCTCAGTTGGAACATAACTTATCTATTTGGGAGCCAGGTCAGGTAGTGGGTCTGGGTCAGGGAACATTTAAGGTTGTGGGTGAAGATTGGGTGGCAAGGCAGTGGGTCTGGGTCAGATATGGGTCTGCCCAACTGGACTTGCACAGAATTCTGGAACTAACATCAAGTCTGGGTCCAACTAAACATAGTATCAGAATGGGTACACAGGTACAAGTTGCTAAGGAGTATGTATGCATGTGAATTTGCTTGGGTTTATTAATCAGCCCTACTGATACTGGTACAATACCATCCACTCTTTGTACTGTGGTATCAGTAACTGTAATTGTGAAGAATGGGCAATCAAAAGGCTCCAGTGCTGGTTATAATAATCACTTTGCCTCTAGATGCCAGACTGATACCTTGGAGCTTGTTATACAATATGTACAGCTGTAAGACATGGAAGGACGGTGGAATGACATCGCACATTCTTTGTCACAATCTGAAAGCCGGATATATCAGCATTAATCTTTCCTTTATGAAAAGACCGAATCCTCTTGCAATGCAAATAGAATTTATTTGTGTCTTGGTATATATTTCCAGTTCCAGGGGATGAGCGGCATTGTATTCTCACGAGGCTCTCACTGTGCTTCACCGTTCGGGGTTCATATTTGCTACAAGATTACTTTTTCTGCGGCGGAACCAGGCAGTGAGGTATCGATTGTGCAAAACAAATTTCAGCAGATTGTGCTCACAAAAAGGCGCTGGAGATATGGATTAGTTCAACTCTCATAAAGGACTAGTCCAGCTACACATTGCCAGACAGACGGGTGTCAAAGTGCAAACATCTCATATTTTATTAAGGCTGTTTCTTTCCCATGTACTGTTGGGTTGTTGTGTTTTTCCAGTTGTTTTATATATTATGAAGTCTTCGACCCATCTTTGAAGGAATACTACCCTAACTCCAGGTCTCTAACTAAACAATGATCTTAGGGAACAATTTGCAACTTCATGTTTCCCTTTTCAGTGTTAGTATTGGTGTTTTTATCATTGTTTTTCACCATTTATCCTAACACTTATCTCATAGTTTGGAAACTTTGAATGCCCAGGGGTAGTACAAAGAATTCCTGGGCATGTATTCTAGCTCTGAATCAGACATCCACAGACTGTACAATATTCTATTTGCAATGGAATATTTCGCTTTTATGGGAGATATCAATAAAAATTCAAGATTGCAGTATCAACAATTATTACAATTTGAAGCTATTGAAGCAAAAATCTGAAGTCTCGGTTTTATTTTCAAATTTTCGAGAATTTGTTTGACGGATACATTTTGAAAAATTTAGTTTGGAAAACGGTAATTCGAGATTGTAAACTTTGTGGATGAAAATACTGTATAGTGGGAGGTGTATTTCTTAACATTCAACATATTTTAATTCTTCTTAAACCAAAATGTTCTGCAATTTAATACTTCTTCAGTTTAACTAGGGATGCACCAAATCCAGGATTTGGTTCAGGATTCGGCCAAGATTCTGCCTTTTTCAGCAGGATTCAGATTCAACCAAATCCTTCTGCCTGTCTGAACCGAATCCTAGTTTGCATATGTAAATTAGGGGCAGGACTTTTTGTCACAAAACAAGGAAGTAAAAATGTTTTCCCCTTCCCAGCCCTAATTTGCATATGTAAATTAGGATTTTTTCGCCAAGGATTCGGGGGTTCAGCCGAATTTAAATAGTGGATTCGGTACATCCCTAAATTTAACAGATTTATTTTCACAACTGAGAGCTTTTAAGCTAAATCTTGAAAATTTGAATTTGGAAAACTTAACGTAAAAAAAAATTATTTTGGTTTACCTTTTTTTTGGAAACTAAGAGCTGCCTCAGTTTAATCATGATTTTTTTTCCATTTGAGTTTTTGATAAAAGAAAAAGTCAGGCTGATACATTGGACCCTAACATATTATGTTACTATGTTATTCTAAAAAATGAATAAATTGGCCTCTCCATGTCTGGATGCTGCTTGGAAGAATATTACCAGTAGTAGAAAAGTTGGTAAGAAGAAATGGTTGCTGTTTGACCTGTTTATATTAACACTGAAATTTATTTCTATGAATATTTGAAGTGCTTTCACCTTCCTTACCTGTGGGTCAGACCAAAGGAACGCCATTACAAAATGTATGGATTATATCAGTAGGGTTAGACCGGATCAATGAACGAGGGCCACGTAACAAATTCACATTATGTGGGGCTACAAGTATGTCAACCCAAGCTCAATGCATTTTTCATAAAGGGCCATACTAGCATGTACACATAATGTGGGGTTGCCAGATCATCCTTTCATGGATAAATATTTCATAAGACTCCTTCTATTATTGATCAGATATAACCTTCTCAAACCTGCCCCTACATTAGAAAGAAAAAACACTATTTTCTAAATATGAGAATAATATAACAGCATCTGTTTACAGGTATGGGAACTGTTATCCAGAATGCTCTGGACCTGAGCTTTTCCAGATAATGGATCTTCATCCCTTAAGTCTAGTAGAAAATAATAAATAACCCCAACAGGCTGGTTTTGATTACAATAAGAATTAATTATATCTTTTTTGGGATCAAGTACAAGCTACTGTTTTATTATTACAGAGGAAAAAGGAAATCATTTTCAGAAATGTGGATTATTTGGATAAAATGTAGTCAATAAGAGACAGCATTTCCTGTAATTGTGAGCTTTCCGGAAAACAGGTTTACGGCTAGCGGATCCCATACCAGAGTCTGTATATATATATATATATATATATATATATATATATATATATATATATATATATATATATATATATATATATATATATATATATATATATATATATATATATATATAAAATCCAAGGAGATCCCAGCACTCTAGAAACAGCAAAATAATGTGCCTGGGTGCAGAATCAAGTAAATGTAACACAATTTTCGAATGGAGTCCGCACTCTCAGGTCTTCAAGATAAAACTTTTCTTTATTAATGCAAGCTACAGACTAATCTGTATATATATATATATATAGAGATAAAATCCACCAAAATATGCCACACTCACAGAAATTAAAAAAAAAAACATTTTTTATTGCAGAGTTTAGGGCCTTAGGGTAGGCCGAAAAACTCCGTAGCTCTATATATATATATATATATATATATATATATATATATATATATATAGGTATAGGACCTGTTATCTAGAATAAAAGAATGTAGATATATATTTATCTGAAGCAATATTCCTATTAATAACGTGATTGCTGTATTTTGCTGCAGTGTTCCTTTAATATAATCCAGCAGCGGGGAACATGCCATTTGGTTAGGGGAAATATCACTCTGACAGACTCATTGTTTTCACACTCAAAAAAACCCAAATTCATTCAGCAGTGGGTCTGCAGCGTATAAAGCTTTCACTGCTAATCTGATCACAAAAACAAATAGCTGACAGCAGGCTTCATCTCACTGTCGTTACATTCGGGTTGATGGCTACCGCATAACATCCAATATGCTCATCAATCTGAGAGGCAGCCAAGCTATTCATTTATATACAATACAAAAAAGATGGAGTAATTATATATATATATATATATATATATATATATATATATATATATATATATATATAGTCAACTACAAGAGGTCCTCTGCACTCAACCCATTATCAATATATTTAAGACAGAGACATTTTGTGCATACTGCTACTAAAAAATGCCTTACCCTTTAAACAAAACAGGGATTGTTTGTCCATATATTGCAATATATTTAAGCTGGCCAACTACGTCAAAGTCATCCCATATCTGGCCAGTCCTACGCTTCATTTTCATCTGATTCATTAAGAATTCAATTGCTTAATTATACATTTTACAAAGGGACAGTGGGGCAAATTCACTAAGGCGCGAAGCGCCGAACGCTAGCGTTTTTTCGCTAGCGTTCGGCATTTTCGCTACTGCGCAAATTCACTAACGAACGCTGGCGTAGTTTCGCTAGTGTTACTTCGCAACCTTACGCCAGGCGTAGTGCGCAGTGTAGCGAACGCTACCTTTTACGCTAGACTTCCTTCGCCACCTCAGACCTGGCGAAGCGCAATAGAGTAGATAGGGATTGTTTCAAAAAAAGTCAAAATTTTTTCTAAGTCCCAAAAAACGCTGGCGTGTTTTCTACATGATGGCTGATAGGCTGAAAAAGATCGAAATTTTTTTGGGGCTCCCCTTCCTCCCCCCTACTTTTCCTGACTCATGGCAACTTACCTAGACAGTGGGCACATGTGTAGGGTAAAATAAAATTTTTATTTGCAGATTTGAAGGTTTTCTAGGCATTTGTAGTGCAGATACGTATTCCTCCATTGAAATTTGAATTTCGCGCCGTATGCAAATTAGCCTTCGCTTTATATAGCGAATCAACGTTAGCGCAACTTCACAAAGTTACGCTACCCCTGTGCGCAACTTCGCATTTTAGTGAATTTGCGGAGCGCTGGCGAAAATTCGCCTGGCGAAGTGCGGCAAAGAGCGGCGAAGTGGCGCCTGGCGCAACTTCGATTCTTAGTGAATTTGCCCCTAAGTTTTACCTGCAACTTACTAGCTGCTTTCAAAGTAAAACTCCCACATGTATATATATATAGTTACATAAAACATACACAGGTTTATATTACATATTTTTTAACTACTGTGGAGTTCAGAAATCACACTGATAATTAATCCTTAAGGGCTAAAAAAGTGAATTAAATATTGGAATTCAGATAGGGATTTCTATTTAAAATAAAATCAACAATACAAGAAAACAACTTTCAAAAATCCAAAAATAGCAAACCAAACTATAGATTAAGAAGCATGAAAATTAAAAAGACTTATTAGATAGCATCAGAAGAATCTGTCTTTTCTACGGCCTTATAAAGGTCATCCTTTGTACTAGCATTCTTGATACTGCATACATTGATGGTGCTACAATTAATTATTTGCTCTGACATCTGGGAGATTTGGGAAGCCTACCTGCATTAACATCCCCATGCCTTTTAAGATGAGGTTTCCCTGCACCTCCTGAAACACTCATTTCCACTAGGAAATCCTCCTGGTCTATTGATTCCCATTCCTCATCACTACTTGTTCTACCTTTCCCGTTTCTTCCCTTGATCTTCTGCTATTTCCTTAACAGTGATGGGAGAACCCAGGGTTTCCATAACCTCATCATTCGTTCCTACCTCTAGTGTGCTTAAGAGAGACTTGTTTACCTTTTTTGTTTCTTTTTACCTTTCTTCTTTAGCACCTTTTTCCCACTCCTTCCCTCAGTTTTCTCCTCATCTCCTATCCTACTTAATTCCTCCTCTTCCTCTGCAAGGTCCCCCCAAGATTTCCCTGAAGGCAATTCAAACCTATTTGAGGTCACAATATTACCTTCAGAAATCATTTTCCCTGGTCTTTTACCCCACTTTCCTCCAGTCAACCTCCATTCCTCTTCTGTTTCATTGGGCATTTTCTCCTTCCTTCCTTCCTTCCTTCCTTCCTTCCTTCCTTCCTTCCTTCCTTCCTTCCTTCCTTCCTTCCTTCCTTCCTTCCCTATCTCCCTTAGCATCCAAAGAAGGCAAAGCCACCCACTCTCTTTATTTCCCTTCTCTACTTCCCCATACCCACCTCTGTCAAATCTTCCTGAAGAAATTCCTTCTCAATCCTAGGGCAACCCCTAACAATATTATGCCAGGCTTCTGGACATTCACAATGTGTGTGACCCAGCTCAGCACAAATGTTACATCTCACTGTATCACATTCTTGGGCCCCACACAACGCACACAGTTTCACTGTACAATCTCCTGCCAAATGTCTTCTTGAGTCGTACTTGAAACACTGACGGGGCTGCCCTGGATAAAAACAACCCCCCCTCTCTTTCCCAATGAAAAAGGAATTTGGGAGATGCTGAGTCACATTATTATCAACATTCAATTTAACTTGAACCTTCCATCCCACTACCCAAAATCCCTGCTCATTATAGATTGGTCTTAAAGGTGTTTGAACAGTGCATTGTCTTCGTAACCAAACCAGAACATCCTCAGGAGGTATAGATTCATAGATTAATTTTCAAAAATAATAGTCACCGTCTTAACATCAGGTTTTGAAACTGCAATTGCTCTGAAACCTTCCCACACTGAGGATGTTCTCTTTTCCTGATATAGATTCCAAAATCTATCCAAACCTTGCAACAACTTGAAACTGATCTCAAATTCCACATCCGAAACCCCAATAAAGGCATACACATCAACAGGCGTAAACCCCATAGATTCCTTTATCAGAGGAGCAATCCCACCAGTAGCAGAAACATTAGGATTTAAGTTGGAAAGATTGGTGTTTGTAGCAGAAGAATTAGAAGAATCTTGATTAGAAGCAATAAGGTTAGAGTCAGAGCAATTAGGGCTAGAAACAGGAGGGACAGGTGTAGAAACAACAACAGCATTTGCTGTTTTCAGGGCAAGACTGCTGCTTCCAATGGGGATCATATAGGATTTTTTTAATAATAAAATCAAAAACAATAACATAAAAGATAATTACATTTGCTTATTATACAAATTCACATATTAAATTGATTATACAGTCTTGGACCATTACTCAGAAGCTCAGTGACTGCACCGTGGGGATTTAGGCTGTTTCCCCAAAACTTCCTCCCCACTCCTCTTATACTGAAACTTCCCCAAACCTGATGAACATCCTTCATCCATTTGATATGAAATCTCCTCCTCACCAAAGGACACCCATTCCTCCTCATCCTCTATCCTTCCCTTCCTTTTCTTTCCCTTTTCCTCTGTTATTCCTTCTAATGAAGCCTCAGAATTACCCTGGGTAGATTGGCCCTGCATTTTTACCTCCCTTTTCTCTTCTGGGGACGAAACTGCAGAGGAAACTTTCTTTATCTTACTTTTCTTCTTTCTTTTTAACTTCGCAACTTCCCTCCCTTCTTGCTTCTCCATTCTTTTCAGTTCCTCCTCATCAGTCAAATCCTCCCAACTATTCCCCTCCGGGAGAACAAATCTATTGAGGATCAGATCTGTGCAGCCACTGGGACAGAATGCTCTGTTATACAGATAGCTAGAATCTCAGCTGCCATAAAGCAGGACAGGACTGCCCTGCTGGGAGGTTCACTCAGCTGCACACCATGACTGCTTGTTCTAGTCCTCTGAGAACAATAAATTCTATGGGCGAAAGACTTTATTTACATGGATATATTTTGTGATTTAAAAAAGAAATCATCATGTGTTGATATTTACCCCCGGAGAGCCGTGTTCAGGCCACTCAGCCCAATTAATCCATTAGCTTCAATTTGGGGCCATTATTCTAGAGGGTTTTATGGACATTTTATGTAGATGTTTCAGTGTAGATACATTATCTGCTTGATATATTGTATTTGCCATTAGTGTGCTTTATGTCTCTAGCAGCATTTATCTGGGAGTATTTATTACAAGAGACTGATTATATTTATCTTCTTGTTTTTGGCTTAAAAACTCTTCTCTTCTAGTTCCTTTGAATAAACGACAAATAACTGCTGTTTCTCTCTTATTATATGGAAGACCCTTACAGGGACCTGCTTATCTAAATTGTAACCCTGTCCCTCCAGGAAAGCTGTAATAATAATAAGAGAGTTAACCCAGCACCTGCTGGGAATCCCTGGAGATAAGTGTAAAATGGGTTCAGTTGAGGCTGTGACTGAAGCAGTTGTTCACTACAAAACTGTAGGGGGAGCAGACCCCACGTTCATGAGGAATCCACAGACTTATGGGGGATGGTAAGAACCCATGACCTCCTACCCCAACCTTTCCACCACATGATGTCTGCTGCTCCTGAACCCACTTGGTGTGTAGGTGGAGGCAGTGTCAGACTGGGGGCCCTGCAGCCTCAGGGGCCCCCAAACTATCCCCTGGGCCCCCCAGCCGCAATGCCCCATCTGCCACCACCGCACACCCATGCATACCTTTTTCCTACGTGTCGGAACTGTGGGTTGAGCTGTCAAAAGCGGGACTGTACGGCAGAAAACTGGACAGTTGGGAGGTATGTTGTTTAACCTGCCGGAGGATAGAGCTACGGCAAGCACAGGGGGAGAAATTACTCAGAGCAGGTTGGAGGTGCAGTTGGGGAGGGGAAGCGAAGCAACAGTACATTATTGGAGGGCATGGCTGGGGATTTGTGGGAGTCCATTGCGCATCGTAATCTGATAGTTCGGCCATAAGGACGATCAGATTACCCCTAATATAGCTGTGCTCGTTAATGGCATATCGTGGAAAGATCCGCTCGTTTGGCGATGTTGCCAAACGAGCGGTTCTTTGCGTCTATGGCCACCTTAAGTACTGGACTTGGAAAGCAAATAATCATCAGCGTACCGATGTCTGTTTGCTTTTATAAGTCACTTTCCCATGCTCAGACTTTCTTGGCTCAAGCAGTCAGTTGCATTAGTCAATGATAAATATACCCACTCTACGCCATTTTCAGTTAGTGCCTCGGTGCAACAGGAATACTAAATGGTGCTAAGAAATGAGAATGTGATTAAGTGGCCTAATTTACTTGTGTTCCTCTCTTCAAACGTCAAGTCAGCTGCACCATCCTAATTAAATGTAATTAAGCTTTGGCAGATCTTCTTTGATAGGATTGTAGATTGGAGTGTGTTTGTCACAGTTAGTCACACCTGTCCATGTGGATTCAGGAGTTCACCTGTCTTACCTCTCTGCCCTCTTGGCTTCACCTAGGTGTTGTGTCTGTGCTCAGCCTTGACATGCGGAGGATCAAGTCCTGAAATGGGAAGTACTTTATGTTGCTAAGAACCTATTGTTCTTTCATTGTATAGTTATGTTTGCATGAAGCTTGTTGAATGAATAGGTTAATAAGATGAAGCAAAAGTAGGAGCATTGCAAATTTCAGACCACTGAATGTTTATAGCACCAGAAATTAGCATACATTAGATTGCAATCCATATATGAAATGCCCTTAACAGTAAGATGATCCCAGAAAACCATAAATATTGAAAAGGACATGTTCTGGCAATTCAGAATGGGTAAATATCATGTATGTTGCTACTCCAAACTATGAAAGCTTTGCTAAATTGATGAGATATGAAAATTAGTGATGGGCGAATTTGTCCCGTTTCGCTTCGCCACGAATTTCGAGAATTTCCCCCGAAATTCGAGAAACTGGAGGAAAAAAATCATGAAACGTCGATTTTGACACCGACCACAATTGGTGGGCGTCAAAATGGGTGCCGGCCTCAAAGTTGAATAAAAATTGGTGCTGGCGTCTAAACCGTTGGCGACGTTGAAAAAACGTCGACGTCGGAACCATCGCCGGCATCAAAGTTTTTTCGCAAACGGCGAATTTTCAAGGCAAATTCGCGGAGAAACGGGCAAATTCGTGCCTGGCAAATAAATTCACCCATCACTAATGAAATTGTCATTTTCTCGATATGTCTTTAGGTACAGATAGAAAACATCAGCAGGACAGATGCCACGGGTATAAACAGTTTGAAGGCCAGTATGCTTGGGATCACCAATGTATGTGGTATACAAAAACCCGCAAAAATCAAATGCATACACATTTTCATGCACTTCAGCTACTGCAAAACCCACTACCTTTGTTGTATGTGTTAGACACCTGTAACAGTAAGCTGACCCCATAAATACATATTTTAAAACAGCGCACCTTCTGATGAAAGCAAAAGGGTTAAATATGGCTTGCGTCTCCAAACTACAACGCTTTTAAAGGTTTTTCCTGAAATGTCTGAAAATCATCTCAGTTACATAGTTACATAGTTAGATCGGGTTGAAAAAAGACCAAATAAAGTCCATCAAGTTCAACCCCTCCAAATAAAAACCCAGCATCCATAAACACACACCCCTCCATACTTTCACATAAATTCTATATACCCATATCTGTACTAACTATAGAGTTTAGTATTAGTGATGGGCGAATTTATTCGTCAGTCGCGAATTCGCGAAACGGGTGCAAAAATTCGCTGGCGCAAATTCGCCGGTGTCCGTTTTTTGGACACCGATGCAAAAATGGACGGCGGCATAAAAAAAACGGACGCCGGCGTCAAAAACGAGACGCCGGCGCCGTTTCGCGAATTTATCGCTGTTTTGCGAATTTCGGATGAAATTCGCGATTTTTTGGTCGAAGCAATACGGCGCAAATTCGCCCATCACTATTTAGTATCACAATAGCCTTTGATATTATGTCTGTCCAAGAAGGGGAGATTACTTATTGGCTATAGAAGCAGACTGCTTCCTCTATAGTTACACCACTGGTCTTCTTAATTGTTTAATGCCCAAAATATACAGGAATACTAATCTGTATGTGGTTGGTTGAGACCCCAGAATAATGAACACGTTTTAGAATCAACAAAAAAATCCAATAAAACAAATCAAAGCAACAGCAAAAGAATCCTGACATAGACTCTGGTCTCACTATACGTTGAACTTCATGCTCCTCTCCTGTCTGTCGTGGCAGTGTGCCTTCATTTACATACTTTGGTATCCGTTATAAGTTATATCTAGTTTCACTTCGCAGAAAAAGTCAAGAAACGTTGAAAAATTTGCAAAACTGCGAAAAATTTGTGAAATGCATTGAAGTCAATGGGGGTCAAAATAACTTTACACATGCAACTTTTTTGTCAAAATTATGGATGCACCGAATCCACTATTTTGGATTCGGCCGAACCCCTGAATCCTTTGCAAAAGATTCGGCTGGATACCGAGCCGAATCCTAATTTGCATAAGCAAATTAGGGGTGGGAAGGGGAAAACATTTTTAAGTTCCTTGTTTTGTGACAAAAAGTCATGCAATTTCCCTCCCTGCAACTAATTTGCATATGCAAATTAGGATTCAGATTAGATTTCGCCAAGCAGAAGGATTCGGGCGAATCCGAATCCTGCTAAAAAAAGGCAGAATCCTGAACCGAATCCTGGATTTCAGCGTTTAGCCGCTGGCGAATACATTTGGGAAATTGCTGATAAAATACAGAGGGCAGTGACAATTCTGATGCCGGTGACAATTAAACGTACGCCCATTGACTTCAATGTGCGCCAAATGTCGCCAGCGTCAGAATTTTCACCGACCCGCAAATTGAAGCCAGTGTAAAAAGTTGCTAATTTTTTTTGGCGAAACGGGACAAATTCGCCCATCACTATTCATTTTTATGCAAGCAACTTTTTCGGCACAGTGAATTTTTCCCGCAGCAAATCCATGCCTGGCCAATAAATTCGCCATCACTAGTTAGAACATATGAGGCACCTTTAGCCATGAGTCAAATGAATCCTCCATCGCTGTAAAACGTTGGTTAAGACTGGCTCTCGGGTGACCGGGGTTTATAAACATCTCAATAAGTGACGGCGAGCACGCAGCTACATGAAGAAAATCCTCGTCCCTGCCAGTTCTAGACATTTTTCTCTGAGCGAAAGCTCTATTTAAAGTTTCCAATCCAACAATGTAAATGCCATTGAAATTTTAGTCCGGCACATCGTTTGTCAAAGCTTAGCATTAATAGAATGTTTAAAAATCATGATGTCCCTGCTATTAATCAAAGTGGCCGGCTTCATGCTCCAACACATTGTATTAATCATCTCAGCTCTCACTCTCCGCTATGTGCAGCAGCTAAGTATAGAACCATAAAATATGATTACCACCCCCCTTTCTTTAACTTGGATTTATTTCAAATAAAGCTGTATCGGAGGGATTTCATTTACAACTGCAGCAATAGTTCTGGTGGATGGTTACTGTGTCTCCTTTGTTTGTAACTAGTGATGGGCGAATTTTTCCCGTGTCGATTCACCGAAAAATATTTGCTAAACGGCGAAAAATTCGCGAAACACGGATTTTGACATCTGTGTCAATCTTGACGCCAGCGTGATTTCTGACACACGCGTAAATTTTGACGCCAGTGTAAAAAGTCAATGGGTATCTGAATAAAGTTGACACATAACGGTTTTGATGCAAGAGACTTTTCCGACGCGCGTCCAAACTTTTTGACGGATTTTCACGGCAGTTTCATGAATTTATTCGCTGTCAGTGGCGTAACTACCAGGGGAACAGGGGGTGCAATTGGGCCCCCCAGCAGCAGGCCCGGACTGGCAATCTGTGGGTTCTGGCAAATGCCAGAGGGGCTGCTATAAGGTTCCATAGAAAGTCAGTATTTAGTGGGCTGGTGGGGGCTGATTGGGCCTCTGTGTACCTGAAATGCCAGGGTCTATTTTAATTCTCAGTCCGGACCTGCCCAGCAGCTTGCGCACCATTGAATTCCGGCCGAAAATATCGTACGGAGGGGGGAGGGGGCCCCGACTGCGTGTCCCACGCCAGGGCCCACCCCCCTCTAGTTACGTTACTGTTCGCTGTGAATTTGCACCTGCCAAATGTATTCACCCATCACTGTTTGTAACATACAGTAGTAGCCAGTACCAGAAGCTCTTCAGAACAATGGTGTTCACAGTTAGGGGGTTTCACAACAATTTTGGTGCATAATTTAGGTTGTTATTAAACTCTTTTTATTTAAAGTGTAAAGTATCATTCATTGCTACAGTGGAGCTTACAATCTAATCACATTCACACACTATGGTTAATTTTTTCAATGCCCAGTTTAACCTGCCTAAATGTAGGAGGAACCTCACCCAAGCATAGGGAGAACTTACATAGATCATTTACTAACTGCAACCCACTGCAGTTGCCCCAACATGTGCCCCTTGCACTAGGGTCGGACTAGAGCCTTGGGGGCCCACCAGGGCTGCAAAACAAAGTTCCCTCCTGGCAGTCACCAGGGGACCCCCTCCGATCTCTAAACGGCATGCTCAGCGTATGTGCGGAAAACTCTGCACCGCACACATGCTCGGAAAAAGCCGCTCTGCAGCTCAACAGATGGTCAGCCTGGGGAGCAGATCTGGGCCAGCAGGGGCCCATGAGGGACGGGGCACACTGTTTTTTTTCCCAGTGTCCAGCCGGCCCAGTCCGACCCTGCCTTGCACTTCCATATGGTTGCACTCGGTACTACTACCTTCCTTTTGACTTCTGCTCCAAATCAGGTGCTGTTGCACCTATAGACACAGGCCTCTGTTGGAACCCTGAAACTATTACCACCTTTAAGCCAGGCAGTAGCTCCAAAATGACCACAGCAGGGTGCATCAATCCCTAAAGAATAGTGCATGGACATCACTCTAATAGTGAATGTTGAAAATTATTTCTACCAGGTGATCCAGAAAAAGGAAATGTTTTTTAAAATTTAAATTGTTTTATTAAAATGGAGTCTATTGGAGATGGCCTTCCTGTACTTTGGAGCTTTCTGGATAACAGGTTTCCAGATAACAGGTCCCGTACCTGTTTTAACATGGCTGCACCTTCAGATAGGGGCAAAGCAGGAGATGATGTGGTCCAACCTCGGTGCCATTTGGGTTGAATATTTCAATGCTGTCTTGCATATACCGGGAAACCCGAAAAGTGAAGCTAGATAGGACAGTATAAATAGATATTGGACACAATACTCCTAACTGAAGTCTGGAGAGTTTTGGGTTTCTTGGGAGAACAGATAATGATTCCCTTTGTATTTAGATTAATACAGTGTGAACTTTGTTGGGAGAACATTATTTTCTGAACATCCTAATCCTTCCGAATGTTGAAGAGACGGATCTAAAGAGCAGCTATACAATGGAATTATTGTTATTAGACAGGAGAGTCAGACGGTGTCAGCGGTGATCAAAGCCTGTTACATTTGTAAATTGTATATTGTCCTTACCGAGGGTTCATGGCTATTCTCCTTCCCTACACAAAGTATTGTATCAGTGCTCCGCTTTCGTGTTCAGCCAGTTCCAAGGACTCATATTCTTTCTTTCCTTCTTCAGATTTGGTGCAAATATTTGAAATTCTTTAGGGGAGAGTTTTGTTATTCCATGAAATTAAAAAAATCAGAAAACATCAAAAAACCCATCTTTCGCTTCTTTAATTCTTATGATTTCAGGAAACAGGTTCTACGGGGTGGAATGGAGGGAGCAAAATATCACAACAACATCACTCCAATATGCATCTCAGCACGAAAGAGTGACTGAAGTTTATCAGAGCACAAGTCACATGACTGGGGGCATCTGGAAAACTGACAATATGTCTAGCCCCATGTCAGATTTCAAAATTATATATATAAAAAAAAATATTTTGCTTTTTTGAAAAAAAAAAAAACTGATTTCAGTGCAGAGGTCTGCTGGAGCAGCACTATTAAAGGATAAGTAAACCTTTAAAACAAATGAATACACAATTGATGAGAGGGGGCTATTCTAAGCACTATTACAATAAACATTCATTATTTATTTTGTTTTTACTCCAAAATATTAAGTGATACATGTGTTGTTAATATGAATGAATTTTGTTACAACAGCACCACCTAATGGTCGGTCTCTGACCAGTCTCACCACCAAGTAGTCAAGGAAGTTGACAGAAGAACATCAGAACAGCCTCTTTCTTTCTCCTGACAACTTCCTTGACTACTTGGTGGTCAGACTGGTCAGAAACTGACCGTTAGGTGGCGCTGTTGTAACAAAACTCATTCATATTAATAGTACATGTATACTTAAATATCTTGGAATCAAAAAAGAATAAATAATGAATGTTTATTGTAATAGTGCTTAGAATAGCCCCCTTATCAATTTTACATTCACTTGTTTTAAAGGTTTACTTATCCTTTAACTGATGCATTTTGAAAAAAAAAAGACAGTATCCCTTTAACTTTTACAGAGTTTCTTTTGAAAGTGCGACTTTTGCTTGAATAGCACAAACAAACAAGAGCCACTTTGGGTGTATTTCTCTTGGGTCTGAATATCAGTTTTGGCTGCAGCCCTGACTTTTAAAAATGATTCCTTGGTCGCAATTAGTTCACTTAAAGGAAACCGCCCGCACAGTTTCTGACGAGGCAGCAAAACTGGGAGCGTTTGGCAGAATGAGACAGTATTTTAACCCCACTGCTCTAATTAATCCATAAATGGGATTTCTACCTGGACGTTTATCTAAACAGCAAATATCCAGTGCTTCTGTAAAGGGCATGTATGAACCTTTTCTGATGAGATATTGTGATGAAGAAGCCAATGCATTAATGTTCCACAGCTCTGAATGTAGCAGCTTCACCGTCCCTGACGTGCAAGAGATTTATAGCCATTTTCTGTACGGAGAGGAATTGTTCTCCGCATGATTTTTAAAACTGCAGTTCATTGATTTCCAATTGAATGTCCACTGGATCAGGCTTATCTAATGTGCATTTTGGTGGTTTATGGCCAAATTGTACAAAATTGATGGAGGATGGGGTTTTTTTTCTACAGGAAATTAGTCTTTGTTGGGGCACATTTGCTATTGTTCGCTAAAGGAAAGACAGGCCACAACCTCATTATAGAATGTGCAATGTATAATTAAGTGATGAGTGCTAACAATTAGTTACAATATATGGCAGACCCCTGTCTGTCCAATCTCTCATTTCCAAACCAAAGAGATTAGTATGACGTTGACCTCCCTTTGCTACTCTAATAGCCCCTACCAGAATCAGACTGGGGGATCTGGGCCCACCAGGGTTTCCACATTGTGCCCCCTGCATTCCCCCCAAGGGCCTCCAACCAAAGCCACAAATCGCCCCCCCCAATCAGGCCCGGGCCTAAGGCAGCAGATTTTTAGGGGGCAGCATGCTGCCCAACCACACCCACATTGGTTCAGAAACACTGGGGATCCAATAAATTTTAAAATTTCCCCTGCACCAATCCCCATTGTTCCAGTCCCAATGATGAAAATTTGTGCGAATAAAGGGGAGGAGATGGGGGGGGCGACGAACGGCAGCGGGCCTAGGGGCACCCACAATGTAAATCCGGCCCTGCCCCCGATTCCTGCTATAATGTAATAAATGCAATTCCTGCTATATGTAATAAAACATGAAAATCAGTTGCAAATTGTCTCAGAATATCTCTCTCTACATCATGCTAAGTTAACACAAAGTTGAACAACCCCTTTAAGGGGCATGTAAAGGCCAAAAAAAAATAAAATCCCATTTTTACTTTCTTTAATGAAAAATATACTTTAATTAAAAAATGTGTACCGTTTTTATAAGAAACCAGACTGTATGTAGTGAAATTCTCCCTTCATTTACTGCTGTGGATAGGAATTGTCAGACGGTCCCTAACTGCTGAGCAGGGAAACAATCATACTTATGAACAGCAGGGGGAGCCCCCCCTTGCTTCCCTGCCATGCAGAACTCAAGCAGCTTTGTTTATTACGATCCCTAAGCAGCCCAGACCACACTGAGCATGTGCACAGTCTTGGTCTTGCAAAGATGCTTAACAAAGTTACAAGATGGTGACCCCCTGTAGCCAACTTTGAAAGCATAAATTATTTGTTTGATTAGGCTTCTGGTTCATGTTTATATTTAGTATACAAAATACAGCATTCCTAGTTTATTCTATTTTAGACTTTACATGCCCTTTAAATAACTAATCAAGTGAAATCAAGGAGAAATCTTTAATTTTTATAAATCTTTCCATTTTCTCAAGCACCAAATTTCATAAAGGTGATTTTTTTTCCCGTTTAGAAATGTTATACCCTTAGCGCTGGTAAAGCAAAATAAAAAGTCTGTATTAAAGCTGGCTATTTGGTATGGCCTTCAATCGGCACATGGGCCAACAATTGGGCTAGCATGTAGGGCAGAGACTTCATCAAAATGCCAGATTTCTGCTCCTAAATTTTTTTGCTCTGAATCCCCATGATAAAAGGTTATGAAAAATAAATGACCATGTCATTCAAGCCCCCAAGTCCAAACATAATAACCGCAATCTTCTCGTTAGGACGAACCCCGCTGATTTAATTCATACTACAGCAACCCCAGTCTCTTTCATTGTTCTATTATGGAGGGGGGGATCACATTTATAGGAATATTTTATTGTTTTTGAAATTGCAGCATTTCCATCTGATAGAAGCTGAAGCTGTGTCAGGCAACTTAACAAAACACAGTGTGTGCGGCTGCCTTATAATGCAAACATTTGTTCCCGGGCAAATTATTATATTTATGAATAATTTGGCACCTGGGATGCTCATATAGTAGAAGGACAAGGAGAAATGTAATGCAGTTTAGAAAATGGCCTCGCCGCTGCATTATGCTGTTTGCCTTGGGGCTTCTACTCCTACACCTGTTTGAAAGAAATCACAGAGAATACGTTTACAATGCCGATCTTTTTAAAACTCAAAAAGGAAAAAAAATAAAAATAAGGTATTTGGCAAGAAATATAGTCAGACTGTCTATATAAAAAACTGCCTTTTTGGAGGATATTGGGAATAAATGTAGAAATAGAACCTCAGTGCTTAAAGTGATACTTATATTTGCGAGCAAACTCTGCTGATGAGTTGCTGATGGGGATTGGGTGACTTGAAAAAACTAGCAGTTGGTAAGGTGAAAAGAGCCTGGACTAAGAGTAGGTCACGCGGGGGGCCCCGGGAAATTCAGAACCCAGTGGGCCTCCCCCGCTCTGGTCTGACCCTGCTTCTGCCTACCCCTAGTTCCTGCCCTGTTTCTACTAGGGATGTACCGAATCCAGGCTTTGGTTTGAGATTCACCCTTTTCCAGCAGGATTCTGCTGCATCCAAGTGCCTGGCTAATCTGATTCCTAAAAATTATGTGACTTTTTCCTCACATAAACGAGAAAGTTACGAAATTTTCACATGCTCAGTTCTCTCTGTCCCTTCATTTTATTCCTTAATTTGCATATGGTTTGCAAATTAGAGATCGGATTCGGTTCAGTATTTAACCTAATCTTTCATGAAGGATTCAGGGTTTGGATAGATTTTAAATGGGGGTGCCATGGTGGGGCACAGGTCCATGAGGGGGAGGATAGTGATGTAAAAGGGCGACCCAGTGATGTCACAGGGGCGGGGCCATGTCATTGACATAGCTGAGTTAAGGATTGAGAAAGATTTTTAGTGTTTTTCCTAAGCAAAAGTACATCAGAGCAGCCTCTTTCTTTCTCCTGACAACTTCCTTGACTACTTGGTGGTCAGACTGGTTACAAAATGACCAGCATGAGGCGCTGTTGTAACACAATTCATTTATATTAGCAGCACATGTATCCCTTAATATTTTGGAATTAAAGAAAAAAAAAAGAATGAATGTAAATTACAAAAGTGCAAAAATAGCCCCCTCGTTAATTCTACATTCACTTATTTTACAGGTTTACTTATCCTTTAAGACCTCTGCGAATAATGACATTTTATGAGAATTTAAATGAAAGTATATTGGGAAGTTGTTTAGAATTTTGATCATTGCACCAAGTTCTCCAGCAAAGAGATATTAGTCAGAGATACTTGATTATTAGCTCAATAACTACGTCATATGATGAGATTGACGTACTCTTGCCCACTGAATAGTAGTGGGTTTTGTATTCAGTGGATTTACTTTGCAGGGCTACAGATCATTGTATTTCCATTGGCACAGTATCTGCTCCACAAAGAGGTCAACTCTACAGCTGAGCACAATATAGAGTTGAGGGCTGGACTCTTCATCAGAATGAGGTGCAGAGGCTGCTGCTTCAGTAACATGGCTTTTATATAGGTGATTGTTAGAGATGAGCCAACCGATCGTCATCCATTGTACTGAAACCGAACTTTCTGAATCAGTCCAGAGTTAAAAATGACTTTCAAGGTGACCTCGATAAGAGATAGAAATATACTTTGAATTACACTCGGACTCTTCAGTGAGATAGAAAATAATGATGCTCAGCTGTACAAGATGAAAGAAAAAAGAATTTGTTCATAGTATATATTAGGCGCCTACAGTATGTAGTGCCACCAATCAATATTACTAAAAGAGAAATAAAATCACAGCAGGTAGTAACCCTTAAAACACTTTCCTCTTGTCTCTGTCACTATATATTAGGTACCTATCTAGTGCCACCAATAGGGATGTAGCGAACTGTTCTGCGGCGAACTTGTTCGCGCGAACATCGGCTGTTCGCGTCCGCCGCAAGTTCGCGAACGTCGCGCGACGTTCGCCAAAAGGCGTTCGCGTCAAAATCGTTCGACCATTCGATCATATGATCGCTAAAATCGAACGATTTTCGTTCGATTCGAACGAAAATCGTTCGATCGAACGATTAAAAATCCTACGATCGTTCGAATCGAACGATTTTCGGATGTTCGAAGTTCGCGAACAGTTCGCGAACTGTTCGCATTTTTTGCCGGTGTTCGCGAACGGCGTTCGCGAACACATACTCGGCGGTTCGCTACATCCCTAGCCACCAATCCCTATTTCTGTAGGGAAATGAGAGCAGAGCAGGCAGTAACCCTTCCAACACTTTCCTCTTGTCTCTGTCACTATATATTAGGTACCTATCTAGTGCTAGCAATCCCTATTTCTGTAGGGAAATGAGAACAGAGCAGACAGTAACTCTTTCAACACTTTCCTCTTGTCTCTGTCTCTTATAAAAACATTTAATTTTTTTTTTATAAATTAATGCTGTGTATTTGCAGGAACAATACCAACATTTAAGAATGTGGTCAAGCTTTTCTTTAATGCTTGTGAATACCCACTTTGAGAAGATGGGAAAAGGTGAGGATGATAAATGAGGGATGGCAGTATTAGTATTTTCAGAGCTTATATCTTGAACATTTCCAAGATCAGTTCTGCCCATAATCTTACCGCAGAGCCGTTAAATCAGAGGCAAGCACCATTAGTTTTTATAGGGCTAATGAAACAATGTCTGCCTTGGTGCATTGCCCTCTCTGCCCCCTCTGAGTGTCACCCAACTGTGCGTGAACCATTGGTCACCTTGCCCGCTAAACGAAACAAAACCCTCCTCCAGGGACACAGGGAGAGGGCGCTGCAGACATGCGGAAACATAAACGAGCTGGACACAGCCGCTGTTATTGGGAGTTCCCATTAAGTTTAAATAGATCATTTTAATTTGCTGTGAATTTCACTTGGTTCAGAGGTAGAACTCATAACCCATATTAATGACACTTCAGCTATTGTTTTGAATAAGTGGCTATAGCCATCAAGCCTGACTGTGAGTAGCTAAAAGCAGATTATACTGAGCTACAGGCTAAGGAACAGGACACAAACAACAGTCAACAATCATGTCGAAAAGAACAAGAACACAGTGATACACACCAAGACCGTGAGCTTCAGCTGAGACTATAACAATGCACCTCATTGAATCAGGTTGAAAAAAGACAAAGTCCATCAAGTTCAACCCCTCCAAATAAAAACCCAGCATCCTACACACACCCCTCCATACTTTCACATAAATTATATATACACATATCTATACTAACTATAGAGTTTAGTATCACAATCAATAACCTTTGATATTCTGTCTGTCCAAGAAATCATCCAAGCCACTCTTATAGTCATTAACTGAATCAGCATCACAACATCACCCGGCAGTGCATTCCACAACCTCACTGTCCTGACTGTGAAGAACCACCCAAGTTGCTTCAAATAAAATGTCTTTTCTGCTAGTCTGCAGGGGAGGCCTCTGGTGGGTAAAAAGGTCCCCTGCTCAGGGCCGGAACTAGGGGTAGGCAGAGTAGGCATGTGTCTATGGCGCAAAGCTTGGGGGTGCCCAGCATGTACCTTCAACTGCTGCCTACCCCTGTCCAGTCTGGCGTTCTGTTCCGTGTTTGCATGCGCCTATCTGACAGCAGGGTGACATGCAATGCAAGGCTGCTGCCAGCGCGCATGTGTGCGCTCACGTATGATTGCGCACACTGAAGGGGGTTACACAGCTGGCCAGTTGCCTGGGGCGCCTGGCCGATATGGCCCGGCCCTGCCTTTGCTATTTGTCTATAATTTCCTCTAATGTACTTGTAAAGTGTAATCATGTCCCCTCTGAAGTGTTTTTTTTCCAGAGAAAACAACCCCAACAGGAGAGAAATGCTTTCTGGCAGGCTGCTGTTTTTCCTTCTCAATGTGACTGAATGTGTCTCAGTGGGACATGGGTTTTTACTATTGAGTGCTGTTCTTATATTTACCAGGCAGCTTTTATCTTGTGTTAGGGAGCTGCTATCTGGTTACCTTCCCATTGTTCTTTTGTTTGGCTGCTGGGGGGGGGGGAGGGAGGGGGGGTGATATCACTCCAACTTGCAGTACAGCAGTAAAGAGTGATTGAAGTTTATCAGAGCAAAAGTCACATGACTTGGGGCAGCTGGGAAATTGAAAATATGTCTAGCCCCATGTCAGATTTCAAAATTGAATATAAAAAAATCTGTTTGCTCTTTTAAGAAATGGATTTCATTGCATTATGCTGGAGCAGCACTATTAACTGATTCATTTTGAAAAAAAATTTTTCCCCCATGACAGTATCCCTTTAAGTTAACTTTTAGTATGTTATAGAATGGCCAGCTCTAAGAAACTTTTCAGTTAGTCTTCGTTGTCTTTTTTTTTAATAGTTTTTTAATTATTTGCCTTCTTCTTCTGAAATCAACATACATTTTTGGTGGGTGGGTCTCCAGAGTTTATTCTTAAACTTCTTCTTCTGACTCTTTCCAGCTTTCAAATGGGGGTCACTGACCCCATCTAAAAAAACAAATGCTTTGTATGGCTATACATGTAATGTTAGTGCTACTTTTTATTACTCATCTTTGTTTTCCGGCTTTTTTTTTTCATAGTCCAGGCTTTTATTAAAATCAGTACATGGTTGCTAGGGTAATTTGAACCCTATAAACCAGATGGCTGAAATTGCAAACTGGAGAGCTGCTGAATAAAAAGCTAAATAACTCAAAAACCACAAATAATAAAAAATGAAAACCATTTGCAAATTGTCTCAGAGTATCTCTCTCTGTATCATACTGAAAGTTAATTTAAAAGGTGAACAACCCCTTTAAGATGAAATATATATTAGGGGAATGTCAGACTCACAGGGCTGCTGACAGTCAAGCTAGAGCATTCCGGAGATGCCAAAACACGTACCTGACATTGTTAGTGCTGCAAAGAGCCAGTAAAGTGCATTGTCATGTGCAAACAAACATTTGCGCCAGACCTTGCCCTCCCCTCCTTTTATAAAGGAGTCTAACCCTCCTCCCAGCATCCTCCACTGACCCTTAATGTAATAGCCACAAGCATGGCTGCACAAATCACGATAAAGGGATAGAATGACTGTATTGCGTAGGCTGGAGGAAGCATTTGTCTTTAAACCAGTTTAGCAGTTTCTGAAAATAAAGCAATTTCAGCCTCAAAATGTGAAGCCCAACAGTGGCCAAAATGCCAAAAACATGTGTCTGGCTGTCAGCCCCTTTTAGCTGAATTGCACGGTAACAAATTGCTCTAGCCCCTTCCTCCAGGAATCTTGCCGGATTTTCCCAAATTACCAGGGGTTGAATACGATACGCCGTCGCCTTCTCTCTCCCTCCTGTTCATTTCCATCTGTTTTCACATATTTGAGCAATTTGAAAAGTCACAAAGATTTCTCAGCATCTGTTTCCCGCAGATTATACAAAGGCTGACGGGCGCAGTTGAGGGGGGGGGGGGACTCATTCCGAATGTAACTTTCCACAAACAAGACAACGCCAGGGATTTTCTGTCTCATCCCCAAAACCCCATTTCATTAGTCAATTTGTTTTTTGCTTCGTACATGGACCTACCTTAAAACAATGGGACTAGTGATCGCAGAATTCGCTAAACTGGTGTAAAATTCTCGAAATGCCGATTTTGACGCCAAATTTTCGCGGCAAATTCATGAACTTTATTTGCCGTGGCGAAATGCGGAAATTCGCCACAGATTCGCGCCTGGTGAATAAATTCGTCCATCACTAAAATGGGACACATTGACAAAAGGCTCCTGAACTACTGCAGAATTTTGCACCTTGTGCCGGATTAAGGATTTGGCACAACTCACAGACACCTGATCTTTGCTCCCCAGATTAAATTCTACATGACCTTCAATCTAGGGGCATTTTAGGAGGCACCTGGGGGATGCCAAACACAGCCAGTCCCATCCTATAGGATAACAGCATTTTGCATTTTTGTCTGATTTTTTGTAAGTGAGCCATGTGTGATATTTTAAATGGGTGGTTCCACTTTAAAGGGATACTGTCATGGGAAAATTTTTTTTTTCAAAATGAATCAGTTAATAGTGCTGCTCCAGTAGAATTCTGCACAGAAATCCATTTCTCAAAAGAGCAAACAGATTTTCTTATATTCAATTTTGAAATCTGACATGGGGCTGGACATTTTGTCAATTTTCCAGCTGCCCCATGTCATGTGACTTGTGCCTGCATTTTAGGAGAGAAATGCTTTCTGGCAGGCTACTGTTTTTCCTTCTCAATGTAACTGAATGTGTCTCAGTGGGACATGGGTTTTTACTATTGAGTGTTGTTCTTAGATCTACCAGGCAGCTGTTATCTTGTGTTAGGGAGCTGTTATCTGTTTACCTTCCCATTGTTCTTTTGTTTGGCTGCTGGGGGGAAAAGGGAGGAGGTTATATCACTCCAACTTGCAGAACAGCAGTAAAGAGTGATTGAAGTTTATCAGAGCACAAGTCACATGACTTGGGGCAGCTGGGAAATTGACAAAATGTCTAGCCCCATGTCAGATTTCAAAATTGAATATAACAAAATCTGTTTGCTCTTTTGAGAAATGAATTTCAGTGCAGAATTCTGCTGGAGCAGCACTATTAACTGATTCATTTTTTTTCCCATGACAGTATCCCTTTAAGTTAACTTTCAGTGTGTTATAGAATGGCTAATTCTAATTCAGTTGGTTTTCATTATTTATTATTTATGTCTAATTGCCACCTTCTTCTGACTCTTTCCAGCTTTCATATGGGGGTCACTGACCCCGTATAAAAACAAATGCTCTGCAAGGCTACACATTTATTGTTATTGCTACTTTTTCTTACACATCTTTCTATTCAGGCCTCTCCCATTCATATTTCAGTCTCTTATTCAAATCAAGGAATGGTTGCCAGGGGAATTCAGACCCTAGCAACTGGTTTGCTGAGTTTGCAAACTCGAGAGAGCTGCTGAATAAAAAGCTAAACAATTCAAAATTCACAAATAATAGAAAATGAAAATCATCTACATCAAGCTAAAAGTTAAAGAAGTATGTACAGTTATGGTATCCGTTATCCAAAAATGAATTATCTTGAAAGCTCCTATAAACCCCAAACAATAAAATAAAACAGTAGCTTGTACTTGATTCCAACTAAAATATAATTAATCCTAATTGGAAACAAAACCAGCCTATTTTGTTTATTTAATGTTTACATGATTTTCTAGTAGAGGTGTGAAGATCCAAATTATGGAAAGATTCATTATCCGGGAAACCCCAGGTCCTGAGCATTCTGGATAACAGGTCCCATACCTGTATTGTATTCAAGAAGAGAAGCCAGACACAATTACATTTTAGTACCCACCTAAACAATTGTTATCACTAACTTTCAGCCTCGCGGCTACTAACAGGCTAATTTTCCCTTGAAGCCACGTTCAAACACTTGCCGTATTCATGGCTATTCTCATCCTTCCATCATGCGTCTTGCAATTGGCAGGGTAAATGAGAAAATATGCTAATAAACACTCGCTGACATGTGACTCGTCATGAAATGATACATCAAGGTGCCACTGAAATGTTCTGCGTGAAAGATGACAACTTTAGTATCTTAAAGGAAAGAGCTCGCAGCCCCATTTACATATATATTAATAGACAGGCTGTGACTTGCTGCCTTCCGTTTAACACTTTGGAGTCGAGCATGAACAGAGAGCACTTTGTCTGTATGGTACGTGGTCTATACATGGAGCAAATCATCATCATCATCATCTGGCACTTTCCACTTTCCTACATATCTAGTGCTACCAATCCCTATTTCTGTAGGGAAATGAGAGCAGAGCAGACAGTAACCCTTCCAACACTTTCCTCTTGTCTCTGTCACTATATTAGGTACCTATCTAGTGCTACCAATCCCTATTTCTGTAGGGAAATGAGAGCAGAGCAGGCAGTAACCCTTCCAACACTTTCCTCTTGTTGTTTGTAAAGCGTAATATAAATAAAAACATAACAAGTCATAAAAAAACATAAAAAACTTTAGCCCTATCCAGTCCCTATTTCTGTAGGGGAAATTAACATTTCAAGCTTTATTAATAGGAATTTCTACATTACTTAAATGTAGAAATAAATCTTAAAGCATAAGTAAACCTTAAAAATAAGTGAATGTAAAATTGATGAGGGTTCTATTCTAAGCACTTTTGTAATTTACATTCGTTATTTATTTTTCTTTAATCACACGATATTAAGGGATACATGTACTGTTAATATGAATGAATTTTGTTACAACAGCGCCACCTGCTGGACAGTTTCCCACGAGTCTGACCACCAAGTAGTCAAGGAAGTTGTCAGGAGAAAGAAAGAGGCAGCTCGGATGTTCTTCTGCTTAGGAAAGGTTTGCGAAAGATTTTTTTTCCTAAGTAGAAAAACATCGGAGCAGCCTCTTTCTCTCCCCTGACAACTTCGTTGACAACTTGGTACATGTATCCCTTAATATCTTGGAATTAAAGAAAAATAAATAATAAATGTAAATTGCCAGAGTGCTTGGAATAGCATCCTCATCAATTTTACATTAACTTATTTTAAAGGTTTACTTATCCTTAAAGGTGCATTGAAAAAGAATCATAAATAGTGATGGGCGAATAAATTCGCCTGGCACGAATTCGCTGCGAATTTTCACGTTTCGCTGCCGGCGAATAAATTTGCAAATCTCCCGCGAAAATTCGCAGATGAAAATTTGCAGGAGTCAATTTCCGATTTTCATGATTTTTTTGTGAAAACGTTCGAATATGACGATTTTTTTGTGAAACCGTACGAAATTCACGTTTTTTGTGAAATCGTTCGAATTTCACGATTTTTTGTGAACTTTTCGATTTCACAATTTTTCGAGAATTTTTCGGCAGAAATTCACCCATCAGTATTCATAAATACAATATTTGGTTGTTTTTTTTGGAGTTTGACAACATTATCCCTTAACAAAAGGAAATTTTAGGGCTGTAGGTGGAAGTTCTGGCACAGAGGGATTTGTGTGAATAGTTAATTAGCTCCAAGTCTCTGCGGCACCTTCAGATTGAAAAGAATGGTCTCGGCTATTGATGGTTGTGAAGGTTTAATAAAGCGTGTCAGAAGCCTCCTACCTGACTGTCAGTTTCTAGAGTCAGATCAGTCAGTCCTGCTTGATTATATATTACTTTAAAGCATCCGTTGCTAACGACATGCAGAACAAAGGACATTGTCAAATAAAACGGAGCTCGGCAAATTTTCTTAAAAATTCCTTATTAAGTGTCATATCAAGAGCAGCCAGTTTTCTCTTGTTCCCGCGTGAGCTTGTCTTGTTATTTTCTTTGCTTTTGTTACAAATTTGCTTTACAGAAATTCAGGCTAATGACAACTGTAAATGATAAGCGTATTGACCTTAATGACAGGAGTGATACTAGCTGCAATACTCACTGGTTACTCAATTCCTGATTATGGACCAGTCTCCTTTAGCCATTCATGTGTGGGGTCAGCTCATAGTCACAGGTGCTGCATTGCTGGTGCACTTTTATTTATTATGGAAATAATGGGCCATCTCTCTCTCTCTCTCTCTCTCTCTCTCTCTCTCTCTCTCTCTCTCTCTCTCTCTCTCTCTCTCTCTCTCTCTATCATCCATCTATCTCTATTGATCCCCCTCTTTCTCTATCATCCATTTATTTGTATCTATCCCTCTCTCACTCTCTGTCTATCATCTATCTATCCCCTTCTCTCTATCATCTAGCTATCTGTCCGTCTGTCTGTCTGTCTGTCTGTCTGTCTGTCTGTCTGTCTATCTATCTATCTATCTATCTATCTATCTCTCTATTTCTCTATCTCTCTATTTCTCTATTTCTCTATCTCTCTATCTATCTATCTATCTATCTATCTATCTATCTATCTATCTATCTATCTATCTATCATCTATCTATTATCTATCTATTTCTCTCTCTCTCTCTCTCTCTCTCTCTCTCTCTCTCTCTCTCTCACTATTTTTCTCTCTCTCTTTCTATTTTTCTATCAACTATCTCTCTATATCTATCTCTATCACTCTCTCATTCTCTCTCTCTCTCTCTCTCTCTCTCTCTCTCTATCTATCTATCTATCTGTCTGTCTGTCTATCTATCATCTCTCGCTCTCTCTCTTTCTATCAACTATCTCTCTATATCTATCTCTATCACTCACTCATTCTCTCTCTCTCTCTCTCTCTCTCTCTCTCTCTCTCTCTCTCTCTCTCTCTCTCTCTCTCTCTCTCTCTATCATCCATCTATCTCTATTGATCCCCCCACTCTTTCTCTATCATTCATCTATTTATATCTATTCCTCTCTCACTCTCTGTCATCTATCTATCTATCTATCTATCTATCTATCCCTTACCCCTCTATCTCTATGTTTGTGCATCTTTTCAACTGAATGAGCTCATGTCAGAAGTATGGGGGATATTTTCCCCTTAATATCAATCATGGTTTGCTGAAATATTGGACTTCATAGTCACAGGCTGAAATAGTTGGTGATATGAGATTGGAAATGGAATAAATATAGTAAAGTGTAAGTGAAATCCCACTGCTTGTACAGCATTTTAATCACATGAACAGAACATTGGGGAGATTTCATTATTTTCCTCTCTCGTTTTTCCAAAAAGAATGTTAAGGTTCATTATAATTAGTAGAAAAAAAGCAGCGGAAATCCACCAAGTGAAAAAACTAGAAATTAAATATTTTTTCGAAATGGAAGATTTATAAATAAAAAGAATTTTTTCTCCCAATTTAAAACTGATGATTTCCTTATCCTGGAGCTTTGCGTGGCACTTGCGGCACAGACGTTCTCGCTTTTTTCCGAGGATTTATAAATAGAGAGAGAGAGAAGGGGACTGTGACTCTGTTGTGAGTCTCTGTGGAACAGCAGTGGAACAGAATGTGTAGAACACGCAAAGATTCTCCTTTTTTCAGTGGCAGATGCTCCTTTGTAAGAGCCGCTGTTTGATAATTCATGGCCATGATGTACGGCAACTGAAGTGCTGCTTGGACTACAAACTGTCCCTCAAGATGATCAGAAGGAGGTCATCTCTCAGGCGCTCCCCATCTTTTATCCGCTTTACTCCCACCAACTGGCAAAGGGATGTTCAGGCAGATCTGCCATAGGGTTAAAGCTGGGTGGGTGCAAATGGCTCAGTATCAGAGAGCCCAGAGTTCAGCTGGTAAACCTTCAACCCAAAATGTGCTGCTCTGTGATTATTGTGTGATAAAAAAAGAAAAAGAGACTCGATGTGCAATGTGGTATTTAGCCCCTTAACCTTGAGTGTATATAGCATGGCAAAGCAATTGAAAGAAAAATATAGGCTTTATGTTCCCTTTAATTAAAGGGCAAGTGAAAATGAAGAAAATAGAGACTTGGAGCCTTAAGACTGTTCCTCTTGCCCTTCCAACACAGTTTCCTCCATCTCTGCAGCCTGGAAGGGGGGTACAGTGCACAAGGGCTATGCTATAACGTTCTCATAGCAAGACCGTGCTAAATAATAAAATCAGAAGGATTTCAGGGGTCTTGTGGCTCATTAGTCACAAACAAGACAATAAGCAGTCGCTGTGTGTCTCAAAACAGCCTGACCAATGTGAATCAAAGGTCAGCCTTTTATTTATAATGATATTGATCCAGAAAGAAAAATACACGCAAGGCAGAAAACAAAATCTTTTCTTGACTACAAGATGCCAATTAGATTTTTCCAGGTCAATAACTCAAAAGGCACCTTTAGTGGTTAAAACCCCATCTCATAATTCTATCAACAGCCATAATCACCTCTACAGGATAGGGTTTCCTTAGCTTATATAATATGGATGTTAATTAGAGCAAAATGTCCAAGATATTTTTATGTCTTAATGGGAGATACAATGATATTTCCACATGTTTGAAACATTTGTATTGGCCAAAGTGGACCCTTGACCAACTATTGAACCCTTCCACCATTGTGCCTTAGACACATGCTTCTTCTGCTTACCTTTAGTGCCCTACTCTCTGCTTTTAATGATGGACGATCCCAGTGAGAAACCCAACCAATATGTTAATGACATCATCATAGTGAGACACCCAACCAATATGTTAATGACATCATCATAGTGAGACACCCAACTCATACAGATAAGTGACATCATCACAGTGAGACACCCAGCCCACTCAGGGGAGTGACATCATCACTGTGAGACACCTATCCCATAAGGGTGAGTGACATCATCACAGTGAGACACCCATCCTGTACAGGTGAGTGACATCATCACAGTGAGACACCTAACTCATACAGATAAGTGACATCATCACAGTGAAACACCCATCCCATACTGATGAGTGAGATCATCACAAGAAAACACCCATCCCAAACAGGTGAGTGACATCATCACAGTGCGATGCCCATCCCATACTGGTGAGTGACATCATCACAGCGAGTCACCCAGCCAATAGAGATGAATGACATCATCACAGTTATACACCCATCCCATACTGGTGAATGCCATCATCATAGTGAGATACGCATCCCATACAGATAAGTGACATCATCACAGTGAGACACCCATCCCATACAGGGGAGTGACATCATCAGAGGAAAACACCCATCCCACACTGGTGAGTGACATCATCATGGTGAGACACCCATTCCATACTGGTGAGTGACATCATCATAGGGAGACACCCATCCAATGCTGGTGAGTGATATCATCACAGTTAGACACGCAGGCGAGTGACATCATCATAGTGAGACAGGCCACACAGACGAGTGACATCATCACAGTGAGACACCCATCACAAGCATATACAAATTTACAGAATGAAAAAATTCAGATAAGCAAAAAGAGGTGGTGCATGAGATACAAACTAATTCAGATGAGCACCGCTGAACTAAGCACAAAGAAAAGTTTACATTTTGATAAACAGAATACAATATAAACACAGTATGAAAACTGTAAAATATATCATAGATATAAATAATCTGTCTCTAAACTTCCTAAATTCCTAAACCCAGGATAGAAGAAGAAACACAGACTCCAAGATAATACTCAATTATTGTTCACATAGAGGTGAAAATGTCAGAACCTTTATATCCCCAGTATAAGGTGCCTGTGCCCGAAAATCAAAAACCAGCAAACGGTATCAGTGACCAAACTTGCTACCAGTGACTGTGATGAGTGAATCTGTCGCCAAAAAATTGTGAAATGCTTTGAAGTCAATGACTGTTTTTTGTGGCATTCCACACGGCAATTTTTTTAACCACATACCTTTTTTTGTGGCACTGGAGTATATGCCCATTTTTTCGTGGTGAAACCTGGAGAAAATTTTCGCTCATCAGTCATTATGAAGCAGGAACCCCCCTTCCTTCAACTTGTTCCTGAGAGATTGGTATAGGTCAAGGGAAGGTTCAGGCAATTTTTGGCAGCCCTGTCAATAACCTTTCCTTCCCTCCCTTAAACAGCCATGGTACTTGCAGTACATGAGGGTGGCCTGAGTGGAACCCAACCCAAATTCTATTTGAGATGGGGTCATGGGACACCAGAGAACCAGGTGGGGACCTGTTATCCTGAATGCTCCTGACCTGGGGTTTGCTGGAAAATGGATCTTTCCATAATCTGTCTCTCCATACCTCAAGATTATTAAAAAATTATTTAAACATTGTTTTAAATTCAATAAATATCTTAGTTGGGAACAAGCAGTGTCAGACTGGCCCACTGGGATACCAGGAAAACTCCCAGTGGGCCCAGGTGTCAGTGGGCCCTTTTGCTTCTAACTATGTGGCCAATTTCATGGTCATTCCCTATTTCTTTATGGGAAAAAATGCTTAATAATGGAAGAATAGACTAGGAAAATAAATAGGTTGAGGTTGAGATATTAAGGGATACATGTACTGTTAATATGAATGAATTTTGTTAAAACAGCACCACCTGCTGGTCAGTTTCCCACCAGTCTGACCACCAACTAGTCAAGGAAGTTGTCAGGAGAAATAGGCTGCTCTGATGTTCTTCTGCTTAGGAAAGATTTAAGAAAGGTTTCTATTGTTTTCCTAAGCAGAAGAACATCAGAGCAGCCTCTTTCTTTCTCCTGACAACTTCCTTGACTACTTGGTGGTCAGACTGGTGGGAAACTGACCAGCAGGTGGTTCTGTTGTAACAAAATTCATTCATATTAACAGTACATGTATCCCTTAATATCTTGGAATGAAAAAAGAATAAATAATGAATATACAATGCCAAAGTGCTTAGAATAGCATCCTCATCAATTTTACATTTCCTTATTTTAAAGGTTTACTTATCCTTTAAACATTAAAAACATGTACGTGCACTGGTATGTTCTAGTGCTTTTACTGACTAAAAATTTAGACAGTGACGTAACTAGAGAGCCGGGCCTCATTGCCAAAAAAAAAAATTTCAGAGGGGCACAGTCGACCCGTCCAATCCCTGCCTGAACTCCGCCCACTCTCTGCCTGGACCACACCAACTCTCCACCCTGTGCCGACACACTCTACTTTCCTGCTGCAGTTAAGAGAGCGTTTGGGGAAGGGAGGAGTTCTTGTTAGCTATAGAGGAAGCAGCCCCCACAGTCGGGCCCCCCTTCCCTGGACCCCGCCTGTCGCTGCGGGGTCTGCTTCTGATTACGCCACGGAATTTAGGATAAGCTTCCCATCCTATTTCTATCTACAGCGTGAAACTTGTCCCACCTACTCAAAGAATGAATTGCAGAAGGAAAAAAAATGGCACCAGGCACTAGCATTTTAGTGTAGTTATAGAAAAGAGGGAGGCAAATTATCCTCTATCTTTCCTTCTTGCTCTATCACTGGCAGGCTGGTGATTAGGTCGCGCATGATGAAAGCTTATAAACAGAACTGGGCATCATAATACCCACTATGGTATGTGTGTGATCACCCTGTTCAGTTTAAAATGAGATGCAGACCCTTTGGAGCAGAGTCTCGCTGAAAGAATGCCAGGCAGCAAATTACAGTACAATTTCTACTTATAACACAGGGCTCTGATGCTGCTGATGTTTAACACTGTGTCCTCAGGCATCGGCCAAATGAATAGTTTTGAGGTATATTCTCCTGGTTACACACTTCACACTCTTCATTACATTTATTCTGGCCATTGCCTACAGATCTGCATTAGCCCCTTAAAGGCAACATATTTATTTTGTATATCTGTTAATAGACTTTACATTCACTTTATTTTCCTATGAATGTTAAAGGGGACCCGTCACCCAAAAAAATGATTCAAAGTCCTATTTTATCACATTAGTCAAGCAAAATGAACTTTAATTACACTATGTAAATTATTTGAATCTTGTTTCCTTTAGTCTGGGAATTCATAATTATAACAAGCAGGCAGCAGCCATTTTGTGGACACTGTTATTAAGAGGAGCCTTGCATCATCTCAGAATCTTGTTTGTGCACCAGAATGGGGGACCTGATGTCCTTCCCCATGTCCTGGTTACACAATTAAATGGTAAAGAGAACTGGGGAATATGTAGAGAGCAGTGACATCAAAGAAGTGCTGAATGGAAAGTGAAAGTAATTGTCTGCCCCGCCTCTATGCCACGGGCATAGAGGAGGGGCAGACAATATTTGATTGACAGCTGAGTTTTTTAAATGAGCTTACAGCAGCTATGAATGCTTTAATAAAAAATAGAAATTGGATTTCATGTTTAATTTGAAAAGGACTTTTATTATACAGATTTTTGTGTCTGGATGACAGGTCCACTTTAAGTAAAATTGCAGATGGTTTAAACGAGTGCAAGTAGCCATGATTGTGATGAATGACTATGGATTGGCTTCATTATTTATTAGAATTTCAGGAATAAGCGCTAGCTATGATTTGTTAACACCAACTGAAGGCTCTTTTTTGGCTCCATGTTGATCTAGTTCTGCTGCCATTATAGCTCATTTAAGGTCATTTTAGGTCTAGTCTACCAACCATGATTGCTATAATAAGGTGACATCTCCCAAAAACTGTGGCTGACTGCATCTTAGTGTAGTCTAGCAACCTGGATTGCTACAATGAATTAACATCTCCCAAAGACTGTGGTTGACTACAGGTTGGCCTTGTCCTGCAACCATGATTGCTGCAATGAGGCAACATCTACCATTGATTGTGGTTGACTACATGTTGGTCTAGTCTAGCAACCATGATTGCTGCAAAGAGGCAACATCTCCCAAAGACTGTGGTTGACTACATGTTGGTCGAGTCCTGCAACCATGATTGCTACAATGAGGCAACATCTCCCAAAGACTGTGGTTGACTACATGTTGGTCTAGTCCTGCAACCATGATTGCTGCAATGAGGCAGCATCTCTTAAAGACCTCAGACGCTATGGTTGTTTGATTGATCGTATGTCCTAATAAAGAGTTTACTTTTTTTAAATCATTTGGAGACGAGCGATTCGTGTTGGTGTCCTAGGAGTGCGCGGCCTGCAAATCTTCTACCAGCATCTCTTAAAGACTGTGGTTGTCTACATGTGGGTCTAGTCCTGCAACCATGATTGCTACAATGAGGCAACATCACCCAAAGACTGTGGTTGACTACAAGTTGGTCTAGTCCTGCAACCATGATTGCTGCAATGAGGCAACATCACCCAAAGCTTGTGGTTGACTACATGTTGATCTAGTCCTGCAACCATGATTGCTACAAAGAAGTAACAAAAGGAATTCTTTTTGAATGAAGAATCTCTATAGCGCCAGCTTTTGCTCAGCTAGAAAATAACATATAAAGCACCAGAATATATCAGTGTAATTTGTCATTTTAGTATTTTAAAAACTGGAATGTACCCTCTGAAAATGTGGAGCCCAAATACTTATATAATGTCAACAGTGAATTAAGATGAATGCATGTGCTGTTTCTTGGACAAGAAGATAGAAATTACTCACCCCCCCCCCCAACAGGCTGACTGACCGATATGCATTATGGCTTTAAATGAAACTTAACTTGACCAGACCAGTTTTATGAACAATAACTCAAAAGCACTGGCAGGGAGTGGAGCGGGACAGAGAAAGAAAATCAATAAGTCTTTATTTAGTGCCCTGGTGCAGGAAGTCAAGCAAGCATTGGGGACTGCTGGTGGGAAAATATAATAAATGGGGCTTCGGCTTGCCAAAAAAATACCCTGGGGACAAAGATAGGGAAATAAAAGTGAGCTGTGGTTTTGCTGAGTAGAAGATAAATGAGAAATAAGATTGTGGTTATATAGATACCAAGAATTAACTCTTCCCTGGGTGAACTGGTAATATATCACACAAAAGTGAAAGGATTCAAAACTGCAGAAGCAGGGATTGTATTTGTACTGTAATTTTTCATTAACACAATAAGGTAGAAAGCAAAGTAGTAACCAGTCAGTCAATGCCATCGCTGCTTTTGTCTCTGTCCCTATGTATTAGTTACATATCTAGTGCTACCAATCTCTATTTCTGTAGGGAACTGAGAGCAGAGCAGGCAGTAACCCTTCCAACACTTTCCTCTTGTCTCTGTCACTATATATTAGGTACCTATCTAGTGCTACCAATCCCTATTTCTGTAGGGAAATGAGAGCAGAGCAGACAGTAACCCTTCAATCACTTTACCCTTTACCCTGTAATGGATGTTAGACATCTCTCTAGTATTACCACTCATTTTATCTTTAAAGGGGTTGTAATAACTTATTATGTTATAGAATAACCAATTCTAAGCAACTTTTCAATTGGTTTTCATTATTTATTTTTTATAGTTTTATAGTTATTTGTTTTTTTCTTCTGATTCTTTGCAGCTTTCAAATGGGCGTTGCTGACTCCCTTCTAAAAAAAAAACAAATGCTCTGTAAGGGTAAGGGCGATTTGGGGAGATTTCGTTGCCTGACGACTAATCGCCTAGACTTTGCGGCGAACAATCTCCCCAAACGCCTTCCCTTACTCTGAGTCTGGCTAAAATGAAAAATTGCCGGCGCTAATCACACGAGGCTATTCGTTTTCCCAAGTCGCCCGAAGTTGCCTCATGAGGAAACTTCGAGCGACTTCTGAAAAGGAATCACCGTGTGTGATTAGCGACGGCAATTTTTCCTTTTAGCCAGGCACAGAACGAGGGAAGGCATTCGGGGAGATTGGTCGCCGCAAAGTCAAGTCCAGGCGACTAAATCTCCCCGAATCGCCCAGTGTGCCCTTACCCTTAGGCTACAAATGTATTGTTATTGCTACTTTATATTGCTGAGCCTTCTATTCAGATTTTCCTATTCATATTCCAGTCTCTTATTCAAATCAATGCATGGTTGCTAGGGTAATTTGGGCCCTAGCTACCAGATTGCTTAAAATGCAAATTGAAGAGCTGCTGAAAAAAAAGCTAAATAACTCAAAAACCTTCATTAAAACAAATTGCAAATTATCTCAGACTATCACTCTCTACATCATAATAAAAGTTATTTCAAAGGTGAACAACCGCTTTAAGAGCAAATGAAAGAAGAGTGGGCATCACCAATCTCTGCTTGTTGCTTATCCCTTACTCCCTTTCTCATACTTTGTCCTTTTGTTTCACCTTATCCCTATAAACCATCTCGCTGAGAATAAATCCAGTTCTATTAAAAGAGCAGTAACTTCATGTTTTCAGAGCATTTCAATCATTTTTTCTGGGTCAAAACAATGAGTTTGCTGTCACTGTCCATAGTCCTGAAATATGATTATACATATACTGTATCAGCAGTTTGATACAGAACAACTTAAAGGGAAGGCTTTAAAAGAAGTTCAAATGTGGATAAATGTTTTTAATACCTGGTCCCCTAAAAGAACGATATCCAGGGGTTGCTGTGTAAAGGCTCATAGGGTTTTTTCCCAATGTCCAGCCGGCCCAGTCCGACTCTGATGAAGGAATGGGGTTGTATATTGGAAATCTAACTGGGAAGGACCAAACATGGAGTAGTTTCAGTTTCCCTGTTTGTTTGTTTGTTTGTTTGTTTGTTTGTTTGTTTGTTTTGCTTAAGAAATAACAAAACCCACTGATTTTTTTACAGATTACCCTAGAAAAACGAATAGACCATCAGGTTGGGATGTTAACGGCCACAGCTTTATTATAAGTATAAAGTAAGATTGTTAACAAGATCTAGAGAATAATGTACCCCCTATTGTAAAATATAAGCATATTAGAATTCACAAGGAGTTTCATGACCATAAAAGCACAAGGCCGAAGGTCATAGAAATCCAGAATGAACAGAATTATTTACATTTACATTAGTAAAGGTTAGTTTGCAATTCCCCCATGGAATAGTGTGAGCCCTCTTTAAATGTTAAGTAAACCTTTAAAATAATTCAATGTAAAATTGATGAGGGGGGTATTCTAAACACATTTGTAATGTACTGTACATTCATTATTTATTTTCTTTATTTCCAAGATATTAAGGGATACATGTACTGTTAATATGAATGAATTTAGTTACAACATCGCCACCTGCTGGTCAGTTCCAACCAGTCTGACCACCAAGTATTCAAGGAAGTTGTCAGGAGAAAGAAAGAGGCTTCTCTGATGTTCTTCTGCTTAGGAAAGATGTGAGAGAGGTTTTTAATTTTCTTCCTAAGCAGAAGAAAATCACAACAGCCTCTTTCTTTCTCCTAACAACTTCCTTGACTACTTGGTGGTCAGACTAGTGGGAAACTGACCTGCAGGTGGCACTGTTGTAGCACAATTCATTCATAGTAACAATACATGTATCCCTTAAAGGAGAACTTGCTTATAATAACCCTTACCCCCTCCATAGTCCCCTTTCCCGGCTTCCCCCGCACAGGTTTTAACATCTGTAAATGCTCCTAAGTGTGTAATTACCCCTCTGCAAGTGTTGAAAATTACCAAAGCACTGAAGGTAGCCCTGTGAGCTCCGCTGCTCTGACTCTGCAATGAGGGGTAATTACAGGCTTGGGGGCATTTACAGATGTTAACACCTATGGGTAGGGTTGCCACCCGGCCGGTATTTTACAGGCCTAGCCGGTAAAATACCTGCCAAGGCCAGGGCCGGTATTACAAATTTACCGGCAATGTAACTGCCGGTAAATTTTTAATACGATCAAAAGGAGCCCTCGGCCTGCCCCCAATCCCCTGCAACTTACCTTTTCTTTTGCCTCTTCTAGCGTCCGTGGTGTCCGTGGTGTGGCCCCGCCCCTTTTGACATCACATCCCGCCCCTTTTGATGTCACATCCCGCCCCTTTGAGGCCCCGCCCCCAGCAGCTGGTAAATTTTTTTATAACAGGTGGCAACCCTTATTATGGGGGGGCAGGGAGGGGGGACTATGGAGGGAGGGTATTTATCAGCAAGGGGGTTTAGGTCTCCTTTAAAATCTTGGAATGAAAAAAAGAATAAATAATGAATATACATTGCAATAGTTCTTAGAATAGCCCCCTCATCAGTTTTACATTCATTTATTTTAAAGGTTTACTTATCCTTTAAAACATGAGCAGCTGAAGGCTATTAAAACCACCTAACGGGAAAAAAGATCATTTTAGCAAATACAAAAAAAATCTTTCCCCCCGAGTCACCCAAAATGTCCTTGTCTTTATATCTAAAAGTGTGCATGTTGCATATAATTATGCTCCAATTAGAAGCCCGAAGGGAAAACACACACGCATTAAAAAAAAAATCTTTATTTGACGACATCAATCAAATACAAACCGGGGTGAATAATTACAGGCCCTTTTTAATTACAAATGCTACTTTTGCTTTTATGAAATATGTCAGTTTCAATTGCTTTTTCAGTCAGCCTTTGTACATCATAACTTCATTCCCCGGCCCCCTGTCAACAAAGAACAGAAGCAAATTGCTTAAACAATTAGGAAGACATTGCCGAGTGGGGCTGCCGTGATCCCCGCTGTGTGCAGTAGCGCAGCAACGTGTCTGAGTTACAAAGCTGGGGTCATAGTGCTGCTATTGACATGTCTGCAGATTCCCAGAAATGAGTCGATAGAGCAACAAAGCCTATCTCCGTCATTTGTTAAAATAGTTGCAAAAAATTATATTTTACCAACATTTCTTACTCCTTTCTTAGGGTTGTCCTTTGCAGTTATTGCTAGAAACAGGTAACCCACACCCCTCCAATAGGGATGCACCGAATCCACTATTTTGGATTCGGCCGAACCCCCAACTCCTTCGCGAAACATTCGGCCGAATCCCGAACTGAATCCAAATTTGCATATTCAAATTAGGGGTGGGAAGGGTAAAACATTTTTTACTTCCTTGTTTTGTGACAAAAAGTCACGAGATTTCCCTTCTGCCCCTAATTTGCATATGCAAATTCGGATTCGGTTCTGCCTGGCAGAAGGACTCCGAATCCTACTGAAAAAGGACGGATTCTGGCCGAAACCCAATCCGAATCCTGGATTCGGTGCACCCCTAAATATTATATAAGTTATTAATGCCCCATGGCACAAAGCCAAACTCTTTGTGATTGACCCTTGTGCTATTATTCTTACTATCCTTTTTTTATACAGCACAACATATTCTGTGGCACTTTGCATAGATTCTTTTTTATTTACATCAGTCCCTGCCCCAAAGGAATTTACATTCTATAATATTCAATAGAGGCAATTTTATATGGAGCCAATTAACCGAGAGTATGTTTTTTGAAGTGTTGGAAGAAATGCATGGAGAACATACAGACCCATTTGAGATAGTTCCCTGACTGGAATTGGACCTAGAACGTAATTTTGAGCAACAGTGTTAAATAATGTGCCACAGGTAGTGATGGGCGAATTTGCGGCGTTTCGGTTCGCCGAAAAATGTGCGAATTTCATGAGAAATTTGCGAAACGGTGAAAAATTCACGAAACGGCGCCGGCGTCTCGTTTTTTATGCGGCGCCCGTTTTTGACGCCGGCGCCCATTTTTTTTACGCCCGCGCCCGTTTTTGACGGCGGCGTCCGTTTTTCAGAAAAATACATTTTTTGACGCCGTCTAATTTTTGCCACGAAATTTAGCGGACGTTTCGCGAATTTATTCGCGCCTGGCGAATAAATTCGCCCATCACTAGCCACAGGCAGCTGGTTCAACCGAGGCAGCTTCTTCCCTAGACTAGACTAGAGCATATGTTAGGTTTGGCCACCTTGAGTTGAGAATGTGTAGAGATGTGTTGAAGGGGTTCTTCACCTTCCATTGCTTTTTTTTTAGTTCAGTTGGTTTCAGACAGTTCACCAGAAATAAAAATGTTTCCCAATTACTTTCTGTTTTTTATTCATGACCGTTTTTCTAATAGTGAAGGTTAAAGTTTCATTTTTCATCTTCTTATGGCCTTTTGAAGCAGCTCTTAGGGGAGGGGGGTCACCAGCTCTCCAAACTGTTCTAAACTGATCCGTGAGTTGATCCATTTCTTGTGTTTGTCCCTGCTGAGCAGAATCCCTGTGTTTTATTAAAGGCAACTGTTCGAATTGATACAATATTGCTAACAGGTGTGCTTCGCCAATGAGGCAAGTTGAGGCTGTCGCCTCAGGCGGCAGCGCCCCACTAGGTACCAGGGGCAGCAAAAATGTTGCTCCTGGTACTTTAAGAGCGAATTTCCGATAAATGGATCAACTAATGGGCCAAATTGTAACAGTTCAGACTCAGACTGTGCCTGGATCAATGACTTGCCAGACTGAAACACCAGAGGAACATTCAACTTTAAGCTTCAATTCTGGAAAAACTATGATAAAAATAAAACATTGAAAGCAATTTATAAAGGCTTTATTTCTAGTGAACAATCTAAAGACAATAAAAGGGTTTGGAAGGTGAACAACAACCTTTAAATTTTAAATGGTAATATGAAATAAGGTCTTTAAGATGTCTGGAGTGGATCACTATAACAGTGTTGATATGAGGTTAGTTTATATCTCTGGGGTGCCTGGGGAAGAGAGTAGAGCTGTGATCCCAAACCAGTGGCTTGTGAGCAACATATTCCTCACCAACCCTTTGGGTGGTGCTCCCAGTGGCCTCAAGCAGGAGCTTTTTTTTCAATTCCTGGCTTGAAGTCAAGTTTTGGTTGCGTTAATACCAGGAGAGCCTCCTGTAGACTGTCAGTCTTCATAGGGCACTTGTTTTGCACCAACTATGATTTTTCATGCTCCCCAACAACATCTGAATGTTGTTCATGGGTAAAAAAAAGGTTGGGGACCCCTGGGGTAGAGGCTCAGTATTAAGGTCATTTTTGGTTGACATATGGGAATATTCTTATCTAAATCCATGTTTATTCCTGGAAGCCCACTGTAAAGGCCAGTTGGGGAAGCACTTGTCCTAAATGTTCTTGGAACTACATTCAGAAGGCATGTATGACAATGTTATCATAAACATGTAATCTCTTGGTGAGATACTGTAAGTAGGACCCTGAGTACATACTCAACTGCAAAATGGCCTAAACCTGATAAACTCTTTCGAAATGTCATTTGATAATTCACTGAGCACAACAAACCTTCCCTCTGATTATCCACAAGTTTGGGAGTAGAGACGGTTGCTCTAAAGCAGAGGTCTTCAATCTTTTTTTTTTTTTACCTGTGAGCCACATTTAAATGTAAGTTGGATAGCAACATGTAAAAAGTCTCTGGGGTAACAAATATGGGATGTGATTGGCTGTTGGTAGCCCCTGTGTGGACTGGCAGCTTATAGGAAGATCTATTTGGCAGTACCTCTGGTTTTATGCAACCAAGGCTTGAATTTAAATAGAAGCACCTGCTTTGATGCCACTGAGAGCAACAGCCATGGGATCGGAGAGCAACATGTTTCTCATTAACCACCGGCTGGGGATCACTGCTCTAAAGAGATAACCCCAGAAACTTTAATACTGTCTTCTGTGATGCACAACATAGTTGAAAGAATGCTTGACTGATTTTACTCAACAAATAAGTTGGAGGCATCATCTCTCAAACACGGCAGCACCGCCATTTCGACTCTGGAAGAACAGTTATACAAAGCATTGGTAAAGTCATTTCCTAAAACAGCACTGGATCATTAGAATGTTCCTTTATACAGATTTCTTCACATTTAACCTGAAAACAAAGAGTATTGCTCTATGGCACCTAGCAACTGTCCGTTCCTGTATTCATTGAGTGGGAGTGGATCAATACATGACCCATTTGTCTCACAGGAGAACAGAGTTCACTTCCCATGTCAACTGCATGTGATAATACAAACCTCTGAGGGCAAATGTGCTAAAGAGACATGTTTCCTTTAATCATTACACTGGACCTGTGAGTTATTTCATCTGGGTGTGTTGCCAGCTACAAAACTGGGTGCAAATTTGCAAAATTATGACTGCGGGGAATCCTTTGCTTTACACCTGCCATTGACCAGGCCTCTGTATGTGTTGTACTTTGCGGCTTGCAGGACTTAAAAAAATTATATTTTGCTGTTAATTAATACTGTGTGTAAAATTTGTATTTATGAAGTTGTGTTCCAACGATCATCATGCTAGTTTGAGGGGTCTTGCAAAAGCTCAGGGCTGAAAAGCCAAATAAGTCAATCTGAAAATACTCACAGAAAAGTCCATATACCTCACAGGCTTTATTATTTGTAGGGTAATTAAACAGGACAATGTTATAAAAGCAGCAGTCTTGTTAAAATTGTGACTAAAATGAAGCATCAGGGGGATACACACAGCAAGAGGCACATGTGACTTCAGGCCCAACAGTTATAGTTTAACCTAAATTGTCCTAGAACTGCTGGAGCCCAATCCCCAGTAGGAAATCCATAGATTTTTCCATGTGACCAGGTCAGTTTCAAGATTCTGTCACCCCTCCCAGATGCCCCCATCAAGTAAACACCAGGTCACAACATTTATTGATCAAATGCACATGTATGCACAGTACATATACAACAAACCTTATACTACATTATACATACATAATATTGTCATTGCTCCTTTAGGTCAAAATATATCCATCTGTGACCCAACCTCCATCTGTGACCCAACCTCCATCTGTGACCTAACCTCCATCTGCAACCCAACCTCCATCTGTAACCCAACCTCCATCTGTGACCCAACCTCCATCTGTAACCCAACCTCCATCTGTGACCCAACCTCCATCTGTGACCCAACCTCCATCTGTGACCCAACCTCCATCTGTAACCCAACCTCCATCTGTAACCCAACCTCCATCTGTAACCCAACCTCCATCTGTGACCCAACCTCCATCTGTAACCCAACCTCCATCTGTGACCCAACCTCCATCTGTAACCCAACCTCCAGGTGTAACCCCACATCCATCTGTAGAGATTTCAGGTAGCTGGAATCATAACCACGGCACTTTTTGTAGCACAGAATCAATACACAGAGCCTTAATTCAGTCCAAGTCAGCCTGGGCTACTTTATTTGAAGCCGTTCACACAGACAGCATAACCACAAAGTTTCAGCAGGTTGAAATAAAATAAAAATTATAACAGTCCAGCACTTACTGATTCAGCTCAGTTTCTTCAGTGTCTGGTGTGTAAATCAATGGCCCCAGGCTTGTAGCTTCAACAGGCAAATCTGTATATGTATCTCTGTGTCACTCCCAGATTCACAGCAGACTCTTCAGCCCCTCAAACACACTAAAATTGAGCACCTGACTCATTAATGGGTAGTTGGCTATCACCACACCCAGGTCAGTCTGGAGTGGAATGGAAGTCCTGCCCAGATCATTTCCTCCATTCCAGCCCTGTATACCCTCTAAAAGAATGACAATGCAGTTTCTTAATTGCAATATCCTTCATCTAGGGCCCTTAAAGGAGAACTAAAGCCTAACTAAACAAGTAGCTAGAAATGTTGTAAATTATGTTTTGTGCTTCTGTACCAGCCCAAGGCAGCCACAGCCCTTTAGCAGTAAAGATCTGTGTCTCCAAAGATGCCCCAGTAGCTCCCCATTTTCTTTTCTGCTGATTCACTGCACATGCTCTGTGCTGCTGTCACTTACTGAGCTTAGGGAGCCACTCACAATATACAGTACACATAGAATATAAATGTCACAATATAAGGCTGATTAGTAATTAATACAGATAATTACTACATGGCAGCACATAAACCAGTGCAATTAGCATCAGAATTTAATAATCAGTCCTGTAGCATCAGCTTATATTACAGACCAACCTCATTTTCTGCTGGATAATTAGTGACGACCCCTAACAGCTGCTCAGAGCCCACTGAGCATGTGAGTGTCACAGACACTTTCCAAGATGGTGACCCCCTGTGACAAGTTTGAAGTCCTGGATCATTGCTGCTATTAACAAGCTGAAACTTTACGCTGGTGCAATAAGTTCAGTATAAGTTCAGTATAGTATGAAATATGGCATTTGTAGCCACATTCAATTTTAGTGTTTAGTTGTCCTTTTAATCTCCCATGGCCTGCATTGTATTCTATGAGCCTCCATGATTGGACCGCTCTAAACTACTGATTCAAACCAAAGGTTGTGGCACAGTGAGCAAACACTGAAGTAGTTAAATAAAAAATACAGTAAATGTTTACCAACCCAGGCACTTTATCCAACAATAAAATGGAAATAAGAAAATAAAAGTTTCCCCTTCAAGCTGCCTTATTTAAATGTTAATGTAATATTTGCAGGTCAGACGTTCTATTTAGCCGTTTATTGGGTTTTTGTGGACGCTCTGGATAACGGCGGCCCTTTCTTTAATAAGAAAGGGAGGGAGAAGGAGGCACAGTTAAAGGAATGAGAGGCAAGTCTTTGTGTATCATAGTTTTTTTCCCTAAATTGCTTTTCTTAAAGTAAAGAGATTGTAGCTATTACACTTTCTAATTGAGAACAAGCACTTTGCAGAGTGACACAGACAAATCATTTCCTTTGTACAAATTACAGTAATTTGGAAGCCCCTACATATTTTTCTTTCTTCTATGGTAATGGTTTTATGTTTGGGTTAAAACTTACCATTTGGTCAAGGCATCTTACGTCAGAACAAGGTTACATATTTTGTATTGATCATTAAGCCATAGTTATATGATATCTAGGGTAGCAAATAATCACTCACCCTTAAGGTAAGCTAAGGGGCACAGCTGTAATTGTCTTTTAGGCCTGGCCCCCTTAGCTCATACTAAGGTTACAGATATATACAAACAATGGCGTAACAGTCACCCTGCTATCGTTCCAGTGGTGCCCAGGGCACAAATAAGCACTCACCCCAAATCTCTTCCTAACTGGCCTTCTGGCTGGCCCCCCTTAGCTCATAACAAGGTTACAGATATATAGAAACATTGGGGTAACAGCCACCCTGCTATAGTTCCAGGGGTTCCCAGGGCACAAATAAGCACTCACCCCAAATCTCCCCCTAACTGGCCTTCAGGCTGGGCCCCCTTAGCTCATAACAAGGTTACAGATATATAGAAACATTGGGGTAACAGTCATCCTGCTATAGTTCCAGGGGTACCCAGGCCACAAATAAGCACTCACCCCAAATCTCCCCCTAACTGGCCTTCAGGCTGGCCCCCCCTTAGCTCTTAAAAAGTTTACAGATATATAGAAACATTGGGGTAACAGTCATCCTGCTATAGTTCCAGGGGTACCCAGGGCACAAATAATCACTCACCCCAAATCTCCCCCTAACTGGGCTTCAGGCTGGGCCCCCTTAGCTCATAACAAGGTTACAGATATATAGAAACATTGGGGTAACCGTCACCCTGCTATAGTTCCAGGGGTACCCAGGGTACAAATAATCACTCACCTCAAATCTCCCCCTAACTGGGATTCAGGCTGGGATCCGCATTCCAGAGATATGTAGCACCCCAAAGAACTATGTAAATTATATATACAATCGGATCTCTGATCGCATCCCTTTCACACCTGAACCACACTTTTACTTTGTAGCCAAGAGGACCGGGCCCCTAAAAGTAGCAACTGTTGGGTAATTCGGGACTGTTTGAAGGCATCCGGACATTGGCCACTGTTAGTGCTGAATCATGAGATTCAGGTAGAATTCAATTGTCTCTATATATCTGCAAATTCAGCTCTAACAGGCCTGGGTTGAAAGAAGGAAAAACTGTATCAGGATCGGACTTGGCCAGATCCGCACCCAGCTCTTCTTTTTCCTGCTGCAACCTCACTTCTTTGGGCCGGTCTCGGTGGAGGGGTGCCCTGCAACTGCAGCTTCGGTGGGCCGCAGGCCCCCAGTCCAACCCTGGACTGTATCGGTCACAGGAAAAATCCTAATTGTTACATTTATGGCCACCTTAAATGGGCTGATATAGAAGAGCAAAGGAATTTGGCAAAGTATTGTAGTCTGTAAAAATCTGTGTATTCTGCTAACTGCCCCTTGTTGTAAAAAGCCCCTTGCTTTTTACCATAGTATACTACTGCACAGAGTACAGAAGTTTACTTATCCATAGAAATGGGAGCTGGTAGCAGTGGCCTGGCTGCCCACCAATAACTACGTGGTACCCATGGGAGATATTGCCATGAACTCACCTCCGGTGGCAGCAGCCCGCAAGTTACTAGGGGTGGCAAAAAAAACCCTCCTGGTAACTTTAGAAGCTAAAATTCTGATTTTTGAATGGGAATTTTGGCTCTGTTAGTGCAGAGAGCACAACTGTGCTCTCCACACTAGCATTGCGGCTCCCCCTGGGGGGCGGCATCAGAAAGTCGCCCTCAGGATGGCAAGGAGCCTGAAACGCCCCTGGTAGTACAATGACATATAGTTCAGTTAAACAGATCATCTGCACTGTAATGCATTATTTTACCTGCTACATATAACACGTTTATAGAAGGTTATTACATTTTACCTTAATAAAAAGTTATCAGTTCCCTGTTCTTAGATTCATTCCTCCACTTTATATAACCATCTGCAGATATCTAGCAGTGAAAACATTACAACCCCTATAGGGATATGGTGCTCAAATTATATGAAATGGTCCGAGGTCTGGAACAAAATATCAGCGCCTAGTACCAATAACGATACAAAAATGTAGCATGTACCTTATATACTCGAGTATAAGCCGAGTTTTTCAGCTCCCAAAATATGCTGAAAAACTCTACTTCGGCTTATACTCGGGTCAATCGCAAAAACGGTCGCCGGCGTCTAAGAATAGTCGCCGGCGTCCAAGAATAGTCGCCGGCATCCAAGAATAGTCTCCAAGAATATTCGCCGGCGTCCAAGAATGGTCGCCGGCATCCAAAAAAAACGAGACGCTGCCACCTCCAATAGGAGCAGAAACCCTCAATTTTTTGATTGAAACTTACCAGAACCGCTGCATTTCTCACCCTAGGCTTATACTTGAGTCAATAAGCTTTCCTGATTTTTGGAGGTAAAATTAGGTACCTCGGCTTATACTCAAGTATATACGGTAAGTACAATGTATAAGGAAAATATAACAGCTGAGAATTTGCAGTTTACCTGTCTAAGAGTGAAACTAACAATAAACCAGCCCAGGACAGAAATGAAGAAAATGCAGCAGTGAACTGTCTTAGGAGTAGAAAAAAGCAGTTCACCGCTTGCAAGTTTTACTATTTCAGGGACGTAAGAGAAAAGCATACACATTAATAAAACATAGCAGTTCTGCCATGCCACTAACTGTTGATTGATAAGCAAAAAAAATATGTCATCAATGTTAAATGCACCTTAGCAATTTAAAAAGATAACATTTATTTAGTTCAAAAATGCAAGTATCAGTAGTAGGAATCAAAACAGATCAGTAATGTAAAAGGTTAATATATATTTATACACAGGTAAGGGACCTGTTATCCAAAATGCTAGGTACCTGAGGCTTTCCATAATTTTGGAACTTCGTACCTTAAGGGCAGGGACTCCCGATCAGATTCGGGGGCATTTAGTCGCTTGCCGATTAATCACCTCTTCTTCGGGCAACTAATCTCCAGAACTGCTTTCCCTAGAATGTAAATCGCCAGGGGGATGGAACTGGGAGCTCTTCGTTTTATGAAGTCACCCAAAGTTTCCTCATGAGGCAACTTTCGGGCGTCTACGGAAAACGAATCGCTCTGAGTGCAATCCCACCAGAGATTTAGATTCTAGCCAGCAGGAAGGCAGTTCGGAGAGATTAGTCGCCCGAAGAAGAGGACTAATCTCCCCAATGTGAGCATTTGTCTCTGCCCTAAGTCTACAAGAAAATTACGGATAAATGAAATAAACCCAATGGGCTGGTTCTGCTTCCAATGAGGAATAATTACTGTTTGTGAGAGCTGGCTGACTTGACTGTGGTGTATATAATGTATTAGAATATAAAGTCAAACATTTTAGGTAAAAGTGAAGTACATTGAATGCTGCTAATAAGAAGATACTTTATATACACATATATAACCGTGTAGCTATTAATAGAGAGAAATAAAGAAGTAAGTACTGGGACACATACGAGCTTTTAAATAAATAAGTAATTAAAAATAAATAAATCTGAATGTGTGACCCAGAAACCCCCGAATGACTTCCCCATTCAACAGGAAAGGTAACAAACATATGGAATATAAAACATCAGAAGAGCAGCAAGATCCATTCCCGCAGCTGAGAGCACAGCAAGCTCTGGGAACCAGAGTTCCGAACCTCATTAAAACGGCAAATGAACCATCATTATGTTTCATTTAGACCCCGCTGTGTCTGTAGACAAAACCGTTTTAAAAAAACTGAGATTTAAAAAAAAAAAAAAAACTCTAGGAAACAAGATGCGAAATCTACCAATTAGAGTAAAAGAGCAGAGAAGGGTCTCAGAAGTGTGAAAACAAGATAAGAAGAAGGTGGTTTTTAAAGAAGAGAGAAACACTGTATCACTTTCTTACTCCATCTCGGTCTCTTTCACTAAACTCTGTTTTAATTGAAAAAGGTTCTCTTTATATCAGGAATGTGAGACTCAAGATTCTCTTTACTGAGCCACAATTCCCATCATTGAATCATTGACCAACTCTCTCCAAGATGAGATGTCCCACCAGCTAAAGGCTGAAGTGTTGCTGCCTACAAATCTGTTCATTGTGCACCAGTTTTGGATGCCTTTATATATATATATATATATTATTTTTTTTTATATAAATACATGTATTTTTTTTAAATTCTAATTCTATATATACATAGATCATGCAGAGATCAAAGAAAAATCATTTGCAGATTAGAGACAGAAATGCTGCGGTAGTCAAAGTCCAGTATAATTCTCTAAAACATGAGAGGCTGAGTTGGCAGTTTAGTGATCGCCTTTAAAAAGGTATTAAAAGCAGATTAAAATCCCTTCAAACATTTGGAGCAATTTCTTGCTGCCAGTTCCGCAGGTTTAATTATCGGCACGTCCATATTTGAAGCAAGGCAACAAAGGCCCGGGTCTAGGGTGGCTGCATCTAAAGGTGGCCATACACGGATAGATCCGCTCGTTTGGCGATGTCGCCAAACGAGTGGATCTCCCTCCGATATGCCCACCTTGAGGTGGGCAATATCGGGCTGATCCGATCGTGGGCCCTAGGGCCCAACGATCGGATCCTAGCGTTGGCCAAACGGGCGGTCAGATCGCGGGACCGCATCAACGAACAGATGCGGCCGCGATCCGACGGGATTTTTAACCCCATCCGATCGAGATCTGGCCGACTTTCGGCCAGATCTCGATCGGGGAAGCCCGTCGGGGGCCCCCATACACGGGCCAATAAGCTGCCGACTTGGTCTGTCGGCAGCTTTTATCGGCCTGTGTATGGCCACCTTAAGGTATACGGGGGATGTGCAACACCCCATTGCTCCGGCACGCTTATGCAGGGGCGATCCTGGGTCCGCTGCTGCTGTCTGTGGCTGTAACCCAAATGCAGTCCCCGTCTCCTGCTCCGATGCTAAGTTAAAGGGGGGCCACATCGCTAGAGAGCATTGAGTGCAATAGCGATCTCTGCACTAGCGGAGCCCAATTTCAGGTTTAAAATACGGAAATTAAACTCTTAAAATTACAAAAGGCGACATTTGGTTGATATCAATGTCATTCACTTCAATGTGAATTTGGAAATCCATACAGGAACTTATTAGCCGGGCAGCCCCTCCAAAAACCAGGCTGTCTGGGTGAAATTCCGGACAGGTGGCACCCCTTGGTGGGCACTAGGACCATGGGACCTAGGGGCGCCTGTGAAAGAAATGTTAAACAAATCAATGTTAAATATTGGAGTGAACTGCTGTAGAATTAACAAAGTCAATTCACTCATTTTGTTTGGCACTTGCTCGTTCCAAACCTCATATCACTTTGTTAGACCAGGGAAATCACTGACACACGTTTACTACAAAAAAAACATTATTCCCCTGGCTCAACAAATTGCTGCTATCAGGCTGGGAATGACACAATGTGACTTATTTGTAGCAAAAAATAAAAGTTATGTTGATGGACGTCACTAATAAAACATTCATCAAAAGAAACACAATCAAACTTTTATAGGGCTATTTGTGATACACTATAGTTTCTTCCCTCAAAGTGACAGTTCCCCTTTAAAAACTCTTTGTAGAACTGAAGCCATGGAAGAGAAAGTGGCAGGGAATATAAGAGACTCTACCAGTTCTCTTTGAAAAACAAATGATAGAGATGCATAGCTCTGTCAATAGGAGCCTTTGTCAGAAATGCCAAGCTGTTCTTGGAAATTCTTTATTCAAGTCCAGTAATGTCTCCACTTACCCTGCTAAGCTGTACATATATATTACAGTAGATACTACACGATGGGGTGGCTCATTGCATCCTCTCTACTTTCAGGCTTATTTATCTACCCTTTCCTAACATGGCGACACGCGCTGATAGCACTTTTAGCACAACAATGTTGCACAGCCCAGCCATTATCTGACATGAATATATGTTACTTCGATTAAATGTTTGAAAATTTCATGTCAAAGCACCATGTTGGTGAGGGCATCAGTATGAGTCACAGCTCCTGCTGTTCCAATCATTCAAGTGTCATATTTAGAGTCATCTTTCTACAGTTATTTTGAAACATTGGGGTAACAGTCACCCTGCTATAGTTCTAGGGGTACCCAGGGCACAAATAAGCACTCACCCCAAATCTCCCCCTTACTGGCCTTCAGGCTGGGCCCCCTTAGCTCATAACAAGGTTACAGATATATAGAAACATTGGGGTAACAGTAACCCTGCTATAGTTCTAGGGGCACCCAGGGCACAAATAAGCTCTCACCCCAAATCTCACCCCTAACTGGCCTTCAGACTGGACCCAACCCCTTAGCTCATAACAAGGTTACATGCTGAGTTCCATCTGTTTTACATGTAAATAAGGAGAGGGTTTCATTATACATAATTTTTTTCATGCAGATTAACTTCCCTGTCCAGGATCAGACTGGACTGGTTGGACACTGGGGAAAAAAACAGTAGTCCTCGCCCTCATGGGCCTCGCTGGCCCAGACCCCCTCCACACAGCCGGCAGTCAACTTTTTTGCTGACCTCCCCCCTGCCCAATGTGCATGACACACATGAAGTAGGTGAGTATTGGCAGGGGTGGAGGGGGGAAGGGGGGCAGTAGAGAATTTTCAGCTGGGGAGGGAGGTCTTTGTGTGAGTGTGGGGGCCCTGGTGGGCCCTGACCCCAAGTCTGACACTGCTTCTGTCTCTACATATGTACTACACTAATGAGCCCCATGAAGGATGAAACTAATCTATAACATACCTCCCAACATGTGAAAAATCTAAAGAGGGACAAAAACAAGACATTTTATGGCCACACCCCCTAATTAGCATGTCCATTTTACAAAATTCAGCAGATTATGAAAGTCTGAACACATTTATGAATGTTTTGGGGCCATGTTTTACGTGTTATTACAGTTTTGTTAATGAAGCTGAAATTGCCCTATAAGCTTCGAATCAGTTTCCCCATGAGACCTGGTGTCACGGTCGGCACCCAACACCAGAACAAATGCCAAGCACCCTGGTCTCGGCTCGTGCTTCATCTGTAGTATGACCGACTTTGGCCTTGGGAGGAGCCCTCAGCTACTTGGATGCCACCAGGACTTAAACGAGAGGTGCAAGGCTAGAGGTTCTGGATAGGCAGAGGGGCACGACTGTTAGTGAGAGTCTTAGGGCAGAAGGTCGTAGTACAAGGCGTTAGCCAATAGAGTAGTCAAATCAGGCCGGGTCGGGGCAGGCAGAGATAAAACGTAGTCAGGCAGGCAAGGGTCAAACCAGGTAGTCAATCAAGGGGTTAAGCAAGATCATAGTCGGATAACAGGCAAGGGTCAGGATTCAGAAGTCAGGATTGCAAAATAGCCAGGCAGAGGTCACAACAGGAATCAGACAGGTTCAATAAACCTGTGTAATGTAAGAAGTGCAGCTTCTCAGTGTTCTGGGCTCTCTGCCAAAAGCCAATTAAGTTAGAAACTTTGTATCTTTTTCTGGCTGTTCAGTGCAGGAGGACATTTGTCTGCTATAGATCTTGTCAACAACTGCCCTGGCTGTGCTTTAACACCAATGGAGTGACCTTTTAGCCAATAGAGTATTTCATGATTTTTTTTTTTCATGAAAAAATATTTTCATACTGGGTTTCTTTCCCAGAATTCATATTTGTGTTTATTGGGAAATTGCCAACAGCAGGGGAGAGTCCTATTTTGGGTCCAATTTCAAGAGAGGGTGTAAAGGTCTGACAGTCGGAATTGCTCACAGTCTGTAGCCCCTGGAGTGGAGGGCCCTGTTTAATAAGTAGTATTTATCCTTTTTATATCTAATAGCATCCCTGCATATCTAATAGCATCAGACAATGGCCTCCTAGCAAAGACTGACACTGTACATAAGTCAGTTACACATTGATTACGGTTACCCCTTAACAAGGCAAAAGAAAAATATTACAGTGATGCTGCACTGCCGCATAAAATAATATCAAGCCGATGTCATTAGAGCCTATCGTTCCGTTGCTATGGCAACCTCGCAATAACGTTTCATTACTAAGGAAGTTGAAGTGCCTAAATGACAACAAAGCGATTGCGTGTAATTGTGTTATTGACACCGACAGCAAAGTTGTTCAATCTCCTGCTTTTTGCTTAATTTGCTTAAGTGCGAAGGATATTTGTAAATAATTTAACTAACTGGTTATCGGCAGGCTGATGAGTCAAATTATGATGAGCCAAATTAGATATATTTGGTGGTTGGGGGGTTAAGTGGCAGGCTGCAAGCCTCATAAGAGCCTCTATACTTATTATAGGGGGCAATAGATATTTTAACTGTATGTATCAGGTATAGCAAAGTGGTCAGATGGGGTTTTTTTTGCCTTCCTCTATAGGGATGTCGCGGACTGTTCGCCCGCGAACTAATTCGCACGAACATCGACCGTTCGCGTCCGCCGAATGTTCGCGAACGTCGCGCGACGTTCGCCAATTTGGGTTCGCCTTAGCTGGCGCTTATTTTTGCCCTCTCACCCCAGAGCAGCAGATACATGGCAGCCAATCAGGAAGCTCTCCCTCCTGGACCACCCCCACACCCCCTGGACCACTCCCCTTCCATATATAAACTGAAGCCCTGCAGCGTTTTTTCATTCTGCCTGTGTGTGCTTGGAAGAGCTAGTGTAGGGAGACAGCTGTTAGTGATTTGAGGGACAGTTGATAGTAACTTTGCTGGCTAGTAATCTACTTGATACTGCTCTGTATTGTAGGGACAGAACTCTGCAGGGATTTGAGGGACAGTGAGTTTAGGTTAGTTAGCTTTGCTGACTAGTAATCTACCTTCTACTGCAGTGCTCTGTATGTAGCTGCTGTGGGCACTGCTTCTGATCTCATCTGCTGACTGCTGTAATAACCCAATAGTCCTTGTAAGGACTGCTTTTATTTTCTTTTTTGTTTTTTTACTTTGCTACTATAAGAGCCCAGTGCTATTAGTCTAGCTGTGTTGGGGAGTGGGACTGGTGTGCTGCTCCTCCTAGTAGTTCACCACTACCAGCACCAACCAGAGTCAAAATTGTTACAAAGTATCTTATTTGCACCTGTTAGCTGTTCTGAGCTCTCTGCCAAAAGCTAATTAAGTTAGAAACTGTTAGTTCAGAGAAAAGAGGGACTTTCCAGTACAAAAGAGGGACAGGGGGTTGAGTGGTCAAAAGAGGGACAGTTGGGAGGTATGCAAGTGCCACCTAGCTGTGTGAGCTTTTTCACATTCTGTCTAAATAACAATAATAATTCTGTGTCCGTAAACATCACCTGAGTGATGTTTTTACAGCAGCAATAATATATTCCGTACCCACTACTGTATACGTTGCCCTTGCAGGCATTGTTTGCCCAGTCTTTAACCAAGTGCCACCTAGCTGTGTGAGCTTTTTCACATTCCGTGTCCAGAAACATCACCTGAGTGACGTAGTGTGATTTCTGCCCTTTACAGCACAAAACGCAGCGCTGTGTCAACAATGTATTTTTCAGATACATTTTTGCCCTTGATCCCCCTCTGGCATGCCACTGTCCAGGTCGTTGCACCCTTTAAACAACTTTAAAATCATTTTTCTGGCCAGAAATGTCTTTTCTAGCTTTTAAAATTCGCCTTCCCATTGAAGTCTATGGGGTTCGCGACGTTCGCGAACCGTTCGCATTTTTGTCGCAAGTTCGCGAATATGTTCGCGAACATTTTTTCCGCCGTTCGCTACATCCCTATTCCTCTAGATCAACTGGCAGATAGGCAGGTTAAAAAAAGTAAAAAGGTTGAACTTGATGGACGTGTGTCTTTTTTCAACTTACTATGTTACTATGTTTTCCTCCAGCTGTTGCCCAACAGCAACTGCCACCCTTCCCACCTACAGCTGAAGAATGTAAGTGGGATGCTGGCAGTTGCTATTTGGGCATTATCCCTTTAAGAGGGATCTCTTACCCCCACCTCCATAAGTCACATTGGAGCTCATCAGAAATTATGTTTTCATTATCTCTACATGCAGTATCATAATCAGAGCTAATTGCTGATTGGTTGTTACTAGTAATGGGCGAATCTGACCTGTTTCACTGAAAAAACGTAAAAGGGCAAAAATTGGCTGAAAGGCATTGAAGTTCATTAGCAACAATTTTTTTTTTGGTGTGCAACAAATTGTGCGACAAATTTTTGATGTGCGACAATTTTTTTCGCCTATTAGAATCAATGGCCGTCATTTTCGAAACTTGGCAAGAAATTTTGCTCATCACTAGTTGTTATGTGTCACTGTACCAGGCAAGTTTAACCTGTATTAGTTAATGCACCAAAGGGACAGTCTTGGTTTTCGAAATGGTTCCACATTGTTCGCTTATTGCCGCTTTCCCACATTTCCCACAACTGATTCTGTTAGAAAAGAAGTTTGTTTAAAAATTCACCAGATGTTTAATTGCTTCTCTGACTTGAGCCCCAGAGCTTGAGATGCAGCAAGTCAACTCATATCTATCATAGGATATACATTGCCGGCGTCTGCTGTGAGCGGCAAGTCATACAGGTATCTATCTGTAAAGCAAGTGTTGAAACCACAGCACAATGTGGCTTAACAGTCACAACATTAAGCATTAGAGCCAAAATATGCTTCTTTAAAAGTCCCACTGTACCCCAAGATTATGCGTATTACAGGAGAATACCTATGCTGCCATAGTTTTATGGGATCTCTCTGTACAGACTATGAGCAAATTTAGGGGGCTGTTCCTGCTGAATTGTGCTTAGTACAGGGGAATACCTATGCTGCCATAGTTTTATGGGAGCTCTCTGTACAGACAGGGGTGCTTCGCCAATGAGGCGAGTTGAGGCTGTCGCCTCAGGCGGCAGCACCCCACTAGGTACCAGGGGCAGTAAAAATGCTGCTCCTGGTACTTTAAGAGAGAATTTCCGGGGGAGGGGGGGGCAGCAGCAACTGCTGCTGCCTCAGGCGGCGGAGGGGCCAGGATCTCACCTGTGTACAGACTATGAACAAACTGATGGGGCTGAGAAAATATAGATGTTCTGGCTGAATTCTGGGCTATACAAGGTCATATCTAATCTGATATACTGTTGTTTTTTTGGGTGTTTTCTCTATATGGGGTACGAAAATATAATATGTAATTCCTGAAAGGCAAAGGGACTGCCTTATAGGTAACCGTGTATCAGCCATTTATGATTTATCCTTCCATGTTCCGGCTGTAAGTGCTTTCCAGTGACCTCACAGGCCACATCTCCCCCTGCTCTCTCATTAGCTGTAAGTAGGGATGGGCGAATTTGACCCGTTTCGTTTGGCAAAAAATTTGCCGCCGGTGAAATGTCGCCAACGACCATTAAAGTCTATGGGGGACAAAAAAGTTTGTCGTGCGGCGAAATAGTTTTGATGCACGTCTTTTTTTTCACGCACGACACCATACAAGTCCACGGGCGAAACAAGGCAAAAAAATTCGCCCATCCCTAGCTGTAAGTGCTTCCTGTTTATCTCACAGAACACACCCCCTGCTCTCTCATTAGCTGTAAGTGCATCCTGGTTACTTCCCAAGACACTCCCCTTGCTTTTATTAGATGTAAGTTCTGGTCTGGTCGAATTTGTCCCGTTTTGTTTTTTCCCGGAAAATATGTGAAAATTTGCGAAACAGGAGAAAATTCACGAAATGCATTGAAGTTAATGGCCGACAAATTTTTTTTTGAGGCACGTCAATTTAGAGTCCAGCGTCAAGTGTTAAATGCGCGCCTATTTTGGCCAAATGCATTAAACTCAATGCGCGTCTGAATAACTTTGACGTGCGACAATGTTTATGCGCACGACTATTATGATGTGCGCCCACATTATTTCAATGCGCCAGATTTTTTGCCGGTGCATTTTTGCGTGAATTTTTAATTCATTCACCCCTTAACTACTGGTTAACTCAGAGGGCTGCTCTATATAGGGGTTCATACAACAGACCTTATGTAGTGAACAAGGGCCTAAAGAAAAGTTCTCAAACAGGTTAGTTCCACTTTAAGATGTATAAGATGTATAGCAGAGCCCAGGGAAACACATGCAGATTTCTATCCAAAGCCTCTTAAGTAATATTATAATTTCGCTTTCAAAACAAAAAAAAACCCCAAAGCCTATAAAGATAATTTCCTTTGCCGCACATCTGAACTGCTTCAGGACAACAATTAAATTCAAATAAGGCTTTTTGTATGTTGATGAGAATTCTCCTTCAATTCATTAGTCATTATGCTTTTCTTTAAGTCGCTAGTTACTATGCAGTCAGATCAATTAGGTGGAGGGGAGAAGACGCAGTAAATCCGTCTTTCCTTGGCACTCAGTGGCAATCACATGGAAAAACTGACAGAATGAAGCTGCTGCTGTCAGTGTCAATAATCCGCGTTTCACATGCTCTAAACGAGCGCTCAGAATATTTTATTTTGTTGCAGTATTTTGCTGCTTGGGGCTGTGGGGGAAGATCAGGACTTATTAGTTCAAGCTGGTTTAACACAGAACATTGCAGTTGGGTCAATTTCACTTGAACAAACCATCTGCAAACAGGGTTCCTTGGAAAGAAATAAGCTTTGGATTCTATTGGATTCCCAATGGTCTGTCAAGAAAGAAAATCCAGCCTGCCTACGGGCGATCATAAGTCTCTGAACCCTCCACCTATCACTTGTTATCCCTGATCTCCAATTGTTCATCCTTTGGTTGTCTTCTTCTACCAAATGAAACCCCAGCATGCAAAATAATCATTTGGGAATCAACTCAAAGAAACACAAATTAAATGTTGTAGAACCTCTAGACTACCATTTCACTTCGTAATTGGGGGTAGCAATATGGTGGATGTTTTGGTTTATGCTGGCACTGGTACAGATGGGGGCAAAATAATAGGTGCTGGTACAGGTACATGGGGCAATATGAATGGTAAAGTGGGAAATGGTAATGCAGGATCGGTTGGGGGGCACTGCTTAAAGCCTTTGCCTAGGGTTCCAAAATACCTTGGCCTGGCCCTGCCTCCACCTTCTTTATCTGTTCAACACTTCTCTATCTTTTCTATTTCTCTCCCAGCAATCTTTTCTCTCCTTTAGGGTCTGGCCACACGAGCAGATTCAGGGAGATAAATCGCCCCAGCGACAAATCTTCTCTTTTTCTGGGCAACAATCTCCCCGAACTGCTTTCCCTCCGCCAGCTAAAATGAAAATCGCCTGTGAGTTTCGTCGTGAAAGTTGCCTCACGAGGAAACTTCAGGCGACTTCGGAAAACGAAGAGCCGCGTGTGCATTGCCGCAGGCCATTTTCATTTTAGCCGACGGAAGGCAGTTCGGGGAGATTGTCGCCCCGAAGAAGAGGAGATTTGTGGGTGGGGCGACTAATCTCCCCGAATCTGTTTGTGTGGCCAGACCCTAAATCCTCCATATATTTAACTATATTGTATTTTACCTTTGCATTGTATTTGCATGCAAAAGTGAAGAGGAGCAAAAGAAAGTTCCAGGATTCAAAATTCTTGCGTCCCTACTGAGGGAATGCTATTTCACAGATACAAAGAAGTCAAGGGATGGCATCCCTGTGCATGCCTCCCCAATTCCAGCAGTGCACCTTACACATCTTCTTGGAGGAACTATATGTACCTGGCACATTCCAAAAATAGTGACACACCCGCTGTACTATTTGACTCTGCTCATTTATAGTCACAAAAACCACTTGCAAGTTGCTAAAATGGGTCCATTATCAAGCATTTACATGGTGCCCCCACAAAGTTGCACATATGAAGACAAGGGAACCCTAGTATTACTGTCATCATTGACCTGCTGATAATTCCAAGGCCTGATGCATCCATAACTACTTTGTATCCATATTGTTATCCAGAATACTCCACCAGGGTTCCAACTACAGGCTGCATCAATAGTAGACTCAGCAGCCTTGTGTCTAAAGATTGAAATGCAGATGTAATTTTGACTTAACTGATATCATCCTGATGCAAGTGTGGTTCGAAACACTGGGCACAATTGTTTTAGATACAGATCCCCTTTGTGGCTGCAATTGCGCTGGAATTATGGGGGAGAAATACTGCATGGAAGTAAAAATAATTTTGAATTACATATGAAATTAAATTTTGTATAATGTACTTGTGTTTATTAAGTACGTTTTTGTTCATTTCCTTATGCATTTTGTGATATCATTAATTTTTGCACCCATTATGCAGTCTGAGACAGGAACATTGAGATTTTTGCAGTGATTGTGATTGACAAGAAGTGATGCCAAATCTGCACACAAGAAGTGATACCACAATGTATACATGGGAAGTAATACAACTGCCTACACACAGGAAGTGATACCACAATGTATACATGGGAAGTAATACAACTGCCTACACACAGGAAGTGATACCGCAGTATATACATTGGAAGTAATATAACTGCCTACACTTAGAAAGTGATACCACAATGAATACATGGGAAGTAATAAAACTGCCTACACACAGGAAGTAATACCTCAATGAATACATGGGAAGTAATACAACTGCTTACACACAGGAAGTGATACCACAATGAATACATGGGAAGTAATACAACTGCTTACACACAGGAAGTGATACCACAATGAATACATGAGAAGTAATACAACTGCCTACACATAGAAAGTGATACCACAATGAATACGTGGGAAGTAATGCAACTGCCTACATACAGGAAGTGATATTGATGTCTACACATATTTTATAAAAAAAATTACAGTGAGAGGAAGGGATAAAACACAGCTAGTGATACTTCAACTACCTACACACAGGAAGTAATGCCACTGTCTACACCAAAGGTCCCCAACCTTATTTACCTGTGAGTCACATTCAAATGTAAAAAAGTTTGGGGAGCAACATAAGCATGCAAACTGGCTATTGGTAGCCAGTATGCGAAATATGTGAATTATCCAAACTCGATTCGAGTTTTAATTTGAATTTGAATTGCGAGATTTTTTATCATACTCTGGCCCTTTAAAAACTCAATACCGACTATTCGCCACATGAAACCTGCCGAGTTCATGTATGAGTCAATGGGAGAGGTTCAGGGACCAATTTGAACATGTTACTAGCCTTCCTGACATTTGAGTTTTTTTCGGAGAAAAAGTCGAATTTGATTAAATTTTTCGAATCAGTAAAATTTGTGCGAGTTTAAGATATCCGATTTTTTTTTATTAAATAGGCCACCAATCAAATTTTTGGGCATCAGTTAATAGTGCTGCTCCAGCAGACTTCTGCACTGAAATCTGTTTTTCAAAAGAGCAAACAGATTATTTATATTTTATTTGCAAATCTGAAATGGGGCTAGACATAGTGTCCGTTTCCCAGGTGTCCCTAGTCATGTGACTTCTGCTCTGATAAACTTCAGTCACTCTTTACCACTGCACTGCAAGTTGGAGTGACATCACCCCCTCTCTTCCCCCCCAACAGTCAATCAGCAGAACAATGGGAAGGTAACCAGATAAAAGCTCCCTGGTGTGTGTGTGTGTATATATATATATATATATATATATAAGTTAAAGGGAGAATATATATATATATATATATATATATATATATATATATATATATATATATATATATATATATATATATATATATATATATATATATATTATATATATATATATATATATATATATATATATATATATATTATATATATATATATATATATATATATATATATATATATATTCTCCCTTTAACTTTTACACCAAAGGAATCTCATTTGTGATGTCTGGACCTTGGGATTCTAGGAGTTTAACTAGAGATTGATGAGTAAAGATTCCTCATAATCGCACTGCAATATATATTTTGCTTTCCTGTGTAATGATCTACCTGTTCTCATGATAGCCCTAGCTATCTAGGAAACAAGATGCGAAATCTACCAATTAGAGTAAAAGAGCAGAGAAGGGTCTCAGAAGTGTGAAAGCAAGATAAGAAGAAGGTGGTTTTTAAAGAAGTTCTTAGCTGATGAGAGAACACTGTATCACTTTCTTACTCCATCTCGGTCTCTTTCACTAAACTCTGTTTTAATTGAAAAAGGTTCACTTTATACCAGGAATGTGAGACTCAAGCTTCTCTTTAGTGAGCCACAATTCCCATCATTGACCAACTCTCTCCAAGACGAGATGTCCCACCAGCTAAAAGGCTGAGGTGTTGCTGCCTACAAATCTGTTCGTTGTGCACCAGTTTTGGATTTATATATATATATATACATAATAGACAAATACAAGATTCCTCTGCACTCAACCCATTATCAATATATTTAAGACAGAGACATTTTGTGCATACTGCTACTGAAAAATGCCTTACCCTTTAAACAAAACAGGGATTGTTTGTCCATATATTGCAATATATTTAAGCTGGCCAACTACGTCAAAGTCATCCCATATCACTAGCGAAACTACGCCAGCGTTCGTTAGTGAATTTGCGCAGTAGCGAAAATGCCGAACGCTAGCGAAAAAACGCTAGCGTTCGGCGCTTCGCGCCTTAGTGAATTTGCCCCACTGTCCCTTTGTAAAATGTATAATTAAGCAATTGAATTCTTAATGAATCAGATGAAAATGAAGCGTAGGACTGGCCAGATATGGGATGACTTTGACGTAGTTGGCCAGCTTAAATATATTGCAATATATGGACAAACAATCCCTGTTTTGTTTAAAGGGTAAGGCATTTTTCAGTAGCAGTATGCACAAAATGTCTCTGTCTTAAATATATTGATAATGGGTTGAGTGCAGAGGAATCTTGTATTTGTATATATATATTAGAGATGTCGCGAACTGTTCGCCGGCGAACTTGTTCGCGCGAACATCGGGTGTTCGCGCTCGCCGGAAGTTCGCGAACGTCGCGCGACGTTCGCCATTTTGGGTTCGCCATTGTTGGCGCTTTTTTTTGCCCTCTCACCCCAGACCAGCAGGTACATGGCAGCCAATCAGGAAGCTCTCCCTGGACCACTCCCCTTCCCTATAAAAACCGAAGCCCTGCAGCGTTTTTTCACTCTGCCTGTGTGTGCTGAAGAGATAGTGTAGGGAGAGAGCTGCTGCCTGTTAGTGATTTCAGGGACAGTTGAAAGTTTGCTGGCTAGTAATCGTTTTGATACTGCTCTGTTATTGGAGGGACAGAAGTCTGCAGGGGTTTGAGGGACATTTAAGCTTAGGTAGCTTTGCTGGCTAGTAATCTACCTTCTACTGCAGTGCTCTGTATGTAGCTGCAGTGGGCAGCTGTCCTGCTTCTGATCTCATCTGCTGACTGCTGCAATAACAGTAGTCCTTGTAAGGACTGCTTTTATTTATTTTTTTGTTGTTTTACTACTACTACTACTACTACTACTATAAGAGCCCAGTGCTATTAGTCTAGCAGTGTTGGGGAGTGGGACTGGTGTGCTAATCTGCTGCTCCTAGTAGTTCAGCAGCACCAACTTTAATTTTTTTTTTTTTAATATTCATTTTTTTTTTATTTTACTTTTTTTTATTTTACTACCGCTGTAGTAGTGTATAAGTTGACCTTTTAGGCATTATTTGCCCTGTAGGCATTATTTGCACACTGTTTTCTTCAACCCGCCATCGAGCTGTGTGACCTTGTTCACATTCTGTCTAAATATCCATAATATTACCGTCTCCAGAAAAAACACCGGAGTCACTTTTTTCAAGCAGCCATAATATATTTTACGTAATCCGTATCCACCGCTGTAGTAGTGTATACGTTGGCCTTGTAGGCATTATTTGCACACTGTTTTCTTCAACCCGCCATCGAGCTGTGTGACCTTGTTCCCATTCTGTCTAAATATCCATAATATTACCGTCTCCAGAAAAACACCGGAGTCACTTTTTTCAAGCAGCATTCATATTTTTACGTAATCCGTATCCACCGCTGTAGTAGTGTATACGTTGGCCTTGTAGGCATTATTTGCACACTGTTTTCTTCAACCCGCCATCGAGCTGTGTGACCTTGTTCCCATTCTGTCTAAATATCCATAATATTACCGTCTCCAGAAAAAACACCGGAGTCACTTTTTTCAAGCAGCATTCATATATTTTACGTAATCCGTATCCACCGCTGTAGTAGTGTATACGTTGGCCTTGTAGGCATTATTTGCACACTGTTTTCTTCAACCCGCCATCGAGCTGTGTGACCTTGTTCCCATTCTGTCTAAATATCCATAATATTACCGTCTCCAGAAAAAACACCGGAGTCACTTTTTTCAAGCAGCATTCATATATTTTACGTAATCCGTATCCACCGCTGTAGTAGTGTATACGTTGGCCTTGTAGGCATTATTTGCACAGTGTTTTCTTCAACCCGCCATCGAGCTGTGTGAGCTTGTTCACATTTTGTCTAAATATTGATAATATTATCGTCTCTAGAAAAACCACTTGAGTTACTTTTTTTCAAGCAGCATTCATATATTTTACGTAATCCGTATCCACCGCTGTAGTAGTGTATACGTTGACCTTGTAGGCATTATTTGCACACTGTTTTCTTCAACCCGCCATCGAGCTGTGTGAGCTTGTTCACATTTTGTCTAAATATTGATAATATTATCGTCTCTAGAAAAACCACTTGAGTTACTTTTTTCAAGCAGCATTCATATATTTTACGTAATCCGTATCCACCGCTGTAGTAGTGTATACGTTGACCTTGTAGGCATTATTTGCACACTGTTTTCTTCAACCCGCCATCGAGCTGTGTGAGCTTGTTCACATTTTGTCTAAATATTGATAATATTATCGTCTCTAGAAAAACCACTTGAGTTACTTTTTTTCAAGCAGCATTCATATATTTTACGTAATCCGTATCCACCGCTGTAGTAGTGTATACGTTGACCTTGTAGGCATTATTTGCACACTGTTTTCTTCAACCCGCCATCGAGCTGTGTGAGCTTGTTCACATTTTGTCTAAATATTGATAATATTATCGTCTCTAGAAAAACCACTTGAGTTACTTTTTTTCAAGCAGCATTCATATATTTTACGTAATCCGTATCCACCGCTGTAGTAGTGTATACGTTGACCTTGTAGGCATTATTTGCACAGTGTTTTCTTCAACCCGCCATCGAGCTGTGTGAGCTTGTTCACATTTTGTCTAAATATTGATAATATTATCGTCTCTAGAAAAACACTTGAGTTACTTTTTTTCAAGCAGCATTCATATATTTTACGTAATCCGTATCCACCGCTGTAGTAGTGTATACGTTGACCTTGTAGGCATTATTTACACACTGTTTTCTTCAACCCGCCATCGAGCTGTGTGAGCTTGTTCACATTTTGTCTAAATATTGATAATATTATCGTCTCTAGAAAAACCACTTGAGTTACTTTTTTTCAAGCAGCATTCATATATTTTACGTAATCCGTATCCACCGCTGTAGTAGTGTATACGTTGACCTTGTAGGCATTATTTGCACACTGTTTTCTTCAACCCGCCATCGAGCTGTGTGACCTTGTTCACATTTTGTCTAAATATTGATAATATTATCGTCTCTAGAAAACCACTTGAGTTACTTTTTTTCAAGCAGCATTCATATATTTTACGTAATCCGTATCCACCGCTGTAGTAGTGTATACGTTGACTTTGTAGGCATTATTTGCACAGTGTTTTCTTCAACCCGCCATCTAGCTGTGTGTATTATCGTTTCAGAAAACCAAACTGAGTTTTTGTTGTTGTTGTTGTTTTTTTAAAAATAATGCCAGGCAAAGGCAGGCCGCCACGCAGAGGCCGTGCTAGGGGCCGTGCTGCTATGCAATCCTGTGGCCCTAGCAATTTCCCAGTTTTAAAAAGCCAATGACCCTGAACTCCCAAAATGCTGAAGAGGTAGTTGACTGGCTTACACAGCACACCCCATCCTCTACCGTTTCTAACTTTACCACAACATCCTCCTCATCCTCCACTGCTATGGCCACCCACGTAACACTTCCTCCACCACCGGTGCCCCTTCTTCACTGGGGTCAGAGGAGTTATTTTCCAATGAGTTTCTTGAACTGAGTAATGCGCAACCATTATTGCCAGAAGAAGATGAAGGAGATGAGGACTTACACAGATTTAATTCTGGCAGAGAACACGATAGAGATGGACATAATGAGTGATGAGGAGGAGGTCCCCGCTGCTGCTTCCTTCTGTGATGTGTCAGAAGAAATTGATGCATCTGAGGAGAATGATGATGAGGAGATTGATGTTTTGTGGGTGCCTAGTAGAAGAGAGCAAGAGGAGGGTAGTTCAGATGGAGAGACGGAGAGTCAGAGAGGCAGTAGGAGAATAAGACTTAGAAGAAGCAGGGAGGACAGCCCGCAGGGATCAGCAGGGCAACAACATGTATCGGCACCTGTGTTCAGCCGGCCAACGCACCGCCATTGCCGCCAATACCGCCAACTCCGCCAACTTCTACTGTTACCGCCAGATCGCACACTTCCAAAAGTCAGCAGTGTGGGATTTTTTTAATGTGTGTGCCTCTGACAAAAGCATTGTAATTTGCAATGAGTGCAGTCAGAAACTGAGCCTTGGTAAGCCCAACAGCCACATAGGTACAACTTCTATGCGAAGGCACATGAGCGGCAAGCACAAAGCACTTTGGGAGCAACACCTCAAAGGCAACAGGCAAACTAAAAGCCACACTCCTTCTGGTCCAGCATCTTACTGCTCTACCTCTGCTCTCCTTGACCCGTCTGAACCACCCTCCACTCCGCCTTCCACCTTGACCACCTGTTCCATTCCCAGTCATCTGCCACCAGCCAAGTTTCTGTGAAGGCCATGTTTGAGCGTAAGAAGCCAATGTCTGACTGTCACCCCTTGCCCGGCGTCTGACAGCTGGCTTGTCTGCACTCTTAGCCCGCCAGCTTTTACCATACCAGCTGGTGGACTCTGAGGCCTTCCGCAAATTTGTAGCAATTGGGACACCGCAGTGGAAGGTACCCAGCCGCAATTTTTTTTTCTAAAAAGGGAATACCACACCTGTACCAACATGTGCAGAGCCAAGTTACCGCATCTCTGTCACTTAGTGTTGGGCCAAAGGTCCATATGACTACTGACGCATGGTCCTCCAAGCATGGTCAGGGCAGGTATGTCACCTACACTGCCCACTGGGTGAACTTGGTAATGGCTGGGAAGCAGGGAATGGGTAGCTCAACAACAACAGTGGAGTTGGTGTCACCGCCACGGATTGCACGCGGTTCTGCCACCACCTCTACTCCTCCATCGCTCTCTACCTCGTCTTCTTCTTCTTCTTACTCTGCTGCTGGGTCCTCCTTCTCCTCCTCCACACCTGTGCACCCCCAGCTCCCTAGGCTATTCGACGTGCCAGGTACGCCGTTGTCACGCTGTCTTGGGGATGACGTGCCTGGAAAGCAAAAACCATACCGGATCTGTACTCCTGTCATCTCTGCAGTCACAGGCCGATCGGTGGCTGACCCCACACCAACTGCAGATCGGAAAAGTGGTGTGTGACAATGGAAGCAATCTGTTGGCAGCGTTGAGACTAGGCAATTTAACACATGTGCCCTGCATGGCACATGTGTTAAATTTAATAGTCCAACATTTTGTCTCCAAGTACCCAGGATTCCAGGACGTTCTCACCCAGTCCAGAAAGGTGTCGGCCCATTTCAGACGTTCCTACACAGCCATGGCACGCCTTGCTGACATTCAGCAGCGCTACAACATGCCAGTCAGGCGTTTGATTTCTGACAGCCAGACTCGCTGGAATTCAACGCTCCTTATGTTGGAACGTCTGCTGCAACAACAAAGGGCCGTCAACGAGTACCTTTTTGAACTGGGTGGTAGGACTGGATCTGCACAGCTGGGGATTTTTTTCCCCCGTTACTGGGTGCTTATGCGCGATGCCTGCAGGCTCATGCGACCTTTTGAAGAGGTGACAAATATGGTCAGTCGCACCGAAGGCACCATCAGCGACCTAATACCTTCGCTTTCTTCCTGGAGCGTGCCGTGCGACGAGTGACAGATGAGGCTGTAGACCAGCGTGACGAGGAGCTGGAAGCGCACGATTTCTGGTCGGAATCACCAGAACGAACCAGGCACCTGCTGCAACGCAGGGAGAGGTGCCAGAAGTGGAGTCAGAGGAGGAAGGTGGCTTTGTGGAGGAGGAGGAGGAGGACCAACAGGAGCAGGCTTCCCAGGGGGCTAGTGGTGACCTTTTGGGGACCCTGGTCTTGTACGTGGCTGGGGGGAGGAGACCGTGGATGATGCAGTCCTTGATAATGAGGAAGCGGAGATGGATAGCTCTGCATCCAACCTTGTGAGAATGGGGTCTTTCATGCTGTCATGCCTGTTGAAGGACCCCGTATCAAGAGGCTTAAGGAGAAGGACCTGTACTGGGTCGCAACGCTACTAGACCCTCGGTACAAGCATAAAGTGTCAGAAATGTTACCAACATACCACAAGTCCGAAAAGATGCGGCATTTACAAACCAGCCTGCAAAACATGTTGTACAATGCTTTTAAGGGTGATGTCACTTCAGGAACTCATCAACATTCCAGGGGCAGAGGTGCCAGTAATCCTGCCACGAGCACACCTGCAAGGACAAAGCCCTTTGGCCAGTCTGTAACGTCAGACATGCAAATGTTTTTCTGTCCAAGGCAGCGCCACAACCCTTCTGGATCCACCCTCAAAGAACGCCTCGACCGGCAGGTAGCGGACTACCTGGCATTAACTGCAGATATCGACACTCTGAGGAGCGATGAACCCCTGGACTACTGGGTGCGCAGGCTTGATCTGTGGCCAGAGCTGTCACAATTTGCCATGAACCTCTTGTCTTGCCAGCCTCAAGTGTGCTCTCAGAAAGGACCTTCAGTGCAGCAGGAGGGATTGTAACTGAGAAGAGAACTCGCCTAGGTCACAAAAGTGTCGATTACCTGACCTTTATTAAAATGAATGAGGGGTGGATCTCGGAGGGTTACTGCACGCCGGAAGACTTGTTCTGACTTCTATGCAGCTGTCCTTCTCTTCAAGCCTCATGACTCCACACACAGCTGTCCTTTAGCGTCCTCCTCCTCCCTCGCCACCGTTACAAACTAGGGTGCAAACCCTACTGGTTTAATTTTTTCTGGCCTCTGTGCTTCAGTGGCTGCAACCAAAAAAACTGGGCAAACAATGTCTACAAGGTCAACGTATGGCAAAAAATGACTATTTTCAGCATTTATTATGGCATATTTTTTCTGGCAACTGTGCTTCAGTGGCTGCGTCCAAAAAAATGCATATTTTCTGCATTTATATGGCATAATTTTTCTGGCAACTGTGCTTCAGTGGCTGCGACCAAAAAAATGCATATTTTCTGCATTTATATGGCATAATTTTTCTGGCCTCTGTGCTTCAGTGGCTGCAACCAAAAAATTTATATTTTCAGCATTTATATGGCATAATTTTTCTGGCCTCTGTGCTTCAGTGGCTGCAACCAAAAAAATTTATATTTTCAGCATTTATATGGCATAATTTTTCTGGCAACTGTGCTTCAGTGGCTGCGACCAAAAAATTACTATTTTCAGCATTTATATGGCATATTTTTTCTGGCCTCTGTGCTTCAGTGGCTGCGGCCAAAAAAACTGGGCAAACAATGCCTACAAGGTCAACGACGTTGACCTTGTAGGCATTGTTTGCCCAGTTTTTTTGGCCGCAGCCACTGAAGCACAGAGGCCAGAAAAAATATGCCATATAAATGCTGAAAATAGTAATTTTTTGCCATACGTTGACTCAACGTATATGGCAAAAAATGACTATTTTCAGCATTTATATGGCATATTTTTTCTGGCAACTGTGCTTCAGTGGCTGCGACCAAAAAAATGCATATTTTCTGCATTTATATGGCATAATTTTTCTGGCCTCTGTGCTTCAGTGGCTGCAACCAAAAAAATTTATATTTTCAGCATTTATATGGCATAATTATTCTGGCAACTGTGCTTCAGTGGCTGCGACCAAAAAAATGCATATTTTCTGCATTTATATGGCATAATTTTTCTGGCCTCTGTGCTTCAGTGGCTGCAACCAAAAAAATTTATATTTTCAGCATTTATATGGCATAATTTTTTCTGGCAACTGTGCTTCAGTGGCTGCGTCCAAAAAACTGGGCAAACAATGTCTACAAGGTCAACGTATGGCGAAAAATTACTATTTTCAGCATTTATATGGCATATTTTTTCTGGCAACTGTGCTTCAGTGGCTGCGTCCAAAAAAACTGGGCAAACAATGCCTACAAGGTCAACGTATGGCAGTTGTTTAAAGAGAACAGTAGATTACTAGCCAGCAAAGCTACCTAAGCTAAAATGTCCCTCAAATCCCTGCAGACTTCTGTCCCTCCAATACAGAGCAGTATCAAGCAGATTACTAGCCAGCAAGCTTACTATCATCTGTCCCTGAAATCACTAACAGCTCTCCCCTACACTATCTCTTCCAAGCACACACAGGCAGATTTTTCAGATACATTTTTGCCCTTGATCCCCTCTGGCATGCCACTGTCCAGGTCGTTGCACCCTTTAAACAACTTTAAAATCATTTTTCTGGCCAGAAATGTCTTTTCTAGATGTTAAAGTTCGCCTTCCCATTGAAGTCTATGGGGTTCGCGAACCGTTCGCGAACCGCTCGCATTTTTGCGCAAGTTCGCGAATATGTTCGCGAACTTTTTTTCCGACGTTCGCTACATCCCTAATATATATATATATATATATTCTCCCTTTAACTTTTACTCCAAAGGAATCTTATTTGTGATGTCTGGACCTTGGGATTCTAGGAGTTTAACTAGAGATTGATGAGTAAAGATTCCTCATAATTGCACAGCAATATATATTTTGCTTTCCTGTGTAATAATCTACCTGTTCTCATGATAGCCCTTGATCAAATCATAGGGAGGTGGCAGAAAACCATCTTTCTGTCTGTCATAAAACACCGCAAGGCATTGGCAAGAGAAATCTAAAGCCCTGGGGGCTTCACGGAGAAAAGTCTCACTGTACAGTATTCCCTAAAATTGTATATGTCCCTTATCACTTGCTCTGGCACCAATTACAAGACAGAGACAGATGGCCCACTCTAGTGGCAGATAGGAGGCACTGTCAGCACTTCACAGTAATGTTCACTTTAAAGGATAAGTAAACCTTCAACATAAGTGAATGTAAAATTCATATGGGTGCTATAAAAGAAATTTTGCAATGTACATTCATTATCTAATTATTTTTTATTCCAAGATATTAAGGGATACATGTAATGTTAATATGAATGAATTTTGTTACAACAACACCACCTGCTGGTCAGTTTCTGAGCAGTCTGACCACCAAGTAGTCAAGGAAGTTGTCAGGATGTTCTGATGATCTTCTGCTCAATCCTTTTCTCCAACCTTACTCAGCCTGCAGACTTATGCTTTTATATGGTCACAGAACAACCTCTCAGTGACTTCTAATATCCTTATCATTTACAGTAGGGGGTACATTATCCCTTATAATACATGAGTGATACTCAGAGTTCCCTGTATATCTCAGCCTGCAGCCTTGTGCCTTTATATGGTCACAGAACCCCTCAGTTACTTCTAATATCCTTATCATTTACAGTAGGGGGTACATTATCCCTTATAATACATGAATGATACTCAGAGTTCCCTGTATAACTCAGCCTGCAGCCTTGTGCCTTTATGTGGTCAGTGACTTCTAATATCCTTATCATTTACAGTAGGGGGTACATATAATACATGAGTGATACTCAGAGTTCCCTGTATAACTCACCCTGCAGCCTTGTGCCTTTATATGGTCACAGAACACCTCAGTTCCCTGTATAAGCCTTGCGCCTTTATATGGTGACAATAAGTGTTACGTTAGACCAAATATATACATTTTAAATAAAATATAGATGCAAATGAAAGCATGTTCTTTGAATACTTAACTTCTGCTTAGTTGTTTGGAAAATTGTATGAAAACCCACGGGGTGATAAGAAAATTAAAAGTTGAAAGTGAGAATGGAAATTGAGTTACTGCTCCTATCGCATTATCTTAACATTCAGCTTTTTCTGTGGTGCCAAAGTGAAGATTTGGATTTTTCTCCACTATTTAATGAGCCGTACTTGTTGGACAAACATCCCCCGCTGCTTCTAACTTGAGAAATTCATAGACATTCACAGTAGTGAGATTTGTGTGTTTTCCATAAGCTTCGCTGCCTCTGACACAGAGTTGCATTCATTAGCATTGGTAGAATAAATTAACAAGGGATTAGAAAGCCTTTGAGTTTAAATGCTAATGGGAATTTCACTAAATCCTCAAGTAGAAAGGTTTCACCCACTAGTCAAAGTGTTTTATAAAGGACACGGCGCTGGGCCGGGAGTCTGGAGAGAGAAAAAAGAACTGCATCTGACAACTGAGGAAGAAAACTGTTGTATTATATGTAGATTGTTTTGGTTGAAGTGAATATTTCTATTTTTTAACAGATTTCCCATAGCTTTCGACCATCTGTCCCTGTTACTAATGTCTCTAAGAAGTATTTCAGTAGGGGGTGTCTGAGCTCTTTCAGTCTAATTTGCACCCAGAAGAATTATTGGAAAACCGCTGACAGCAGCCCATTTTCTTTTGCTTAACAGGGTGAAATCTGAAACTGAAAGGAAATTCACATTCTCCTTTCTGATCCCTACGAGCACAATAAAAACAAATCAGTAGTTCAATGAGAAACCTCTTTTTAATGGGCTGCAGCTGGATATGGGAGGAGTTTACGTATTCAAAGGCTTCCTGGTGACCTGCTGATTTGTTTCCTGCTTGTAGGGATCAGGAAGGGGAATGTGAATTTAGTTTCAATTTCAGATTTACAAGTTGTTCTAGTCCCAAGAGCATTCTTATGCCCTGGTTACAAATTGCTCTAACCACGTGAATGCTATTTTTATTTTATTGGCTGCAGGTAGGTCCGTTCCAGCTGTTCGTGCCATGTGACAGTTGTAAAGCTTTACACTCCTTTACAACCTGCAGGGAAAATTGGGACTGTGCCGATGGGACACCGGGAAAAAAACCCAGGCTCTTATGGGCCTCCCAGGCCCAGATCCGCTCTTGCCTGGCCCAGATCCGCTCTCACTCGGCGCTCCATGATCTCTTCTATCCACCCACCTCTATCCACCTCCCTCCCCACCCCCGACTTTTCATGCACGGGGCAAGGAGGAAGGTGGATAGAGGAGTGTTGCAGGCTGCTGGCAATGGGGGCCCTGAAGTTGGCGGAGGGGGGGTTCGGGGGCCCTGAGTGGGTGTTTTTGGGCCCCAGCTGTGGCAGTTCCAGTGGTCCCAGACCCCCACAGTCTGACACTGTACACTTAGGGTTGCCACCTGGCTGGTATTTTACTGGCCTGGCCGGTAAAAATGATGCTTGACGCCAATGTTATTAATAGGAAAAAATGGCTAGAATATAGAAAGGCCGGTATTTTTTTTCCAGAAAAGGTGGCAACCCTATGTACACCCACTCCACTACTTATACACTGCGCTACATATGTTAAGATAAGAAGTCAATGCAGAGCTCAAGGGGAACCCTGTGCAGACAAATTCCCCTAGCAACCATGCATTGATTTGCATGAGAGACTGGAATATGAATAGGGGAGGCCTTAACACAAAGATGAATAATAAACAATAGCAATAACAATACATATGTAGCCTTACAGAGCATTTGTTTTTAGATGGGGTCAGTGACTCCCATTTGAAAGCTGTAAACAGAAAGAAGAAGAAGAAGGCAAATAATTCAAAAACTGTAAAAAAGAAATAATGAAGACCAATTGAAAAATTGCTTACATATTTTGTTGCACTGGGTTATTGTATTTATTGTTTGTGAGCCTTTCTCTCCTGAAAGATATGCTGTGCCAGCCACAAAATATGTTGTTCCGGACATATTTATCCCATCAGTAGTCACAACATCTATTGGCAAGTCTTTCTCTGGACTCTGCCATCTGCTGGGACACCTGCGATTGGCTTTGGCAGACAGACCACCTTTCCGTGACGGCCAGAAATCCATTTGGTGGTGGACACGGTATATGGTTTTATTGCCGTTCCACTTTTTCGTCTTTAATCCTCCACACAATAAATGATTCCACACTGCATAGGGAGCTGATTATTTTCCTTTTTCTTCTTTATGATTTCATATTCTCTTACTTTCCTATTTTCAGACTTAAACGCACCACAACTAGACATCGGAGGTAAGCAGTGGCCTCCATGGTATTAGTTACAGATTTACAATTATAATGGTGCAAATTTTCTTTCCGTTTGATATTTCAATATGACACACCCATTAATTTAAATATTAGGCTAATGGGCGTATACCCGGCCAGTGAAGAAGCACCCATCAAGACAGGGTGTAAAGGAGAAGTGCAACACCCGCGGAATCTAAACAGTAAGTAGAGGCTTCTACAGTGGGTCTTATTTAACTCTTTCTACAGTTATTAAAGCATTAAAGTGAATTGGCGTCCGAATAATGTTGGCGCGCAACAATTTTTATGCACAAAACAATTTTGACGTGGTAAATTTTTTTTTGTCACAGTGGATTTTTCACTGGCGAATTTTCGACATAGTATCACAAAAACATTTGTGGGCTGCGAAATGTGGAAATTTGCAGCGAATCCATGCCTGCCGGATTTATTCGCCCATCACTAGTGTTCACCACTAATAAACCACTGCATCAAAAACATTTTCCAAAGATGTATGACAAAAGTATTTTTGGAAAAATTCGATGAGATTTCACTATACTTTATAATATTTTGAATATGCCTTTAATTGAAATACTGTAGCAATGGCCTTTTTGAGTTCTCGTCCATATCGATAGATTAAATGCTTTTTAAAAAAGGCCATTGGATTTCCTCAAACATTGCTGTGTTATTAGAAAGAATTGAGTGTTATTTTGAGGGACCCATAGGTACAAATTACTCTACACAGGGGTTGCTTAAATATTTTCAGCTTGATGCAGGAGCCAGGAGGCAAATACAGATGGAGCAAACTTAATCTAGGCTTTTTGGCTCATATTGTCTCCATCCCACCCCTGTCCAACCTTGATTCTCAGTTTTACACCCTTTTCCGATGAAATAAAATTTGTGTCGGACTGGTGGGTGCAGAGCCCACTGAGGCTGCCACCCTGGGGCCCCACATCCCCCAAGGGGCCCTCGCTGTGCCCTCACACAGGGGCCTACAGAGGCAGCCACCTGCCCTACCCCCTACCCAGAGTGTGCATAAAATAAATCTACCTTCAGCATGTTGGGGAAGGGCGATCGGCCTGGGGGAGCCCCGGCGGGGATCTGGTCTGGGCCACTGGGCCACTGGTCCCCATAAGGTTTTTTCCCAGTGTCCCGCCGGCCCAGCTCAACCCTGACTGTGTGATATCAGAATTAAGCATGTTGCATCTGTACAGAGTTCTGTGCACTGCTTGTGGGATCTGTGTAGTGACCCGTATCAACCTCTCTCACCTCTAGCCAAGTAAGTGGCAAATATGTGTAGCCCGGCACAAAAAAAAAGAATAAAAAATGATCTAAATTTCATGGACTATTCAACCCACCAGTGAGATATAGCTGCAAAACTCACTCAATTTTCTGCTCATGAATTGTTGCCAACGGTTGTCTCTTTTCTCGAAATGCAATATTGAAATGTAAATTAGCTCAAATCCTAATGACCCAAGTCAACTTCCTCAAGGTGTTTCGGTTTTTGGTTCAGTCTAAATTGCATCCATTCTAAGAGATCTACAGTGGCATAAATATTTATGTCCCTTTTATAAGGTTATTAATCTTAATTGTGGCCCTGATTAAGATCAATTGTCAGCCATGAAGGTGTTATGTGGGAAAACATTTGTTATTCCAAGGAGCCGCATTTTTCTCCAGCCGCTTGTTGGGAATATGCCAGCAGTTTAGGCTTCCAGCAAGTCAGGCTGATATAATTGATGTTAATTGTTGGGGAAATAGTCAGTAGGGTTAGGGAGAGCACTGGCATTACCCTCAGAATAAAGAATAACATGTGGTCCTACTGAAGGTAACAAATACTCAGTGATTGTGAGGTCAACCTTCCTTGTGAGGCCCACTTACAAATCTTAGGAGACCTAAGCAAGTACCCTTAGCTACTTCTTCCTAAGAGCCTCTTGTTTTGCCCTTATTTCAGGAGGAATGTTGATACCTTCTAATACATTCCTTCTACAGCAGGAATGCACTCAATCTAAGATGAGAATAGGGGCCTTTATTGTTCTGTCGAGCTTAATCCAAAATTATAAATACATTTTTATTTTAAAAGTATTGGTAGAAACAAGGCTACACAATTTAGGGGGGTTTATTGCTCACATTTTCATATATAAACTAGGGTTTGGGTTCAGTTCCATAGCACCACCTCTCGCCTTTTTTTTTCGGCCTACAGAGTTTATTTTATATTTCAGACATAGAACAAATCTCTAGTTAATTATTTTACTACAAGAGAAAAGATAGGTCCATAAACTATCCGCCCCCTCCCTCATGGAAAGTAAATATTTAGTTTCCCCTAGAGAACATAACAAGGGAGTAGCTATGCAAGGGATAAGACAAACTGAATTACATTCCATTTGTTTAACTGGTGGCACAAGAAGCCTCACAAAAGCAATATCTATACCAGCGGAACAGTGCTAACACAGGCTTGAGGAATCCCGCAGGCCATTAATGTGCATGATTAAAAACCCAGAATAAAAGTACCTACTTAGCGCAGCCATGGCGATACATGTGAACCTCAGCAGGGTGACAATTCAAGTAATTTCTACATCCTGATAAGCAGATGTCTCAGCCCTTATCTCAGTTATGGAAGCTTGGGAATCCCGTACTGCTGGCCAATGTCCAGACACTTGGCCCAGCTAGAGTAATGGTTCTATGGACTGACATAAGTTTCCCCTAGTTAATTCCTTAGCCTTACTTGCATCCAACAGTCAGTAACCTTGATGTGCCAAGACACCTGTGGATTTTTTTTTTTATTTCTTTCTCATTTTGGACAGCTGTTTGAGGGCAATGAAAAGAGTTTTGGCCTCACACCAAGGAACTTGGACGGAGATTAGCTAGACAGATTTCAGGTGACTGGGCAGAGAGCAGGACCAAAGGCTTAAGCTAAATTGTATGAGAACACTAGAACAAATGATGAGATGGATTAATCAGAAGGTCACAGACATATAATTCCAACACAGTTGAATTGCAAGCTCGTGTAACAAGAGTTCACTTTCGTCTATTACAACGCAGAATAAGCAGTCCTATATTAAATGACCACATAAATATGCAATAAAAAAATACAAAAAAATATAGAAAACCTAAAATACTGTATCTATATATATTTGTTATGATAATTGAATAAAAGGGAAATGTGTCATTATTGTGCAGCATATTTTGCTTTGTACAATGAAAATACAGCAGTTCATTGCTGTTACACAAATTATTTATTTCACTGTGACCATATGCTGGTTCCAATGCAGAATCAGATAGGATCTGTGCAGCCACTGGGACAGAATGCTCTGTTATACAGATAGCTAGAATCTCAGCTGCCATAAAGCAGGGCAGGACTGCTGCTTCCAATGGGGATCAGATAGGATCTGTGCAGCCACTGGGACAGAATGCTCTGTTATACAGATAGCTAGAATCTCAGCTGCCATAAAGCAGGGCAGGACTGCTGCTTCCAATGGGGATCAGATAGGATCTGTGCAGCCACTGGGACAGAATGTTCTGTTATACAGATAACTAGAATCTCAGCCATAAAGCAGGACAGGACTGCTGCTTCAATGGGTATCAGATAGGATCTGTGCAGCCGCTGGGACAGAATGCTCTGTTATACAGATAGCTAGAATCTCAGCCATAAAGCAGGGCAGCAATGTCGCATTATAATAACAAATTAGTGACATCAATCTCTAGCTGCACTTGAGTAGTCAGAACATTCACGTTCCTGCTGCATGTGTGAATGACGTGTCCTTATTCTCTGCTCCTGCTGCACCACAGCATAAAAAACACCAAAAACACCCCCACGCAACAAATGCCTTTCAATGACCTCCGAACACTTTAACATATAAAAAGCAGGCAAGTTAAATAATGATACATATTTATAAAGCTGTAGGCTCCCCCTGAGATCTTCCTCAGGCTCAGTACACAGAAGACGGGATTTGCCTTAAGGACTAATCAATACGTGCTGAAGAACAACTGCTTTTCTGCCTAGGACGGTTATTGGTTGAAAAAAAAAGAAAATCCATATTATTTTTGACAAATAATCTCATTTCAGTCCTTACAGCCCTCGTAGCTCGGCGCACTGTCAATTCCTCCAGGATTCTTGTCTTGAAAAATGATGTAGTAAAATAATATTTACAGGGCCAATTACTAACCTCATAGTGTTCTGAGCTGCACAATTATTCTTTTACACCAATATCTGGAGGACAGAAAAATCAAACGTTTGGGTATCTGGGCAGATCCTCTAAATGCTTAACAAATTGCATTCGTTTCTGAATATTATATAATTATATGATTATAAGCATTCGTTTCTGAATATTATATGATTTACAGATATGGGACCTGTTATCCAGAATGCTTGGGACCTGCGGTATTCCAGCTAATGGATCATTCCATAATTTGAATCTTCGTACCTTAAGTCTACTAGAAATTCATGTAAACATTAAATAAACCCAATAGACTGGTTTTGCTTCCAATAAGGATTAATTATATCTTAGTTGGGATCAAGTACAAGCGACTGTTTATTATTATTACACAGAAAAAGTAAATCATTCTTAAAAATTTGGATTATTTGGATAAAAAAGAGTCTACGGGAGATGGCCTTTCTTTAATTCGGAGCTTTCTGAATAACGGGTCATTAATTATTCCCTTTTTATATTCCAGTTTTATAGTACAGTGCCCTCTGTTAGTGTCTGCAACATTGGATCCCTGTACAACATTGTATCTGTACAAGATCTTGTCAACATTACATTCTTTTGTCTGTTGATAACGGTTTCAAATTCTGAGACATTTGCAGGCTTTATCATGCTTTAGGAAAGATCGAAATTGTAACATCTATGGCCACTAGGGTTGCCACCTGTCTGGTTTTGACCTGGACAGCCCGGTTTTTTTGAAGGGCTGCCTGGGTTAAAACTGCCATAGGATTCCCTATGATTGACACACAGATTGGCCAATCGCCGATAGCCCTGCCCCCAATGTCACTATCCGCCCCCTCCACGCTATGGGCCTGCCACTTATGCATCACAGTCCTACCCCCTGTCCGGTCTCCACCGGGCTAAAAGGTAGCAACCCTAATGGCCACCTTTAGCCTAAGTAATTCCCCATTTTCTGGGTCAAGGTATGACCCTTAGCTATCCTGGGTTTGGCCACTAGGTGGAATGTGTAATGATATATAATGACTGTGTGAAGGACTTTCCAAAGGGGAGAGAGTCCCACATGGAGCCATCATTAGCCTAGACTAGTCAGGGGCAGGTAGTTCCTGTAATAGTCTCTCTAGGAGAGTCAGGCAGCTATAGGGCTACCTAGACAGACCAGCTTTTGGGCTCCAACAAGAAGATAAGAATGGATTAGATTCTCCAAAGGCATTATGGCCTAGACAGGGAATCAGAAACAAATAATAGAGGCTTAGTTCAATTTCCCCCTGGGTTCCATATGGAAAGTGTCCCAGATTTAACAGGAGAAACTCTGAGTGGACTCTCATGGGCCACCGCTGGCCCAGGCCCTCTCCCCTAATCTGCCAAGAAAAAAGTGTGTGGCGCAGTATGCACTGGCAGTCATGGTGGTGCTCGCGTATGTGTGTGGGGCGCCCCCGAAAGTGTGGAAACTGGTGGGCCCCCCATACTGCAGTCCAACCCTGGCCAGGGGTCCCTAAGGCAGCAGGCCTGGTGGGTCCTGGGCCCCCCAGTCCAACACTGCTCCCACCAGTGGCAACTATAGAGGAAACAGACCCCGCAATCACAGAGGGGCCCAGGGAACAGGGGGGCCCTGACTGTGGGGTCAGCTTCCTATATATCTAATAAAAGAAACCCTCTTCTCCAGTGGTAAGTAGGGCAGGAATGGGCAGAGTTGGGGCATGGAGTGGGTGGTATGGAGGTGGGACATGGGTGGGGCATAGGTGGGAAGATTTTTTTGCTGGGGGGCCTGGCACACTCTAGTTATACCACTGTCTCCCACTCTCAGTAAACATCAGATGCATGAGGGTAGGTCATTCTGCTACAACTTTAAGTGCAATACAACTTTTCAGACTTCCTCAAGGCCCCAGAACCACATATTATGTTGATAGACTATATAGGGCTATAGGACGTCAAAATAAAAATGTGTGGCTTAAGATTCCCATTAATCTCAAAGATGAAACGGACGAAGCAGACCTGGAAATGCATTAGTATCTTGAATAATGTATGTAAGGGAAAATGTATCTTTCAGAAATAGAAAATGACACGTCGAGGCAGAAGAAGAAGCTTCGGGGAAAATGTGAAGCATTAAGAGATTTCCAGAATCAGAGGTCACGGAATGATCCAAAGGCAGACAGAGTAATGCAAGAAATAAGGATATATACACAATATTGTTTTCTGGACACAACATAACAGGGCTTGTGTTGCATTAAACAGGATCTTAACCTAAAAGAAGGTCTTGGGATGTTTATCCGGTTACTATTCCATTTTATTGACATTGAGATCAAAGGCCCGGTCTACAGTCAGCTATAAGAATCCCAATTAAAAGCTAGTGCTTTTAGCTTTTCTACAGGCTACATGTGAGCTGGATTTGAAAAGATGGTGTTCCCGGCCTGTTAATGGAACAAAGTGCACCATGAGCTTAAAGGAGAACTAAACCCTAAAAATGAATATGTCTTAAAAAATGCCATATTTTATATACTGGACTTACTGCAGCAGCCTACAGTTTCAGCTTCTCAATAGCAGCAATGACCTAGGACTTCAAACTTGTCACATCTTGGAAAGTGTCTGTGACACTCACATGCTCAGTGGGCTCTGAGCAGCTGTTGAGAAGCTAAGCTTAGGGGTCGTCACTAATTATCCAGCAGAAAATAAGGTTGGTCTGTAATATAAGCTGATGCTACAGGGCTGATTATTAAATTCTGATGCTAATTGCACTGGTTTCTGTGCTGCCATGTAGTAATTATCTGTATTAATTACTAATCAGCCTTATATTGTGACATTTCTATTCTATGTGTACTGTATATTGTGAGTGGGTCCCTAAGCTCAGTGAGTGACAGCAGCACAGAGCATGTGCAGTGAATCAGCAGAAAAGAAGATGGGGAGCTACTGGGGCATCTTTGGAGACACAAATCTTTACTGCTAAAGGGCTGTGGTTTCCTTGGGTTGGTACAGAAGCACAAAACATAATGTACAACATTTTTAGCTACTTCTTTAGTTAAGCTTTAGTTCTCCTTTAAATAATAACCTTACTCGAGACAAACTGAATCCACTATTTTGGGAACCAAATCTGAACCCTAATTTGTATATCCATAAGCAAATTTGTGGAAGGAAGGGTTAAAAAAAAACTCTAGCCCTGTGTTGTCTGTCGAAAAATAAATCAAAATTTCCTGGTTCATGTGATTTTAAGGATTTGGATTTAGTTCAGCCAAGGACTTTAATTCAATTGAATGCGAATCCTGGCCAAATCCCGAAACTGAATCCTCAGTGCATCTCTAATATTACATATTTTACAAAGTCTTATTTACACATTCAGATCTGCTGCAATATAAAGACAACAAAACCAACATGTCTAATGGTTGGTAGGTATTTAGACTCTTCAGGGGAAATTTTAAAAAAAGACACAAAGAGAAAAAACAATTTGCACAATTAAGAATAAAATTTCGCATTTCGTAATGTAATATTTTTCATTAGACTATTACTGCGCCGCCAATTTTAATTGCCCATTGTGCACTTTTAAGAAGTGCTGGATAGTGATGAACACATTTTTCTGCCAGCCATTAATTTGCAGTGAAATTCCGCACTATTTAAACATTTAATTGTGAAACCATAAAAAAAAAAAAAACGGCTATTGGACAAAAAAGTTCACGAGAAAAAACAAAAAAAGACAAAAAAGTCGCCATAAGAAAAATGCCCATTGATTTTAATACATTTGGAGTGAGAAAAAAATGCCTGTCACTAGTGCTTGAAGATTGCGTAATATTTTGGAACAAACACATTTTTCAGTAACAAGTTTTATTACATACACTGCCATTTTTTTTTCACTGTCAGAAGCGGTCGCTAAACAGTTTCTGGATTCACAAAAGCTTTATTCACGTCACAGAAAGGAAAATTTGTTTGCACGAGGATATACATTTTCACACTGTGAATAGTTTTTGCATTACTGCCTTTTATTGCATCCCCTCTTTGAATACCCAACTTATATTAAGGGTTTTCATTTATATGGTTTCATGGAGCTGAATATAAGGACTTACCAAAATGTAGGCACCCCCAAGTGATTGTATGTACTTACCTGAAACTGAAGCCAGTGCTCCTATCAGCAGAAAACGGCACCAGCCCGGGGTTATTCCAGCAAACACCACAGAGCAATTGGCTGCCTGTTTCTTCTTTCTTCAAATTTCACGGGGCAGACGCATGCGCAGTAGAACAAAATAGCGACTTCTTCATTAAAATGATTCTGTCATGATTTTATGATGTATTTTTTATTTCTAAATTACACTGTTTACACAGCAAATAATTCACTCTACAATATAAAATTTCATTCCTGAATAAACAAGTGTATTTTTTTTAAGTTGGAATATTGGTGTGTAGGCTCCATCTCAGGTCATTTTGCCTGGTCATGTGCTTTCAGAAAGAGCCAGCACTTTAGGATGGAACTGCTTTCTGAAAGGCTGTTGTTTCTCCTACTCAATGGAACTGAATGTGATGCAGTGGGACTTGGCTTTTACTATTGAGTGCTGTTCTTAGATCTACCAGGGAGCTGTTATCTTGTGTTAGGGAGCTGCTATCTGGTTACCTTCCCGTTGTTCTGTTTCTAGGCTGCTCGGGGGGAAAGGGAGGAGGGTGATATCACTCTAACTTGCAGTACAGCAGTAAAGAGTGATTGAAGTTTATCAGAGCACAAGTCACATGACTTGGGGCAGCTGGGAAACTAAAAATATGTCTAGCCCCATGTCAGATTTCAAAATTAAATATTAAAAAATCTGTTTGCTTTTTTGCTAAATGAATTGCAGTGCAGAATTCTGCTGGAGCAGCACTATTAACTGATGCATTTTGAAAAACCATTTTTCCCATGACAGTATCCCTTTAATAAAGTATCCTGGGTCAGACTGGGCTGGCAGGGAACCGGAAAAAAACTCGGTGGGCCCCGCCAGGCCCAGTCCTGTTCCCTGCACTTATCTTCTTGCTGCATGTCATGGCAAATCCAAGCTGCATGTGTGCTTCGAATGCATGCACACACAATGGCGGGGGTGGCGACTCAACGGGGGAACCCGGAGGGGGGCCCTGCAATGTCCTGTTCCCTGGGCTTATCTTCTTGGCGCACATCATGACAAATACAAGGTGCGTGTGTGCGTTTAGAGCACAAGATCTCATATATGGAGTATGTTACTACCCTGATGCACCCCCCAAAAAAAGCCCAGAAAGATAAAATATCACTGACCTAAAAAGACAAAATTACTGTTTACGATACTGTGAGGATTATATTTATTGTCCCCTCATATTTATAGCCTGGTGATTTAGCAGTAGCACACGCTCTCCTGCTCCCATTCTACGATTGTCTGGAAAATGAATGTTCTAGGTGTGCTTGCAGATAGAAGAGAGTTTTAATTCATCAGCTGACGTTTTATAGGTATTTCTTTTTTCCTACATCAGATTATCAATGACTTGTGTAATATTTATTCTAGCATTTAAGCCCTACCTAAAAAAGAAAAAGAGTAAAACCGAAAGGACTGAAAAGAAAAAAAAGGGTTAGTTCAGCTAAAATGTATCAGAAATGAATCTGCTTCCTTTTAACCCTCTCACATTTCGTAAGGGGAGTTCAGTAAACCGGGTCCCCCAATCATTGAGCTATATTAGTTTGGAACATTTTGCAGCTGAGACATGCCAGCAACTTAGACTTCAAATTGTAATGGTTTTTCTGTAAACCTGCTTCTTCCCAGAAATGTATCAGATTGTAACAGTCTGGAGAGTCGCAAACTAGTTGACCAAACTGTGACATATATATATATATATATATATATATATATATATATATATATATATATATATATATATATATTGAACAGACTGTGAGTTTCTGTATAAACGGTAATCAAGCCAAGCTCATTCTGCTCAGTACAGATGTTACAAGACAATAGCAGGTCAAACTCTTGTTTGCACATTTGTAACAATGTGGCTCAGTTTGAAGGTGTTACTTTTCATTTCACTTAAAGGTGGTTTTGCCTATGGAACATTGCCATCAAAAACTTTAATAAAGAATCCGCATTACAGGCTGCCCATGGATGTGATATCAGGTGCTGGAGTCCCTTGGCGTCCCACGCCGTATTGAATCACAAGAGAGAAGAATGGAGTTTCCGCACACCGAAAGCAGTTAAATTCCGAAAACTTTATTGGTCCATAATCATAGGCACACACAGCATCACACTTGATCCGTTTTGGGCGCAGGCGTCCTTAATCATAAGGGCGCCTGCCCCCGAAATGGGTCAAGATTATGGACCAATAAAGTTTTTGGATTTTAATTGCTTTCGGTGTGCGGAAACCCCATTCTCCTCTCTTGTCATCAAAAACTTTGACCAGGGGACCTGATGGGAGGCTCAGTGTCTCTGGCAATACAATTTAATTGATCTTGAAGCCCATTAGTTGGACTGCAATCCATTAGGGTTTCATTTACTTTAATATTTTTTCATTTTCCCGAATCAAACTTTTTATAGCTAAAAAAATCATATGTTCAGAGCTGGGCCAATCTCTAAGGTCACCCTAGGGAGAGCTGCCCTGTACCAGCCCTCCAACGCATGCACGAGCGCAGTGACAATCCAGGGGGCGGGGGACTGACAAGACCCTCCATCTGTTCCTGTTTTAAAATTGGTTGGCCAGAATGGACCTACCTTCCTTCTCACCTAGGGTCTGAAATAAGGGTAGGCAGACAAAGAGGTACATGTCCAGCGCCCCCGACCAATGTGCCCTGGACACGTCCCACTTCTGCCTACCCCTAGGTCATGTTTAACAAATTATTTGAAACTAATGATGGGCGAATCTATTCGCCTTTTCGAGATAAACTCAATAGAGGTTACATTTTTTTTTTTATGATCGACAATTTTTTCTCACTCCAAATGATGCAGTAAAGTCAATGGGTGTTTTTCTTGTGGTGACTTTTTGTCTCGCAACTTTGACGTTTTTGTCTCAGCGACTTTATTGTCCAAACGCATTAAAGTCAATGAACATTTTTTATTATGGCGACTTTTTTGTGTCAGCGACTATTTTGTCGTGGCGACCTTTTTGTAGCTGGAAAATTTGTCACGGTGGATTTTTGCTGCAGTTTTCACTAAAAAAAATTACAGATGGCGAACGGCAGAATTTTTCCGCAAATCCATACCTGGCAAGTTCCCCACAAAAAAAAAAATCGAATTCAAAAGGACTCACGTACAAGTCAATGGGAGCTGTCCTATTGTGAATTGTAAAGATTATAAAATCTTTTGATGATCTTTTAAAGGTTTGGGGGGGTTTTCAATCACATGAAAATTCTTATGAAAATTAGGATTTCTAGGTTTTTGGATTCTTATTCAGATTTGTTCCTGGTTGTTAATGGTTCATAGTTTTTTTCTTTTTATTCGCATCTCTTAGAAAATAAGTCGATTTGTTCTTTTATAAATGTAAGTTTAGTCACAGTTGAACAACTATAGGTATAGGACCTGTTATCCAGAATCCTTGGGACCTTGGGTTCTCCGGATAACGGATCTTTCCGTAATTTGGATTTTCATACTATAAGCCTACTAGAAAATCATGTAAATATTAAATAAACCTAATAGGCTGGTTTTTCTTCCAATAAGGATTAATTAGATCTTAGTTGGGATCAAGTACAAGCTACTGTTTTATTATTACAGAGAAAAAGGAAATAATTTTAAAGATTTGGACTATTTGAATAAAATTGAGTCTATGGGAGATGGTCCTTCCGTAATTCGGAGCTTCCTGGATATCGGGTTTCCGAATAAAGGATTCCATACCTAGACATGAGTTTTTATTAAATAGGCTTCTAACAGTCAGTCTGAACAGCCAATCAGCCGTCCCTTCACCTCCCAGTCTAACTGAGCTTCAGGGTGAGTAGTGACACTTACTAGTATGCGTCCCACAGAGGTGGCCTGCTCAAGGGTGTGTAAGGCTATCAGTTAACCTATCAATCTGAGGCCCAATCACTCACACACATACCCCTTGAGCGGAATAATAACATAGAGCCTGTGTATTCATGTCTTTATATTGTTTTATAAAAGCCATACAACAGGAGATCAGGAGCAGCTTCCTTTTAAGAAATGAGTTTCCCAAAAAAAAAAATGACAAAAGAAAGAAGATAATTTGACTTCTGCCTATTATATACTTTCTTATAAACAGTTATTTTTTCTATTTAAAAAAGTACATTTTCCACCGCATGCAAAAAAGAGTCAATTTGGCTACAAAATATGTTCCGGAGACCCTTCCCTCCCTCCCCAGGCCGCCAACAAATGGCTGGTAGTGGGAGATTTATTTTCACAGCCTCCCGTTAAGTTTTGTAGACTATGGAAATAAACTTATCAGCTGTGTCTGGCGCCGACCAACAGAATCTTGGCAGGAATTTCTAATTCAAATTGAAAATTGAAATATGAATCTCTGCACAAGGCACATATATACTATATTATAGTATAGTGGTATTGGACCATAAAGCTCTGAATTACAGGATGGCCATATCCCTTAGACTCTATTTTATCCAGATATTCCAAATGTTTAAAAATTATTTCCTTTTTCTCTGTAATAATAAAACAGTACCTTGTACTTGATCCCAACTAATCTATCTATCTATCTATCTATCTATCTATCTATCTATCTATCTATCTATCCCTCTCTCTCTCTCTCTCTCTCTCTCTCTCTCTCTCTCTCTCTCTCTCTCGCTCTCTCTCTCTCTATATATATATATTCCTCTTATTTTCTCTCTCTCTCTTTCTATCCATTTATCATCCATTTATCATCTATCTATAGTGATGGGCGAATTTGTGCCGTTTCGCTTCAGCGCCGGCATCTCCGTTTTTTTGACGTGGGCGTCATTTTTTTTTTGACGGTGGCGAATTTTCGCCAGCGACGAATCGTGCAAATTTGCCTTGAATAAATTCACCCATCACTATCTATCTATATCCTTATCATCCATCCATCCATGTGTATTCCCCCCTCTCCATATATATGTATCTACATTTCTACATTTATCTATCTATCTATCTATCTATCTATCTATCTATCTATCTATCTATCATCTATCTATCTATCTATCTATCTATCTATCTATCTATCTATCTATCTATCTCTCTATCTATCTATCTATCTATCTATCTATCTATCTATCTCTCTGTCTATCTATCTATCTATCTATCTATCTATCTATCTATCTATCATCTATCTATCTATCTATCTATCTATCTATCTATCTATCTATCTCTCTGTCTATCTATCTATCTATCTATCTATCTATCTATCTATCTATCATCTATCTATCTATCTATCTATCTATCATCTATCTATCTATCTATCTATCTATCTATCTATCTATCTATCTATCATCTCTCTCTCTCTCTCTCTCGCTCTCTCTCTCTCTCTTTCTCTCTCTCTCTCTCTCTCTATAAATACATAATTTCTATCTATATTTCCATCCATTTCCACACCAAATAACAAAGAATATCTCCCTTTCCCCAACATACACAGTGAATGAAACTGTAACAGTCAAGATATGTATATTGTTCTGATATTACACAATACAAAGTTCTTCTAATAGAGATTTTACATGACTTGCTGCTCCATTGCTATTACAATAACGGATTGCCTTTCATGGTCATCAGCAAGAATTTACCATTGTTTGTATGTTTTTATCTTGTTTTTATTTAGCCAATAATACCTGTACTGAATGCTGTTCTCTGTCAGGCAAATATTTAACATTATGTTTGAGTGTCTTTTTGCCTGGTGCTCCGTGGAGCTCTAAACCAGGCTTCTAATTCTGTCAGCTTTTATAATGAATGGATAAATAGTCTGTGGCTGAAATGCTACTGCAGCAGTGTTCTGCAATATATGGCATAGATATATTCAACCTAATGTATGCTGCCGGCACATTCATATACAGAACAAAATATTTGATAGTGAAAATACACAAGGGTATAAGGCATTCACCCACTCCAAATCTCCCCCTAACTGGCCTTCAGGCTGGGTCCCCTTAGCTCATAACAATGTTACAGATATATAGAAACATTGGGGTAACAGTCGTCCTGCAATAGTTCCAGGGGTACCCAGAGCACAAATAAGCACTCACCTCAAATCCCCCCTAACTGGCATTCAGGCTGGGCTTCCTTAGCTCATAACAAGGTTATAGATATATAGAAACATTGGGGTAACAGTCATCCTGCTATAGTTCCAGGGGTACCCAGGGCACAAATAAGCACTCACCCCAAATCTTCCCCTAACTGGCCTTCAGACTAGGCTCCCTTAGCTCATAACAAGGTTATAGATATATAGAAACATTGGGGTAACAGTCACCCTGCAATAGTTCCAGGGGTACCCAGGGCACAAATAAGCACTCACCCCAAATCCCCCTTAAGTGGCATTCAGGCTGGGCTTCCTTAGCTCATAACAAGGTTACAGTTATAAAGAAACATTGGGGTAACAGTCACCCTGCTATAGTTCCAGGGGTACCCAGGGCACAAATAAGCACTCACCCCAAATCCCCCTTAACTGGCATTCAGGCTGGGCTTCCTTAGCTCATAACAAGGTTACAGATACTGCAACCTTAAATCAATCCTGTTTCTTCTGAAGCACAAGTAAGTACTGAAATTATTTTACATCGAAAACCCCAAATAAACATTTCCATGTGCCATTTGGGGTCAGGGACAATGACAAATTATTTGCTGCCTTTTACTGGGGAATTATGTGTAATTTATTTCAGTGTTTGGTCTGTTTCTGCTATTCAGTCTGTAGAGCAGTGATCCCCAACCAGTAGCTTGTGAGCAACATGTTGCTCTCCAACCCATTGGATGTTGCTCCAAGTGGCTTCAAAGCAGGTGCTTATTTTTGAATTCTAAGCTTGGAGGCAAGTTTAGGTTGTATAAAGACCAGGTGTACTGCCAAATAGAGCCCCAATGTAGGCTGACAATCCATACAGGTGCTACCAAATGGCCAATCACAGCACTTATTTGGCACCCCAAGAACATTTTTCACGCTAGTGTTGCTCCCCAAATCCTTTTACTTCTGAATGTTGCTCATGGTTTCAAAAGGTTGGGGATCCCTGCTGTAGAGCATTAGGGAAATTATAATTACCCGACTTGTTACAACTTCCTTTATACAGGGTATTTTTCTAGGTCATGTTATTTGTGTTTATTCTGAAATGTAACCGGCTGTAATAAATGATTGCAAGCTCCATCTGCTTTGCTTTTTCCAGATCAAATGTAACTGGTCCAATGATTACAGTTTGACTGCAAATATTTCTCATCATTCACAGACAGGAGTAAAGATAACAGAGAATTTAAAGGACAAGTGAATGTAAAACTGATAAGGGTGCTATTTTAAGAACTGTAGCAGTGCACATTCATTATTTATTCTTTTTTTAATCCAAGATATTAAGGGATACATGTACTGTTAATATGAAAGAAGTTTGTTACAACAGCGCCACCTGCTGGTCAGTTTCCCACCAGTCTGACCACCAAGTAGTCAAGGAAGTTGTCAGGAGAAAGAAAGAGGCTGCTCTGATGTTCTTCTGCTTAGGAAAGATGTGAGAAAGGTTTCAATATGAAGTGCTGAAAAATCCAGCACTACATATTTTCAGTTTACCAGATGCCCCCAGTCATGTGACTTGTGCTCTAATAAACTTCAGTCTCTCTTTACTGCTGCACTGCAAGTTGGAGTGATATCACTCCTCCCCCAGCAGCCCATCAGCAAAACAATGTGAAGGTAACCAGATAACAGCTCCCTGGTAGATAAAGTAACAGCACTCAATAGTAAAAATCCATGTCCCACTACGACTCCTTCATTTACATTGAGTAGGAGAAACAATAGCCTGTCAGAAAGCAGCACTGGCTCTTTCTGAAAGCACATGACCAGGCAAAATAACCTGAGATGCACCTACACACCAATATTACAACAAAAATATACACTGTGAATTATTTGCAGTGTAAACAGTGCCATTTAGAAATAAAAACTACACAGAATTTATGTTATCTACTGTGTATCCTGTGCTTGAATGGCTGCCCCCATGGCTACACAGCACCTTGTTTATATAAACTATAGTAGTACTTATCTGTTATCTACTGTGAATCCTGTGCTTGAATGGCTGCTCCCATGGCTACACAGCAGCTTGTTTATATAAACTATAGTAGTACTTATCTGTTATCTTCTGTGTATCCTGTGCTTGAATGGCTGCCCCCATGGCTACACAGCAGCTTGTTTATATAAACTATAGTAGTACTTATCTGTTATCTACTGTGTATCCTGTGCTTGAATGGCTGCCCCCATGGCTACACAGCAGCTTGTTTATATAAACTATAGTAGAGTTTCAGAAGCAAACACACCAGTTTTACCAGTGCAGGGCAACACTACATTATATTGTCATTCTTTTAAAACACTTTCATTGCTTGGTGTTACTTTTCCTTTAACTGAATGAATTTCTGATAATCAAAGCATTTCGCTTTTAAATTACTTGGCTTCTCTTTTTATCTTAAAGGAAGAGGGCGCATACATTTTCCAACATTTTGGAAATAGAAAGAGGGACAAAAATATGTGGTGCACAGATCGCAGCAAACGTATTACCATGTTTATTTTACAAAATGGCAGGTTATGAAAGTTTGAACACATTTCTGTGTTTTTTCTGTGTTATTACAGTTTTTCCCCTTTAAGCTGTAAGTCACAGTTTCCCCAAGAAACCTGCTTATTGTAAATGCTTACAATTACTTCTTAGCTTATCTTAAAGTGATACTGACACTAAAAAGTATTCTTCAAAATATTAATGTACAATAAAAGTTACCTATAGGTCTTGTTTTCACTGATAGAGCTGCTTTTGTAAGTAATTGTTACTTGACGTTCCTAAACCTGACTGTTTTGCCAACCTGTCCCTGCCCAACCTGTTTCTAATGCAGATTACTGCTGCAAAAATATGGCAGCCCCCTCATATAAGCATGGTGCATCAGATAAGTAATGTAAAAGAATTGGGAAAATACTTTTATGGCAAAATTACAAGACAATGTTATGATAGATGTAAAAAAAAAAGATTTAATTTCAGGTGTCAGCATCTCTTTAAATTAAAACAAAAGTATCTAAGTATCTATTCTGGGCTCTCTGCCAAAAGCCAATTAAGCTAGAAACTGTCTGTTCCTTGCAGGAGATCAAAGAGAAAGTCATGACATTTCAGTAACAAACCCAGGACTGTGGGCTGAGCTCTCAAAATCGGGACCGCCCCACTAGTGATTCAAGTCACTTCCCTCTAGGGATGCACCAAATGCAGGATTCGGTTTGGAATTTGGTCAGGATTCAGTCCTTTTTAGCAGGATCCAGATTTAGCCAAATCCTTGTGCCTGGCCAAACCAAATTCGAATAATGTTACTTTTCGTCACACAAACAAACAAACAAACAAAGAAGTTAAACCATTTTTAGCCACAAGCTCAGCACACGTTTCTCTTTCTCCCTTCCTGCGCCTAATTTCCATATGCTAATTTGGATTTGGTTTGGTATTCGGCCGACTTCAAAAATAGTTGATTTGGTGCATCCCTACTTACCTGCTACCCAGGGCCAGCACTCCTCCTCAAAAAAAAAAAACCACAGCAGCCTGGAGGGGGGGGGGGGGGAGGGGTGCTGAGCATAGGGGTTTTTTTTAGAAATTGCTTTTCTCCAAGTAATGCAATGTAATAGCGGTTTCCCCCCCCCCCCAAAATCTTGTGGATCATGACTTGCACCGAGTGTAGGTGCCACTGATCCCTACTTTTCCTTTCTTCCAAATAAATATTAATTACACAGAGGGGTGGAATTGTCAGAGGGTTGTTCCACAGGTAGGAATTAATAGTGAAAGCACCGCAGCTCAACCCCAGGACATTCACACAGATCACAGATATCGAACTACAGCTTAAAGGATAAATAAACATAAAATAAATCCCTGATTGGGGCTGCACCCGGGGGAAGTGTCCCAGGCTAATGAGAAGGAAAACTGTAAGGAAGGCTGAGGACAGTCAGACAGAGACCAATGGAAGTTCCCTTATGCAAGGCTGAAAATGCAGAGAAGCCAAGAGAAGCAAAGATTTGGGGGGGGTAATATTAAATAAAGGTCTGGGGGCCCTTTAGCATCATATTCCTAAGATGTTGTACAGGAGAGCGCAGCTTTGGTCGGGCAGCTACTGCACATGCTCAAAGGGGGTTTCTGTAGCATAAAAATTATTTCCAAGATAAATAGTGATTTTGCAGTCTCTGCTGGATACAGAAAGCAGCCGTGTATTTAATGCAAGACATAAAGATACAGAGGAATGTGTTGCCATTAGCCGTGCGCTTTGGGCTCTCAGACCCAGCTGTGATGGAAAAGAAACAGCGACATGGGTTGCCCCAAGAAATGAATGACATTTTAGATCAATTATAGTCATTGAAAGGCAGTGGGTGACTCCGACTATCAGTTCCCTGCTACTGCGCCAAACAGCTTACAATATTTACCACTTTTCTCTTTATTTGGCTCCAGTGGTACCGAAAACACAGACACGTACACAGACAGACATACACAAACACACACATGCACACATACACACAGACCCACACGTACACACAGACGAACATAGACACACACATGCACACACACGTACACAAATGCACAGATACGCATTACTGGTAAGGCCCCATCTAGAATATGCCGTACAGTTTTGGTCTCCATCACTCAAACAGGATACTATTGAATTAGAGAGGGTACAGAGAAGGGCAACTAAGCTGGTAAAAGGTATGGAAAATTTTAGCTATGAGGAAAGACTGGCCAAATTGGGGATGTTCACGCTGGAGAAGAGGCTCTTAAGGGGTGATATGATAACTATGTATAAATATATAAGGGGATCATATCATAATCTCTCTAATGCTTTATTTACCAGTAGGTCTTTCCAGCTGACACAAGGTCACCCATTCCAATTAGAAGAAAAAAGGTTCCGCCTAAATATTGGGAAGGGGTTTGTTACAGTGAGAGCTGATGTGGAATTCTCTCCCTGAATCAGTTGTACAGGCTGATACATTAGATAGCTTTAAGAAGGGGTTGGATGGTGTTTAGCAAGTGAGGGAACACAGGGTTATGGGAGATAGCTCATAGTACAAGTTGATCCAGGGACTGGTCCAATTGAATCTCGGAGTCAGGAATGAATTTTCCCCCTCTGAGGCAAATTGCAGAGGCAGGTTATATATTGACTTAAGTTTGAGTTTGTTATATCTGAAAAACTCCCAGTTCCACGTAAGAACAAAGTCTAACGACACAGTTAAAACTCCTAGAAAGCCTGGTAGGAGCACAATGGTACCTGGGCAATGCCCAATTGGTAGTGAGCCAAATTGAGGCCAACAATAACTGGCATGCAAGCCAACCACAAGCAAAATAAGGGAGGCAAATGTGTGCTCTGCAATCATGGTACTGGAATGTGAAGCTTGGTGAGCTACAGAAGTGTTTAAATGACCCATAGTTTGCTTTCATTGAAACTGCCAAAGAGAGTATTTTAACACCGAAACAATGAGGTAGGTATGGTCAGAATTGCAGACAGAGTTGTCCAGGATTCCATAGGCCAGGTGAGGGTAGGTTAAGGTCACTTATTTGTACAGTTATTTCTCTAGATATTACATTGCTCTCTATTTAGGGGCAAAGTAACCACAGGCTGCACTTCCTCTGTGTCTCATGATGTTGTTGTGCAGCAATAATTTCTGCCCTGTTTCCTAATAGACATTAAATGGTTAACCCTAACCCTTTTTTACATCCTTTTCTAATTGGTTACACATATTACAAATACAGCTATTACTAATGTATTTTAGGAATATGCTGCTAACTCTATTTTGCCTTGGTTTGTTGACTTTGTCTCCTAACATAGTCCCATTGTTGTGTTATCCCTTACCAAAATTCAGCAGATATCTGGCTTAGTTGGCAGAGTTGTGTGACACTAAGGAATCAGGAACCAAGAGCAGCTGATACATCCCATCATGCCAGCCATAGGTATTCCCCTGTACTAAGCACAATTCAGCAGGAACAGCCCCTAAGTTTGCTCATAGTCTGTACAGAAAGATCCCATAAAACTATTGCATCATAGATAGCCCCCTGTACTAAGCACAATTCAGCAGGAACAGCCCCTAAGTTTGCTCATAGTCTGTACAGAAAGATCCCATAAAACTATTGCAGCATAGATAGCCCCCTTTACTAAGCACAATTCAGCAGGAACAGCCCCTAAGTTTGCTCATAGTCTGTACAGAAAGATCCCATAAAACTATTGCAGCATAGATAGCCCCCTGTACTAAGCACAATTCAGCAGGAACAGCCCCTAAGTTTGCTCATAGTCTGTACAGAAAGATCCCATAAAACTATTGCAGCATAGATAGCCCCCTGTACTAAGCACAATTCAGCAGGAACAGCCCCTAAGTTTGCTCATAGTCTGTACAGAGAGATGCCATAAAACTATGGCAGCATATGTATTCCCTTATATTCAAAGTTTTCTAAAACAGATCCCCTTTGGTAACAGATCCCCTTTGTTTTGTGAGTGATACAAATCTGTGCCTATTTGTGCTCTAATACATTCAGTATATATTTTATCCAGTTCCTCCTGAAAGAAAACACCAGTTCTATCATGTAATTCGGGCTGTGGACGATGAGAAATTCTAAGTCGATACAGAAATACATTGTTACACATTAATGGGCATCTAGTGAGTGCCAGCCCAATGGCAATAACAAATAAGTTCTGATGTCCCCTGGGAAACCTTTCAGCAGCACCTTGCCGGCCACATCCACTCACTGGAACACATCAGATGTCACAGCTGAATAATATTCATTGCTACTGTAAAACATCACATCCATGGAGTGACGTTGAAAGAGTTAATGTAAAAAAAGAACCTCAAAAGAAATCAACACAACTCTATTGTTCAATTAGAAGCAGGGGTTTTTATAGATTCAGATGGCAGGCGCATTATTTCTGATTTTCATGCTTTTGAGGTTGATGAAAGGTAAAACAAATGCAATTACCTGATGGCTTCTCCTGTTCTATAAAACACTGGGGGTGAAGGCATCGCCGCGAGACGATGATTAACGCAGAAATGTGTTTATTTTATGGACATAATTCATGCATGTCAGACATTGGTGTATGATACAGCGGCGAATAAAAGGTTATGCTTGGCGTCCCGGCAAGTCGCATTTCTCACGAGTTCATTTATTTGTGGCTGTATCTGTATAAGGAAAGGCATCGGCAGGACAAGCAGTGAAAAACATTCCTTATTCTTACTATTTGGATGGAGTTGAGAATGATGAGAATTGTAATCTAGCAAAAGCTGGAAGGGCATGTTTATCTAAATTATATGTCTTGAAAATAAATCCCAGTGATTCCTTGAAGAATTAAAGGGATACTGTCATCATCACAAATAAGGGGTTGGTTGTGTCTGACAACAACGTTTAATTGTTGTGTAGCTTTGGAAAATGCCAGTTTACAATTGAAAAGTGTTTATAGTCACTTTTTGTGCTTACGAAGCCGGATGTACTTCCTGGTAATCATGTGACTGTCTCTACTTCCTGTATTTCTCTACTTAAAGGAAGAGTAACATCAAAAAATAAAAGTGTTTTAAAGTCATGAAAATATATTGTTGCCCTGCCTGGTAAAACTGGTGTATTTGCTTCAAAAACTCTACTATAGTTTATATAAACAAGATGCTGTGTAGCCATGGGGGCAGCCATTCTACTACTTATCCTATCTGTTATACTTATCTGCTATCTACTGTGTGTCCTGTGTTTTAATGGTTGCCCCCACAGCTACACAGCAGCTTGTTTATATAAACGATAGTAGTACTTATCTGTTATCTACTGTGTATCCTGTGCTTGAATGGCTGCCCCCATGTCTACACAGCAGATTGTTTATATAAACTATAGTAGTACTTATCTGTTATCTACTGTGTATCGTGAGCTTGAATGGCTGCCCCCATGGCTACACAGCAGCTTGTTTATATAAACTATAGTAGTACTTATCTGTTATCTACTGTGTATCCTGTGCTTGAATGGCTGCCCCCACAGCAGTGGCGTAACTAGTTGTTACTGGGCCCCATAGCAAATTCAATTTAGGGCCCCAAAATATTTATAAATTGGCCTATTTTACCAAGATATATTAGAATTGCTAATTAATTAGGGTCTCACTGGGCCCCTACACTCCTGGGCCCCCCTGCAACCGCAGGGTCTGCTTCCTCTATAGTTACGCCCCTGCCCCACAGCTACACAGCAGCTTGTTTATATAAACGATAGTAGTACTTATCTGTTATCTACTGTGTATCCTGTGCTTGAATGGCTGCCCCCATTAGGGATGTAGCGAACGGCGGAAAAAATGTTCGCGAACATATTTGCGAACTTGCGTCAAAAATGCGAACGGTTCGCGAACGTCGCGAACCCCATAGACTTCAATGGGAAGGCGAATTTTAAAAGCTAGAAAAGACATTTCTGGCCAGAAAAATGATTTTAAAGTTGTTTAAAGGGTGCAACGACCTGGACAGTGGCATGCCAGAGGGGGATCAAGGGCAAAAATGTATCTGAAAAATACATTGTTGACACAGCGCTGCGTTTTGTGCTGTAAAGGGCAGAAATCACACTACGTCACTCAGGTGATGTTTCTGGACACGGAATGTGAAAAAGCTCACACAGCTAGGTGGCACTTGGTTAAAGACTGGGCAAACAATGCCTGCAAGGGCAACGTATACAGTAGTGGATACGGAATATATTATTGCTGCTGTAAAAACATCACTCAGGTGATGTTTACGAACACGGAATTATTATTGTTATTTAGACAGAATGTGAAAAAGCTCACACAGCTAGGTGGCACTTGCATACCTCCCAACTGTCCCTCTTTTGACCACTCAACCCCCTGTCCCTCTTTTGTACTGGAAAGTCCCTCTTTTCTCTGCACTGAACAGCCAGAAAAAAACCAGTTTCTAACTTAATTAGCTTTTGGCAGAGAGCTCAGAACAGCTAACAGGTGCAAATAAGATACTTTGTAACAATTTTGACTCTGGTTGGTGCTGGTAGTGGTGAACTACTAGGAGGAGCAGCACACCAGTCCCTCTTTTCTCTGAACTGAACAGCCAGAAAAAAACAGTTTCTAACTTAATTAGCTTTTGGCAGAGAGCTCAGAACAGCTAACAGGTGCAAATAAGATACTTTGTAACAATTTTGACTCTGGTTGGTGCTGGTGGTGGTGAACTACTAGGAGGAGCAGCACACCAGTCCCACTCCCCAACACAGCTAGACTAATAGCACTGGGCTCTTACAGTAGCAAAGTAAAAAAAACAAAAAAGAAAATAAAAGCAGTCCTTACAAGGACTATTGGGTTACAGGCAGCAGTCAGCAGATGAGAGATCAGAAGCAGGACAGCTGCCCACAGCAGCTACATACAGAGCACTGCAGTAGAAGGTAGATTACTAGTCAGCAAAGCTAACTAACCTAAACTCACTGTCCCTGATTGGCTGCCATGTATCTGCTGGTCTGGGGTGAGAGTTAAAAAATAAGCGCCAGCTAAGGCGAACCCAATTGGCGAACGTCGCGAGACGTTTGCGAACATTCGGCGGACGCGAACAGCCGATGTTCGCGCAAATTAGTTCGCGGGCGAACAGTCCGCGACATCTCTAGCCCCCATGGCTACACAGCAGCTTGTTTATATAAACTATAGTAGTACTTATCTGTTATCAAGTGTGTATCCTGTGCTTGAATGGCTGCCCCCCTGGCTACACAGCAGCTTGTTTATATAAACTATAGTAGTACTTATCTGTTATCTACTGTGTATCCTGTGCTTGAATGGCTGTCCCCATGGCTACACAGCAGCTTGTATATATAAACTATAGTAGTACTTATCTGTTATCTACTGTGTATCCTGTGCTTGAATGGCTGTCCCCATGGCTACACAGCAGCTTGTATATATAAACTATAGTAGTACTTATCTGTTATCTACTGTGTATCCTGTGCTTGAATGGCTGCCCCCATGGCTACACAATAGCTTTTTATATAAATTATAGTAGTACTTATCTGTTATCTACTGTGTATCCTGTGTTTGAATGGCTGCCCCCATGGCTACACAATAGCTTTTTATATAAACTATAGTAGTACTTATCTGTTATCTACTGTGTATCCTGTGCTTGAACGGCTGTCCCCATGGCTACACAGCAGCTTGTATATATAAACTATAGTAGTACTTATCTGTTATCTACTGTGTATCCTGTGCTTGAATGGCTGCCCCCATGGCTACACAATAGCTTTTTATATAAATTATAGTAGTACTTATCTGTTATCTACTGTGTATCCTGTGCTTGAATGGCTGCCCCCATGGCTACACAATAGCTTTTTATATAAATTATAGTAGTACTTATCTGTTATCTACTGTGTATCCTGTGCTTGAATGGCTGTCCCCATGGCTACGCAGCAGCTTGTTTATATAAACTATAGTAGTACTTATCTGCTATCTACTGTGTATCCTGTGCTTGAATGGCTGCCCCCATGGCTACACAATTCGCCAACTCACAGGTAGCCAATATACATTATAACATATGGGCAAACTTTTGCCAGAATTCTTTCATTTTATCAGTTTTAAAATTCCATGAAATTTTTTTTATTTAAATATTCTTCTCTTTAAATTTTTTTCAGAAATATTGGTAAATTTGCAGGGAAAAATTAAGCAAAATTTTGTCCTAGTAATTTTTACTAGTGTGACACTATTGTGATGCTATTCGCCAAGCCAAGGAGCCAGTTAATATAGAAAAGTTTCAAAAGGGAAATCATGTTTTGGTCAAATGTTTCCAATTGACCTGTAGGGATGAATCCCCATGTATCTTGTCGCCCTTTTTTAAGTTCCCCAAAGAAAAATCGGATGGGAAACCAACTTTTATTGGGTTTTCTCCGAGGGTAGATAAGTGGTAGGCCTACTGTAGGATGAACCCAATTGGAAGTGGGTTGGGGCCCTCTTAAAATGTTAGAGAGGTTTATTTAACTCTCTAAACTCCACAAAGGAGTGTAAATGGTTTTAATACCCCAATGGAATCCACAAGTCCAGAGACCCGAGAGAGTTTTAATCACTGAAGATGGCACCATGTATGAGTTGTGCAAGCTTTTATAAGAAATCTGCTGCAGTTGAACTGAAATAATTGTCACTGCACCCACCTAATATACCCACCTAATACACAATATCAATGAAGGCTCAGTTTTAAGTATCTGAGGTCTGTAATCTGAAGCCGACATTTTGTACAATGTACAGTACAAGTGCTTTCTCGTCCCTCTTTCAAAATAAAGCAGAGCCAGATATCAGCATGGGGCTGCAGTTGTAGCCTAGTTGGCTGCTGTGCTTAGCTGCTAATGAGGCGATGGAGTGTCTAGTTTGTTGTCAAGTTTCTTGACCTTCTCCTGACTGCTGAATAGTATGGTCTCCTTTATCCCCTTCATAAATTGAAAGTCTTTGAATTTCTCATCCGTGAATAGAAGACCCCGGGTCAAGGCTAACTCCTAGCGTAACTGTGCTGAAGAATCAAGGAGGAATATCTATAAAATGAAAACATCTTTTTTCACTCTTCTGTTCCCTATGGATAAATAATAAAAGTGAATGTGAAATGTGAATACAAGGCCTATTAACTGTGAACATTAAAAATTAATCTTCCACCATGTGTCCCAGTGTGAAGTCTTTGCTTCCCAAGAAATAACAGTATCAGGAGAGATAATGCAAATATTTCACTCTTAAAGACAATACTGTGGAGGTTTTGATGATCAAAGCAACCCTTTGGAGTGTACCATGTGCAACAGATCAAAAGGGATTCAGCAGAAAGCCACCAGATTTTCTAGTCAAGCTCACTATAGTTGGCCATTTGCTCACATGTGTAATTGTGCAGCTCTAGTGAGGTTTGAACCATGGCTCTCCTGGCTTCCGACTACTAGGTCAGGAAGGCAGCTAATAGGCCAAGAAGGCAGGGCTCATGGTGAATTTGGGCTTTATCTGCATTCCCTGCATTCTCAGCAACCACATTATTAGGGGAATTCAGTCACAGCAGAGACTGCTTATATAAAATCTTCTATTTCCTCGCCTTCTGGTCATTAGGGATGTAGCGAACTGTTCGCCGGCGAACTAGTTCGCGCGAACTTCGACTGTTCGCGTCCGCCGCAAGTTCGCGAACGTCGCGCGACGTTCGCCAATAGGCGTTCGCGTCAAAATCGGTCGCCCATTCGACCATTCGATCGCTAAAATCGAACGATTTTCGTTCGATTCGAACGAAAATCGTTCGATCGAACGATTAAAATCCTTCGATCGTTCGAATCGAACGATTTTCGGATGATCGAAGTTCGCGAACAGTTCGCGAACAGTTCGCAAATTATGCCGGTGTTCGCGAACGGCGTTCGCGAACACATCGGCGGCGGTTCGCTACATCCCTACTGGTCATAGCTTTGATGCTGAGCTCCTAGCGTTTGTCACTTGTCTCTTGCTTCTCCTTCCTTGCCTGGTCTTAGAAACCTTGCTTTGCCTATTCTGATCTCTAATGTAGTTCTGTCTTGTCTTGCCAGGCTAGTCTGCTCTCTATTGTAGTTCTGCCTTGTCTTGCCAGGGCTAGTCTGATCTCTATTGTAGTTCTCCCTTGTCTTGCCAGGGCTAGTCTGATCTCTATTGTAGTTCTGCCTTGTCTTGCCAGGGCTAGTCTGATCTCTATTGTAGTTCTCCCTTGTCTTGCCAGGGCTAGTCTGATCTCTATTGTAGATTTGCCTTGTCTTTCCAGGGCTGTCCTGTTTTATAGCTTGCTCTATCCTTCGCCAGTTGTCTTCTTTTATTTCCCTCTCCATCCTGCTCCAGCCCTTATTCATCTATCTTGGTTCCATCCTGTTACAGTCCATCCTCTTCAATGTCCTGCTTGGTCCTTCCTGTTCTACACCTTGCTATACCCACTCCGTCTTGCTCCAGTTTGTCTTGTACCTTTTAGGGCAGGGGTGCCCAACCCTTTTACCCAAGAGCAACAATTTTAAAAAGAGCTGGGGAGCAACACAAGCATGGAAAATGCTCCTGGGGGTGCCACATGAGGGCTGTGATCAGCGCCGGATTTAGTAGGCTTACCCCCTCCGGTGCAATTGTGCATGTGTGCCCGCACCGGAGCATTGCCAGATAGATTGGGAGCTGTGCTCCCTGGGAGGCGGCTGGGCGGCATGCCGTCCCTAATATACTGCCGCCCTAGGCCCGGGCCTTGTGATTGGCTATTTGGCAGGTCCTTTGTGGACTGGCAGTCTAGAGGAGGCTGCTTGGCAATACATATGGTTTTTATGCAACTAAAGCTTGCCTCCAATCAGGAATTCCAAAACAAGCACCTGCTTTGAGGCTACTAGGAGCAACATGTTGCTCACAAGCCACTAGCCACTGGTCTAGACCTTGACATATCAAGATCTGTTCTTTGGTTCCATTTGGGATGCTACTGTCTTTGACCCTGATTTAAAGACCAACCACCTTCTTTTTTAGAAACACCTTAAAGTAACATTGCACTGTAATTGCCTTTGGCTAGATGTTCAAATGTGTAAATAATATTCTCTTCTGTGTCTACTCCAACAGGGGATTAATTTTGAATACCATCAATTTATCCCAAATGGTTAAGGTTATATTGCTCCATTTCACTCTATTTAGCGAGTTAAACCTCATAATGTTTGCAAACCTACTAACACTGTGGGATAACAGTAGCAAAATGTGTAACCCAGAATTGCCACACCCTTGCAGTGATTACCTGCTACAAGAAATGCACCTGTCCAGGGGCGTAACTATAGAGGAAGCAGACCCTGCGGCTGCAGGGGGGCCCAGGAGGTATAGGGGCCCCGTGAGGCCCTAATTCATATACAATTTCAATAAATATTGGAGAAACAAGTCAACCTCTAAACATTTTGGGGGCCTGAAAAATAATTTGCTGTGGGGCCCAGTAATATCTAGGTACTCCACTGCACCTGTCTGACCAAAGAGTAGACTATAAACTATAGACTGACAATCAGACACTTCTTACTGTTAATGGTTTGTATCAAAGCTATAAATGAAATACTGTGTCAACTGAAACCATAATCCAGAGAAAGGTTTAAAAGTAGCTATTAGAGACCAGTTGAATACACATGCATGTACATACACCGATTCAGACTTGCTGATATTTTGTTATTCGTATTGCTTCAGCCACTGACAAATCTGTGTTGGTATTTTCTGCTCGAGCAGAGTTAGAGGTGTGATTACCTTATTAAAGATCATAGGGAAAGAAGAAGGAAAATTAAATTGGATCAGTGTCAAACTACCAGATCTGTCATGCAGAGCCGGGGAGAGCCGATCCTGCTTGGGGAATAGGCTTGAAGAGAAAATCTTATTTTTAGATGATGGAATTGGTTTTTAATGGAAATCAACTGCAGCTAAGCAGCTTTCATACTCACTGTGATTTCTGTTGCAAATATCAACTGTCAGCAAGTGTGTACAAAGGTTTTTGGGGCATTGCAGCATCAGAAGTACAGCTGAGCATGTCTAAGACGTTCTTTGGCATGGTTTCATGGTTGTGCCTTTAAATTAAAAAGGACATCTAACTGGGAATCTTCCAGACATTGTTTGACATGGAAAGAGAGTATGGTTGTGCCATTAAATCAAGTAGAACATCTAACTGGGAATCTTCCAGACATTGTTTGACATGAAAAGATAGTATGGTTGTGCCATTAAATCAATTATAACATCTAAGTGAGCATCTTCCAGAAATTGTTTGGCATGGAAATGTTGCATGGTTGTGGCATTAAATCAAGTAGAACATCTATTGTTTGGCATGGAAAGTTTGCATGGTTGTGCCATTCCGGGAGAAGGAAAGTCTTTTTTTCTTGGGGGTGCCAAAATTAATGAACCCCAAGTGATTGTTTTAACTTACCTCCTATCAGCAGAAAACGACACCAGCCTGGGGTTCTTTCAGGGAGCACCATGGAGTGATTGACTTCCTTCTGCTTCTTTATTATCTCGGCTGCGCATGCATCTATGCAACGGCTATTTTATTCTACTGCGCATGCATCCGGCCCGGGAAAATTAAAGAATGAAGAATCTAAGAAGACAGACGATCGCTCTGTGGTGCTCACTTGCAGAATCCCAGATAGGAGTATGTTTCTGCTGATAGGAGCACTGGCCCAGGGTGTTAGGTAAGTAAATACAATCACTTGGGGTGCCTAACTTTTGGCACATGATAGGCCTTTTCCTGTATTGCAATAACTGACAGTAGATTAACCCTCAAAGTTCTTGTAGACAGCACAATACAGAAAAAAATGAAAAAGCCTTTATTGTAGGGCTTTCTTAGACAAAAATACAGCAACATTTCAGGCTTACAACAGCCTTTCGTCAAGCTTGAGGCGTCAAAAAAAGTCGCCATAACAAAAAACATCCATTCATCCATTGACTTTAATGCATTTGGACAAAATATCACCGAGACAAAAAGTCAGAACAAGAAAAAACCGCCATTGACAAATTTGGAAAAAGAAAAAAGTTGTGTTCGTAAAAAATTGTTACGTATAAAAAAATATTGTTGCCTATTGACTTCAATCTGTTTTGCAATGTTTTTTCGGTTTCGTGAATTTTTTGGTGAAACGGGACATTGATTGACTCATCACTAGAAATAATTGATTAATAAACCAGCTGCACATTTCTATGACTGTTATCCCGACACTATTGAGCTGACGACACATATGTTCGGTGCTTCACACAATGGGGACACGCGTGTAGGGTGCATGTTTGAGTCAGGGAAACACAGATCTGCCTGTCAGACAAACAAGCCACAAACGTCTTTATTCTGCAAACATCGTGGCATTAGCAATACTGCTCCTCACGGCATTAAAAAGCTGCAAATCCCCCAGGATCTAGTTAAAACTCATGAAATACAGGAGAGAGTTTTTTGATACTGTGAACAAACTCGCAGGTTTCGTCGAAAGCCGCCATGTGCCCCTCGGCAACGCCAATCTCACAACAGTGCCGCAGCCACTATGTAATTGGCTCAATTAAATATATACAGTATATGTGTTTTTAGCTCAAATTTGTTTTTCCGCTGGAAAGGAATCTGTTTCTCTTCTGCTAATGATGTTCCCCAGCCTGACCCAAACAAGACGGGTTCAGATGTTGTACCAATTGGAGATTTAGCCGCAGTTCCCGCAGAGCTACAAATCCCAAAGCAAAAGAACTCTGTGAAATGTTGGAAGGAAGTTTGTTTTTGGATAATACTGTGTTGCTTCTTTGCAATAAGTCTTCTTTCCTTCTTTTGTTTGATTTTTTAAAGGGGAACTGCACCCAAAAACTTCTCCATAAACCTTCATGACGCATTTAAAGGAGTTGTCTTTAAATGAACTTTTAGTATTACGTAGATAGTGATATCCTGAGACAATTTGCAGTTGGTTTTCATTTTTTTATATTTGTGGCTTATGAGCAGGGCCAGAACTAGGGGTAGGCAGTAGAGGCACCTGCCTAGGGCGCAAAGACGTGGGGGTGCTGGGCAGGTACTTACTCAAACGTTTTCTGCCTACCTGCTAGTCCAAGCAGCTTGCTCCCCTGCTGCTATCGCCCCCTCCTCTCTCCTCTCTAGCACTTCCCCCTCCCTCCGTCACTTCCTCCCATGCCCTTCCCCTTTGTTACTTGCCTTGCAGTGCGCACACACTCACGCATGTGAGCAGTTCCGAGTGCACCTTCTTAGCCTCCCCCTGCTCAGTAGCATTGCAAATCTGTGTGCGAAGAAGGTATGTGTGGGGGTGGAAAAGAGGTGGACTTGCCCTGGGGCAGGGGGCCCGTAGCGGGTTGCAGGCTGATGTGGGAGCTAGGGTTGCCACCTTTTCTGGAAAAAAAATACTGGCCTTCCTATCTTTTTTCCCTATTAATAACAATGTGATCAACCATAATTTTTACCGGCTATGCCGGTAAAATACCAGCTAGTTGGCAACCCTAGTGGGAGCCCCGTTGGGCCCACACTCTACCAGTCCAATGCTGCCCATATGTTTGATTGCATGGCACTACAAAACATGTTGGTGCTTTATAATAATCATAGTAATAATGATACTGTCACCGCACTAGTTACCCTGTGATCCACAGAACCAATTTTACCCTACACACCCACCCACCTGCCCCGGCCACCCCCACAGGAGTGAAGCTGTGACCAAGGATTTAAGAAGCCATTAAAACACAGGCACTTTCTTAGATGACAGCAGAGCGATTCCTCCGTTAATTACCTGGCAGCGCCCGTGCCGCGTTCCTGATAGGCTTTTCTAATTATGTGCGGGGAAATGAATGGGTGCACGTTATATTATGATCCACGGCCAAGCAAACTCCAGCACCACCAGCCAATAACTTGATTGATAGCTTTTCCAGCTTTCCGGCGGCAGATGGTGGGTTTATGTAATTAGACACGAGGGGGTGGAAATGATTATGACACTACACACAGTCCCGGAAAGCTCAGAGAGTAAAGCCCGACTCATTCCACTGCACTGATTCCTTTTTCCATCACTTTGTGAAACCAACTATGAGTTGGGCAGCAGGTCTGGACTGAGAATTAAAATAGGCCCTGGCATTTCAAGTACACAGAGGCCCAATGATCCCACACAGAGGCCCAAACAGCCTCCACCAGCCCACTAAATACTGACTTTCTATGGCACCTTATAGCAGCCCCTCTGGCATTTGCCAGAACCCATAGATTGCCAGTCCGGGCCTGTTGGGCAGGGATTGACCAATGAGGGCAAGGAAAGATTCGGATCATAAACTTGAGTCTACGATTAAGTTGCCAGTTACTTTTTTAATCACAACGTAAAATAAAAACCTGCTTTTAACCATAACCTGGATTCTATATTCCAGTGGTGTAACTAGATATTACTGGGCCCCACAGCAAATTATTTTTCAGGCCCTCAAAATGTTTAGCGGATGACTTGTTTTACCAATATTTATTGAAACTGTTTATGAATTAGGGCCTCATGGGCCCCTTTACCTCCTGGGCCCCCCTGCAGCTGCAGGGTCTGCTTTCTCTATAATTACGCCCCTGCTACATGAGCTTCAGATTGGTGCCTGCCTGCTGCTACATCATCACTACTGCATTAAATGTGATACATTGCGAGATATTCAGTGGTGCCAATAAGCCTAGGCCTTATATGCAAGCATTCACTTATGAGCCACTTAATGGCTGATGCAACCAACTCATAAATTGAGCATTTTTCCCTTTTAAGCCTTTCCTTGATGCCTCGCCTGTTTATTGCATGTTTACGACTTTATTCATTACGTGCCCCCCTGGCAAACCTTTAATATACTTTCAATAGCAACAATGCCACATAATGCCAGATAAGTGCCAGGCTTGGTAGCTTTTCTGGAGCCAACTGCTGCTCCGGATCGCTCCCTTTATGGCGCTATTAATGAGTAAAGTGTGATTATTTATTTACAGACCAGGGCTGCGGAGGTTTCACAGGAGCAATAAGGCCTCATGTCATAAAGCCATTATATAGTTCACTTTTTAATGGCACCCGAGCTAAAAGACTTTCCTGAGCTCAATAATTACGTGCGCGACCAAAAGGTTTGTCTCTGGCTTTTCTCATTGTTTAACTTCAACTACTCACTGCGCAAGGGAGGTTCTAAAAATTCTAGAATTCTGGTCCAATAGCTAGGGATTGGTAGCACTAATATATAGGGACAGAGACAAGAGCTGTTGGAACAACATTCTCCTCAATTAATTTGGTTGTCTGTCCTCTGACCTTTTTGATTTTCTCTCAGAGCAGAAGAGTCCATGCTGTGCTGAGAGAATAGCTGATTATTGTCACTCAAACTTTCCAAGGTATGTGTTTTTATTTACTAAACCTGAGCAAACGGTTGAACGGAAGTCCTTGTATGCAGTGTATTTGTTCATGCCAAGTCCCTTTTGCAACAGAAACAAATCCAAATTGTCAAGTCTTTAATTTCCTTCTTCATTAATTTGGACGCCTGTCTTTGACATTTTGAAGTTTCTGAACATAAACAGGTACCACAAATGGTACATTGTGCAGCGAATGTCTCGTTTATGCAAATCAGGTTAATAGGTTACGTGTTGTTACTAGGAGAAATATCTCACAACAAAGCCGAGAGGTATTGAAAGAGACTCGTTTGATGGTGGCTGCTTAAACAGCGCCAGATTGAAGGAAGAAAAAGCTGCTTTTGTGTAACAGTTGTTTTTCGGGGCCTTATTGTTCCTAAATGAAAGCCGTATTTACTCTGTGTATGGAAAAGGCTAACCGCTTGCAAGCAGCGTGTAGCAGGTGCCATTCATTCTGAAAAGCAGGTAATGGTTTAAATTCTCTAGTTTGATAGGATTGAGAATATTTTGGACTTCTAGGTACAAAACACACTTTTAGGACCAAAATTTGGCTCAACTTACATGACCATTAAGATGAGCTTCTGGAACACAGGGTACCCATCACCCATATTGTAGTTCAGTCACACCCGCCCATAGATCTGTACTCTCCACCCCTTTGCTTTTGACCCCACCTCTACCCCTTGCTTTTGACCTGCCACTCATAACTCTGGACCCTGCAGGCATAACTCTGGACCCTTCTGTCTTTAGCTTCAGCCCCCCACCCATAGCACTTGTTCCTCCACCTATAACTCTGGAGCTCTCCACCCATAGCTCTGGACCCTTGTCCTACTGTCATGTTATCCATCAGGATATTTGGCCAGTGTATGAGTGTAATGCAGTGCTATTGTCATGTTAGTCTAAATTTTGTTCATAAAACATAAAAACCCATGGATCTGGACCCCTCTACTCATAGTTCCAGACTCCACACTTATTGCTTTGGACCCTTCTAACAATAGCTTTGGTTCCCCCACCCCTAGCACTTGCCCCCCACCATAGTTCTTGATTCAGCATGTTTGTGGCTAGCACTTGTTCCTAAACGACCCCTTTCAATGAACATGGGTATTCCATGCAGAATTCAACAGGAACAGCCCATAAAGCTTTAGTGAGGCCCCTACAGAGAGATGCAGTAAGGTTGTTTAGATTTACATTTGCTTTCAGCCCTTATTTTATTCTTTGCTTACATCCTTTTTAACTATAGCATTGGATAAAGTTCTCCTTTCTTGTTTATTTGGGTTTTTACAGTTTCCAATGGATTTTACACAACATTGGAAATTCCCAACAGTTGGTTTTGGCCCCTAGTTGCCCCCAGTGCGAGTGATGTTGAATTACATAGTGAAGATCCTGCTCCAAACTGAAGCTGTGTTTGTTATTCTGTAAAAAATGATCTTTAAAGGAAAAATACCAAAACAGAGACTGACCAATGAGACCAACTGATGAAAAGGGGCGCGATTTGCACTGCCAGATAGGAAAAGGAAACAATAGGGCTGACTAGGGACAAAAAAAAAAGAGAGACGTGTAGATATTATCTGACCAGAATGGAGGACACATACAACGATGTCTATTGGTGTTTTCTACACGCAAAAGGAAACTATAAGTTATACAAAGCACAGTATAACAACAGGCTTTCACATGTTTGGTTTTTGGGTTTATTGAGCAAGTTATTAGCCAAAGCGCTCCAAAATGACTTGAGGAAGAGCTCGGTATAAAGGGATGGGGATGCACTATAAGAAGGTCATAGAGTGGCTAATTGCTAATATGGCTCTAAGCTGCATTAATACCCAGTTTTATTAAAAATCAACCTGGGTATTAATAAGGCCTAAGGCACATGGTGAGTTTTTAATAGCAGAGTGACAAACTTACCTCTTCTCAATTGAGCGGAGGTTCGTCTGTTTCCTGGACCTAATTTCCTGACCCATGCCCCATCCGAACCCACCTCTTCTTTACCCATGCCCAGCCCAAGGGTTTACCTGCCTTTTTAGTCCTGCACCTGACCAGACCTCTTTGGTACTGTGACATATCAACATGATATAGGTAAAGATGTCACAGTAAGGGCTGGGACATGCCCTGTGATATCACTAAAGAGGCAGGGATGTGCAGTGACTTCATTGTGGACATCGTTGTAGATGAGTGTAGGGACACATTGAGTTAAATTGCCCCTATGGCTTTAATTCCCTACCCTTCCTCCTTTTCCCTATTTGCTGGGCAAAAGCCCATGTATCTAGTGTTATATTTACATATCCTTAGTTATTGGCCAAAAAGTGTAATGACCACTTCCTACCACACTTCAATATAGTGTGTGGAAAGGGGTGGATCTTCCTCTTTGACTGCTGGTGTCCTGATCGACTGGTTGTTCCCATTGAGCCTGGGTACACCAAGGCCCAGTAAAGCCATTGCCCTAGAGGGACCAGTGCCTATAGTGTCAGGGACCAGGGAACCCCGCGAACAAGGCTAGCTAAAACAGGGTTATATCTATTATAGACTCTCTAGGTGAGTGAGTTAGAGAGTACAGATAGCAAGAGCAGCTTTGTGCTCCATCAAGGATCTGTAGCAGGGAGTAGCTTCCCAAGGCTCCTAGATTGCCTTTAGTGAAGGGACCACAGTGGATAGGGTGTCAGGCTTAGACTCCTTCTCCCTGACCACTCCTCTGGGTGGGATCCAGACCACTTAAAGGTATATCTGCCTGGTTATGTTCCTTACTGCTTGACTACAATGCCTAAGGGAGTCACATTCCTCAGCTGTGTCATCCAACCTGTTTCAGCCTGCTAATATATTGCATATACCTAATCATCTGTAAGTAAACCTGTGGTCATTGTCTAGAACAAATAAACTGTTACTCTTTTGTTTCATCATAAGAACCTCCTGGCGTCCATTATTCCTATTTTTACTGCACAGTATTTGCACTACACCATTCCTGAAATCATTAACTTAGCAAAGGCCCTAGCCTGAAGTGTTTGAGTCATATGTAACCCATGCTCCTCTCACTAGCTGGACATTAACTCTTTTTGGTCTGTACAGCCCAAGTTAGTGTTAAATGAGGTTCACATTAATCAAGTTCAAGCTTTTTGGCAAAGTAGGCGTGCCAAAGTTTTAAATGATCTAGAGTAAGGTGAAAAATCCCCCTGAGGCCTTAACAATTTGCCTTAGAGGGGAAAAAAATGATTTCTTTGTTTCTTAAAATCAACACACCAGGGGTCAAAGTAACTAGAAGTGGACAAACTCAAGACTTTTTATGGCATGACTAAGTGCCCACTGATTTCCTGGTGCGAAGACCCCATTACAAGAGTTGGTAAAAAGTGCCACTCAATGTTTTGCTCAGTTGGGTGCCATTTCTTTTTTACACTGGGAACCGATTGCTCCACTGGCATAATAACATTGGCCTTATTTAATTCTTCTCCTTCAAGACAATGTTTGCGATGAAGCCTCTTCTCAGTTTGCCTTGAGATAAGTCTTTTTGATATTGACTTGAAATTACAATTTACATGTTGAAAAGGAGTGTGATGAATGCTTAGATCCAGCAGTGGTAAAGGGAGGAATTATTCCAGACCTGAGCCATGAAGGCACAAGTTAGAACTTTGATGCATTTCACCCCATGAGTTGCTGATGAAGGAAGATTTCCAATTGTACAGACTCTTGATTTATGATGGGGAGACAACATTAAAAGCTGTAAATTATGACAGAAAACAACAGCCTCCTATTCTTGTGCCTTAGTTTCATCCCTTGAAGCTGCCCTGCGTGCCTTCGCCAGCATTATAATGAACCTTTCCCTGGTTCCTCGAAACAACAGGATCCATTAATGTCTCTCAAACACCAGCAGTTATGACTCAGCATTTCGGATGGAGGTAATTAAGGGATAGCCTGGGGGTGATTTTGGTTTATGAGGTAATAATCATTTGCTGCTAAATCTAAATCCATGGGAGAAGGCTGCAATAATTCCAAACTTAGAAGAAGACGGAAAAAAAAAAATATCCAAGTTGCTGCAGTTTTACAGACAGACTTTATTATGTAGACTGCAGATTCCAGGATGCCAGAATCGGGGTCTTTTAGTCACTGGGAATTAAAAATACCAGCTTCTGCAGCACAACTAATGGTACTAGTAGCTGACATTCTGGTGGCTGAAGACTATGGGGCAGATTCACTAGGGACAAACTTTTGCCAGCACCAGCTTCGCAACCATCGCACCACTTCGCTAAAATTTTCACTAAAATGCGAAGTTTCATCCGGACGAGTTACTTCGGCAGTGCGAGCATTTCATAGCGAAGATGCGCTAGAGTTCATTTGTGCCTAGCGAAAATTCTCTAGTGATCTTGTGCTTAGGTCAATTTGCATACGGCGGGAAATTTAAAGTTGTATGGAGGTCGTTATTATAAATGTTGGTGCAAATGGTTACCGGTTTTTATTACAAATGTCCAGGGAACCTTAATAAAGACAAGAGAATTAATATAATGCCCTACACATGAGCCCAATGTAAAATTAATGTTCCGTATGTTATAAAAACTGGTTACCCGAAACAAGTCTAAGTTAGGACTTTTGCAGCCAATCCCACTTAAAAAAGGGAAAAGTCGCCAGCATTTTTTGAACTTTAATGCATTGTTGGCACACAAGATATGATGTACAGTAAGTGACAGAAGATCGAGGAAGATCTAGCTTCTTTTTAGCACTTCGGCTGGTCTGGTCAGCAAAAAGTCTCCTGGCTATAGAGTGCGAATGAATTCTAGCGACGGTCCCGCTTGCTAGCGAATTGGTGCCTGCCCCTTTTAGTGAATTGGCAATGTTCCTGCCGGTGGCAACGCTGGCGAATAGTCGCTAGTGTTAGCCATTTCACCCTTTAGTGAATCTGCCCCTATAGGTTTGGACCCACAAGAAGCTGTAGACCAGAAGCTGTTGAGCTCCACCTGCATGAGAACTCTTGGCCTCAGCTGATTGTCTGTTTCCATCTGACTGGGTTCTTCTAATCATGTATGGATAGCTTCTAGGAGATGTGTGGAATTTTGACTCGTGGCTTCATCTGCACATGCACGACTAACTACTGTGATATGTGTCTACTGTGCATGCCCTGCTCACCAACCGAGAGACTTCCTGAATACACGGAAGTCATGCTACTGTTAGATATGTCTCCTATAAATGCATGGCCCACAACCAAGAGGTTTGGATCCTCTTTTCATCACAGCCATCAACTGTCATAGGGGACATGGGGGGACATGTTTACACTTTACAAGTACATTAGAGGACATTATAGACAAATAGCAGGGGACCTTTTTACCCATAAAGTGAATCACCGCACCAGAGGCCCCACCTTCAGACTAGAAGAAAAGAACTTTCATTTGAAGCAACGTAGGTGGTTCTTCACAGTGAGGACAGTGAGGTTGGGGAATGCACTGCCGGGTGATGTTGTGATGTTGATTCTGTTGGAACTTGATGGACTTTGGTCTTTTTTCAACCCAACTTAACTATGTAACTATGTATTTAACTTCCTCTATACACCCAAGGGTTTAAAAGGATAGGGGTTTACACAGTCAAGAAGAAAGTGGTGGAAGGGTGAATGCCTCGTTGTCTTTGGTTCCTCCAGCCACCAAGTGATGTCAAGGTTACTGTTTTTTCTTCTTTCATTTCCCATACAGAAATTGAAAGGAGTAATGACTGTTTTCATTTCCTTCATATAATACTGATAGTTAGCCTTAGACATGTGCTTAATTCATATTCCATTTTCCCCTTTAGGCAAGGCCTCCTTTTATAAGTTTGCACTAAAGTTAATTCTTCTTTTCAGGTCAATCAAATTAAGACTGAGTACAAAGGCACTCACAGTTTATTTCTGTGGATTCTTTTCAGAACTGAACATTTTGGGGAAACAATCTCAATTTGCTTGCCTGTACTGCCTATACCGCCCGTCCCCCAGTACAGATCTCCCACCTGCGGTGCAGAAATATCAGGAATATTACTGCAGCTCTTTAGATATTTCATTCTTGTCCATGTACAAATGGAGTCCTCTGCTGCTGAGCGGCTATTGTGTGCGCCAGTAATTCTACGGTGGTGCATTCAGTCGCAGTGGAATCTCTTACAAAGGACAAAACTTCATAGAAGGAGAGCACAGGCATCTCAATGCAACTTTATCCCTCTCCCTGATGATCACTGACATTGATTCGTGTGATGCCGCAGAGCTCTCGTTAACCTCATATTGAATTTTATTCCCTCCCTTGACATCACAAAAATATGCAAAAAAAAACTGGAAATAGGTAATTGAGTTCATTTCTGGGCACTTAAACAGTTCTGACAGTCAGTCAAGGGAAGTGCTGTGTTTTGACAAGTAAAAATGGATATTACAGATTGAACGGGAGGTCCCAGGATAAAAGCCTTCTCCACAGGATGGTTTAGGATCTCACACCGAGCGAGACATTGGACCATTCATTTTATTAATTAATCATCGGATCTTTCCATTGCTGGTTTATAATATGTACAGCAAGGAAAATATTAGGGGCTTCAAAGGGTCTGTGTTGCTCAAGGCACGACTGATCATGTGATCATCATTATACAAAGCAATACAAGAAATTCTGTTAATTCTATGTACAGAGATAATGTACAAGGAAAAGGGTTCATGGGAATACAGGATCCTGATAAAACAGACCTTAGTGGAGGTGAATAGGAGCCTTAGATTGAAGAGTGAAGTTAGATTGTAAACTCACTGGAGTAAGGATTAACAGGAATGTGATAGGGACCTTAGATTGCAATCTCACTGGAGCAGGCAGTGATGAAAATGTGATATTGGCCTTAGATTGTAAAATCACTGGGGTAGGGACTGATGGGAATGTGGTAGAGACCTTAGATTGTAAATTCACTGGGGCAGGGACTGATGGAAATGTCATAAAGATCTTAGATTGTAAATTCACTGGGCCAGGGGATTATAGAATGTGTCAGAAACCTTAGATTTTAAAATCACTGGGGGCAGAGAATGTCTAAAGACAATGTCTAAAGAATGCGCCAATCATAATTAGTGGTGGGCAAAATTTTTCAACAAGTTTCACTGCAAAAATGATGCCCATAGACTAATGGGTGAAAAAGTTTGTCGCTGTTAAAAAAATTGTTGTGCAATTTGAGCATTTCAGCAAATTCTCACAATTTTGTGAATTTTTGGTTCAGAATCATCGATCACTAATCATAATGCAATAGAAGTTTTGTGTTGCTGGAATCTAATTCAATATGGCGCCTCACATGGTGCAAAATTTTAAATGTCTCATAGGGAGCCGATTATGTTATGCCTGATCAATTACATTTGTATAGGCTTGTGGAAGAATCACCAAGGGTGCCAGGCTGGATACATCTTTGCCAAAAATGGCAACTCTTTGTTCCTGTTGCTATTGTGCAAGTGCCAGTTTGGAATGGCTCCAGTTAAAATAACCAACTACTTAAAGGGGTGGTTCACGTTTAAGTTAAATTTTAGTATGTTATACAATAGCTAATTCTATGCAATTTTTTAGTTGTCCTTCATTTTTTCTTTTTTATAGTTCATGAATTATTTGCCTTCTTCTGACTCTTTCCAGCTTTCAAATCGGAGGGTCGCTGACCCCAACTAAAAAACAAATGCTCTGTAAGGCTACAAATGTATTGTTATTGCTACTTTTTATTACTCATCTTTCTATTCCAGCCTCTCCTATTCATATTCCAGTTTATTCAAATCAATACATGGTTGCTAAGGGAATTAAGTGGGTGTTATCAATTTGAGATGTTGGGAAGAGAAAGCAAGATACTGGGGCGCATGCAAATCCCCAAAACTAAATTTGGGTGTGAGGCACTCCATGGTCTTTTAAGACAGGTCTGGATTTATTAGTCTTTGTCATTTTTAGACTAATCCATTGTTTGCAGCATTCTGAAAAATACTTTATGGTTGTTGGGGGGGGTCACTGACCCCAACAACCAAAAAAAAAAGTATATTCATTTTAGAGTTAGCTTTTTATTGTTACTTATTCAGGCCCTCTCCTAGCCATCTTTCAATTTATCATTCCAACCTTCAGTCAAGCTTACCTACAGTAGGGTGAGAAGGGAAACTGTCGCCCCATGTGGACCTGTTTACAAAAAAGGTTTTCTACCAATTCTTTGCCATAGATCCAGTTAACATTAATGGACAACAGATCTAAAGTGATCTTGTTGCCGTCCCTGTATCCTTGCGGTGCCTTTACTTTCTCTCCTCCCTGTGTATTCTCCAGCTCCCGGGGCCAATCCATCCTTGCCAGAGACTAATCCCTATGGAAGCCAGTCTGGCTCCCACTGTAATAGCCCATAAATAAGCCATAGCGGATTGTTTTACTGTACCGGTCCGGCTCATCTTTTACCAGTGCCTTTAAAATGTTTTCCCATAGTTCAAGAAACGGTATGGAACATGGATTCCCCAAAGTGCACTATTCCATGATGTATGGTTTGTAATTAAGTACTTGGGAGAGATAAAATATAATAATAATACAGCCATTTCTTTGTCCTGCCACAAGTGCTGACAAGGGGAGAAAACAGGCAGCTCTGATAACAAAAAGGCTTTGGAGTGTTGCTCACAGCCCTGTGGCTTTTCTGATGCGCCTCGTACAGAACCGCGAGCAAAACAAACCCAACGCCAAGAAGCATCAGAGAGTGAGAAATTCTTATTTTCCCTTGTCAGTGAGACGAGCATCACTGGCACCTGAGCCTTTGCACAGCCCCCCGGGGCAAACTCTACTCTGTTATTTCCCTCCCAGCTGACAGATATGAAAATATCTGCAAAGAGTGAATTTCACTGTTAGAAAATAGGAATCTGAGCTGTGCCCTCGGAGAAGGTTCTAAATAATCAGTTAGACAAGGCGGGAGCAGAATAAATAATGTAGAGATGTAGTTGAGCTGATCCCAAAGTGATATTTCATGCTACTCTGTTACACATAACGACTCATTTTTTTAATGAAAGTCCAATCGGAATTACAACATTGTCTGCATGGATTTCCCCCAGGAGGTCTAATTGGACCCTGAGAAAATTGGCCCCAGCCATAGGGACCTTAGACTGGGACAGTGAGGGGAGCTGCGTCAGACACAATTGTGCCCAAGATATACGCAATTGCTTCCACTAGAGTACTGCAGGGGTCCAATCAGAAGGACCCTGCCCGACCTTGACACACTGACCCCCAACCCAACCAGCACCCACCACCCTACCAGAGCCGCTACCCAAGCCGGACCCTAAACAGTTAAACTTACCTTCAGCACAACCGCAATTGAAGTCACTGTAGACAGTGATGTCTCTCCAGCACCTATTTGGCAGGAAAGGGACTAAACATTTCCCTACAACACTAGGCCAACCTTACCCGGGTACCCAGGTGGGTTGCCTGCGGACTACCCCCATGCTCATGGAATCAGGATTTTCTGACCGAAACCCAACCTCTATGCAAGTATTCTGCGGGAACCCGACCCGATGAAGGGGTTTATTTATATTCCCCCCGTTCGCACTAAAGTTAATTCTTCTTTTCAGGTCAATCAAATTAAGACTGAGTACAAAGGCACTCACAGTTCATTTCTGTGGATTCTTTTCAGAACTGAACATTTTGGGGAAACAATCTCAATTTGCTTGCCTGTACTGCCTATACCGCCTGTCCCCCAGTACAGATCTCCCACCTGCGGTGCAGAAATAGGAGGAATATTACTGCAGCTCTTTAGCTGATTGATTGACACAACTCACAGTGGGAACCCTGGAAAAATTCTACCATCTTGAAGGTGGCAGTAGCTCCAAGGTTGTCACACTTGTGTGTGATTTGAAACAAGAGGCATGACTGGCACTAAGCACAACGATACGGAAGTGCAAGTAGCATGTTTGGATGCAAGTAACTTGGATGGAGTCAATGTGTCCAACAATTGGGTCTATTTTCGGTTGACTGCCGGTTGGAGTAGTAAATGAGCCCTGGAATGTCTCTAAACCATCTAATAATTGTGCAACAACAATGCAACATTTTCCCCATAACTGCAGTGTAATTGATACTGGTTTCTGAATTGCATTTGCTGCCATTACTCCCTATATGTCAAAACAGACACAACTGGCCAGGTGTTTTAATGCAAACTGGGTGCAATTTGCATCTATTATTGGAACTGGCTTGCTTCTGAGGTAAGTGTTAAAAACAACATTAGAATCACTGGGCACTAGTCTAACGACTCAACATACTGAAAGGGAACCTTGGCCAACCACCAAGTCTAGGGTGGTGGTCTAGGGTTCCCCAGCAGGGGTGCTGTTGCCATGAGGCGAGTTGAGAAATTTGCAATTGCGCTCTCTGCACTAGCGATGGGGAGACATTGCAGGAGCCGCCTCAGGTGCAAGAGGCAAAGAATCGCCCCTGTTCCCCAGCATCAGTAGGCACCGTTGTGCAAGATAACCTTCATCCCTTATGGAACTGGTTGTTATTCAGTGTCGGACTGGGGGCCGGGACTACGGCTTCGGCAGGCCCTCACCCCCGATGCAAAGCACCCTCTGGCCCCCTCCCTAAATTGCAACAATCTTCTTTTTTGTTCAGAGGGAAGTTTGAAGCCACTTCCGGCTTCTGTGCAAGTACCGGGATTGGGCCTGCGGGGCCCACAAGTGCTGGGACCCACCAGGTATTTTCCCGGTGTCCCGCCGGCCCAGTCTAATACTGCCATAATTCCTCTGTATATCCCAAGCGCTTTTGTTGCTGAACTCCAAGCTGTAGTTGTAGTCAAGTGAAATAGGGATCTGTGACCCCCATGGAGATGCCAGTTGAGAATACAGATGGAAAGAATTCCTCAGTTCCCGCTTTCATTTATTGCATTTGTTGGATGGGGAAATAAACTCTTGGCTCATTATAAGCACCTGCGAACACAAAGACTCATGACTGTATATTTTATTATTTAGGAATTAGGAATGAAGCTTTTGGGAACAGGTGCTTTAGTGGCAACATGTCTGGATTGTACCAAGCCCAAGTGGAGACAACAATGGTGGTGCGACAGAAGGTGGTGGCCTTGAAATAACATGCAGTTTTGGCCCTTAGGGTCCAGTGATAACTCAGTATTCTGCATCAGGGGGTCAATTCATTTATCAGCACCAACAGGAGTTTTGTCGTTCAGTATGCAAGGCAACAGGAGACTAGATGATTACTTCTTCAGGCTCATTTTTTGTTTTGTTTTCATTCAGCTCTTGCAGTTGCATCATGCCGGCTTGTTCTTCCAAGTAGGCTTCGTCGTGCAGCTGCTTGTGAATTCTTAACTGCCTTTGGAGTTAATGAGTCTACAATATATCCTTGTATGGCCCCCGAGGCAGGGAACAATATACATAATGATGTGCAAGAGCCTCACTCCAAAACTCTTCCATCTCTAATTGCATTTGCACAAAATCAAGCATGAAGGACCACGACACTCTTGGGTCTCCTGCCACAAACATATGAGCAGATCTCTCACTCGGCTGAAACTTCTGCCTCGTCTTGGCCTGTTTTTTTGTGTTTTCATAAGCAGGATCTTACAGCTGTGTTAGTCCTTATGCTTTAGAAATCAATAGAAGTGGCACTTATAACGTGTTGCTGGGAACGGCTGCAAAATAATAGCCCTTGGGGAAGCCAGGTTTACATGATTATACACTTGTAACAACAAACCCGGCTCATATATACATCACTGTCAAGAACAAAGTCAGTGTGCATAGAACACTGAAAATCCCCATGACTGCACTCACCTTCATCAATCTGTGCAGCAAAGTAAAACTGAACAAGTAGGTTCTGGGTTGGATCAGTAAAGACATTAACTGGACCTTCATTCAGATATAATGTAACCAAGGAAATAGAGAGATGGTTCTGTTGCCCATCATTTCTAATTTTCATTATTGCAGATGTGTAGACTTCAGAGACTGGGGATTGGGGTTATACAGGAAACTCTGAGTATCACTCATGTATTATAAGGGATAATGCACCCCCTACTGTAAATGATAAGGATATTAGAAGTCACTGAGGGGTTCTGTGACCATATAAAGACACAAGGCTGCAGGCTGAGTTATACAGGGAACTCTGAGTATCACTCATGTATTATAAGGGATAATGTACCTCCTACTGTAAATGATAAGGATATTAGAAGTCACTGAGGGGTTGTTCTGTGACCATATAAAGACACAAGGCTGCAGGCTGAGTTATACAGGGAACTCTGAGTATCACTCATGTATTATAAGGGATAATGTACCCCCTACTGTAAATGATAAGGATATTAGAAGTCACTGAGGGGTTCTGTGACCATATAAAGACACAAGGCTGCAGGCTGAGTTATACAGGGAACTCTGAGTATCACTTGTATGATAAGGTATAATGTACCCCCTACTGTAAATGATAAGGATATTAGAAGTCACATAGGAGTTCTGTGACCATATCAAGGCACAACGTTGCAGGTTAAGGTAATTCTGAGCATCATTGCTGGTTTTATACAGCTATTTAATATAACATATCATTATCCTTTATGTAATTTTACACACATTGGAAGGAGAGTCAGAATGGTGGTCATGTGGGTAGGTCATACTGTATGTAGACATTCAAGTCAAACAAAACCAAAACCTCTGTTGGAAATGTGTAGCTAGATGATGCTAGATGTTTATGATCTACCTCTGAAGCAAATGAGCTAAAGGTACTGTACGTCTAGATGCTGAGTTGGGAATATTGCCAGAGGAACCTCTCAAGATCAGGTATGAGGATGCGTGAACTCAAGGCTAATAAGGATCTGTACACAGACTACAAACTGCCTTCCTTCCAATCAATAATGATTCATTAACCCTCATTTCCTGGAGCCATTCTTACGAATCACAGATATCATACCCTGACCTGTTTTTATCCAGGTGGTCATGGAAACAGTAATGACAGTTAGTTAGAATTGTGTCTAATGCATTTTTCCTCTTAGCAAGGGCAGTGTGGCCCCATGTCAAGGGACGGTGAGCTTTAGAATTTATTTTTCAACTGAAACCCTAATTGTCTTGTCAGATAAATGTTTTCATCCCACTTTTCTGTTCTGCTACATCCACCTCTGTTTTTAACTTTACCTTTGTGCTCCTATAGACAGTAAGGACAGAAGGTAACATACATAGTAAGGCACAAGACACATGTCAATTAAGTTCAACCTTTTAAGTTTCAATTTAACCTGCCTAACTGCTTGTTGATCCAGAGGAAGCCTCTCCAATTTGCCTCAGAGAGGAAAAATTCCTTTCTGGCTCCAAGATGCAATGGGACAAGTTCCTTGATCAACTTGTACTATGAGCTATCTTCCATAACTCTGTATTCCCTCCCTTGCAAAAAAGCCATCCAACCTCTTGTACTTATTTAATGTATCTGAAAGTACAATTGATTCCTGGAGAGAATCCCCCAACTTTACAGCTCTCACTGTAAAAAAACCCTTCCGAATATTTAGACAGAACCTCCTCTCTTGTAATTGGAATGGGTGCCCATGTGTCACCTTGAATGACCTACTGGTAAATAAAGCATCAGAGAGATTATTATATGATCCCCTTATATCTTTATACGTTATCATTTCACCCCTTAAGCGCCTCTTCTCCAGTGTAACCAACTCCATCTTGGACAGTCTTTCTTAATAACAGAGTCTTTCCAAGCTTATTTGCCCTTCTTTGGACTCTCCCTAATGCAAGTTTGATCACTGGAGGCCAAAACACCTTCTACCAATAGAATTTATTGAACATTAACCGGAAAATAGAATACATGTATTGGCATATTTTCTCTTTAAAGGGACAGCACAACTTCATCAGAAAATTCCACTGTATATCAATCTAAAAGAATTCATCTAAAGGAAAGCATATAAAATAACGCAATTCCATTTTTAGTAGAGGTATTACTGGCTCAGCATTTTATTTCAGTCTTCCAAGAACTGCCATCATTCTTAGGCTGTCTGGCCACAGCATTCCATATCGTCTCCATTAACCCTTATGGGGCTTCACTGTTTCAAGAGTTGGAAACCAATAGAGATGAAATAGACAGACACTAATTTCACTTACAATTGCAAATTTAAAACCACTGTTTTATTTTATTGTAAGGAATAAATGCAATTAATGATAAAGTTGCTTAGAATTACATTATCTTGTTATGCTTCATTTTATTTTTTGGGTTTATTAAGGCACTCTAACCAATGATGGGCGAATCTGGGCAAAAAATTTATGTCAATAGGTGTTAAAATAATTTTGACGCAAGCGACAATTTTTATATGCACGACTATTTTGTCCAAATGCATTAAAGTCAATGAGCATCCGAATAACTTTGAAGCGCACCAATTTTTATGCGTGCGACAATTTTGACTTGCACCAAATTATTTTGACGTGGCAGATTTTTCGCCGGCAAATTTTCACGCAGTTTCGCGAATTCGTGCCTAACAAATGTATTCACCCATCACGAACTCTAACCTTAAAGTTCCATTATGCTCTTGTAGATCAAACACCTTTAAGCCTACAGTAAGCAAATATTGATATCTCCAAAATAAAGGTTACCCAGGCAAACATATATAATAGGCCTGGAATGTTTACCAAATCAATTTTACCAACAAAAGAGTTCAGAATTATAAGCCGATTGGCATTCCGCCCCCGCAGGATTTCTGGCTTTCATATCAAGTGATTCAGACACTAACAGGCAAACACAACAGAGCCACACAGGAAATTCAACAAATCTCAAAGAAAACCCAATGAATGGAACAGCATAACAAACAGGAGTTCTAGACAAATTAGTCAAAAACATTGCAGAAAAATGCATTTTCTCAAACATAATTTTTTTTACTTATCATTGTAAATAATGATTGATTGATGTGTTGATTATGATCAGAGACGAGGTTGATTTGATACAAATTGTGCAATCAGAATGCTAAATGAAACAAAAATTATGCAAAATTTTGGGTAACAGATGGTATGCATGCACAATTGAATGCCTCTCAATTTTTCAATATATCTCTATCTCTATCTATTTTTCTATTTTTCTATCTATCTATCATCTATCTATCCATCCATCCATCCATCCATCCATCCATCTATCTATCTATCTATCTATCTATCTATCTATCTCTCTCTTGATCTGGACAAAGACAATGTCCCAATTCATACAATTATGCAAGTCAATATAGATATATATATATATATATAATAAATAAATATACATATAATATATATGGACAAATATAGAAATGTATTGATGGAGCCAAGATTGGATCTCAAAGTGCAAGGGAAAGTCCAACAACAACAACAATAAAAGCTGTTGTTTATGACACTCCTGAAAGTCAATCAAAAACACATAAATATAACTTGTGTGCCTGATTAAGAATTAGGGGTTTTCATAGGTACATCCCAAATCAATAATTCATGGATTTGGCCAAATACTAAAAGAGTTGGCTGAATGCTGATCTGAATTTGAACCCTCATTTTAATATTCAAGATGGCTAAAGAAAATTGTAGTGGCAATAAGTCTAAAGGAACTGGACTTTTTAAGCATTCTTAAAAATGTTTCTCCGCTCATCTGAGCGACTTCTTCCGTTCATCTGATGAGTGGTGAATGTTTTTAAGAATTCTCAGAAAGTGGATCATGTGAATTTAAGTGCTTGGAATACTAAATAAGTTGCTGGAGTTGGGGTACCCATAGATGGAGGGTGATTTTTATTGACAGGGAGGCTAAAGACGTTTTAACACAGAATCCTTTATAGTTTACCTGGGCAAATACTGTGTATAAAACCACAAAAACACACAGCAGGATAAATACAGTGCCAATTCCACATATAATACCCCAAAACTCATGGCAGCATAACTAAAGTGCCAGTTCAATGTATAATACCCCAGAATACAAAGCAGGATAAATACAGTGCTAATTCCATGTATAATACCCCAGAATACAAAGCAGGGTACATACAGTGCTAATTCCATGTATAATACCCTAGAAAACACAGCAGTAAAATTATAGTGCCAATTCCATTTATAATACCCCAGAACACACAGCAGGATAAATAAATTCCATTTATAATACCCCAGAACACACGGCAGGAGAAAAACAAAGACAATTTTACTTATAATTAGCGATGGGTGAATTTGCGCCGTTTCGCAACGGCGCAAATTCACCCATCGCTAATTATAAGTAAAATTGTCTTTGTTTTTCTCCTGCCGTGTGTTCTCCGGCGTCTCATTTTTGACGTCCAATTTTTTTGATGCCGGCGAATTTTCGCGGGCGTTTTGTGAAATTATTCGCCGGCAGCGAATCACGCAAATTCACCGCAAATTTGCGCCTGGTGAATAAATTCGCCCATTACTACTTATAATACCTCCAGAACACATTCAAATCCTCCACTGGAGCAACCCTAGTTTTCATCCTCATCCAGGATATAAAATCTTACATTTTTCTATAGAATCTGGCCTGTTTCTAAAAGACCTGTTTGTCAGTATGTGTTAGGTAATTGTAATTCAAGCCTATTTTCTGTTGGTATAATATTCTGACCTGTGGGTATGTCTTGCACTTAATATCCATAAAAATTTTGGTTTGCATTGCATTAAATAAATTGGTGTATAATAAAATTCAGAAGCATTGCCTTTTTTAATTGGACCTTGTCAACACTTTTAACCAAATGGCTTGGTTGGAGCAAAGTCCCAACACACAGAAGAAATATTCTTCCGCTTATACTCTCCATCATCATTGCGTGTTGACATCAAGACATATAAATAACCTATCTATATCTCCATTAGACTCGGAATAAAAATAAACAACAAAACAGTGAGTAACGTATGCTCGGCACTGCTGTTCGGCAATTATTCTCATTTACACGTCTTGCCTTGCGTCTAATAGCACATAATCCCATTGTTTTGTTGACCTTAAATGTTGATGAATGCATATTTTGAAAATTGTACTCGGCGAGAAATTTCTTGTTATACATTAGGTTTTATCTAAGTAAATAGCTGAGGTCTGTCTCACATATTTAATGCTGTCTAATCATCACAGCGCATTCTCTATCACAGCAGGAATAGGAGCCGAGTAAACCACCCACCTCTGATTATCTCCAAGGGAAATCGGCACAACCATTGATTTAGTTATCCTTAGACTTGTCACCACCAGTTAATAACATGTAGTGTAATAGTGTGGAACACAGAACAGCTGTTACGAGACCTGTTGATTAATAAAGCGAAAAAAGAAATTGGCTTCTCTAGAACTTTTAAAAATTATTTTCCTGGTCCAGGCCTTGGTTGTAAATGTTCAATCTGTTTTTGGTCTTTACACCACAGGTTATGGGACGTGCATCAAGGTTCTTCAGTGGCTACTTAAGGGCTGCTGTTTTAACCCAATTAACCATCCCAAAAATAGTCAAACCTATGCACCTACAGATTTCTGAAGTCAACAGAATTTCTTTTTTTTATTTAAGATGTGAACTTCACCTTTTGGCTGCCTATTCATAAAGCTTTAAACATTTTTGGAGATGACAAAGTCAAAGAAACAAGAAGTAAGAAATGTCATTGAGATTCCATCAAAAGTATCAAAATGTGATAAAGGTTTTCATTTATCCAGGGTTAAGGTTATGATATACACTATATACAGTTTCTAGTGGACTTTCTGAGATTTCTTGAAAACATTTCTTCACTCATCCAAGTTGCTTCTTCAGCTCAACTGATGAGTGGTGAAATATTTTCAAGAATTCTTAGAAATTCCAGTTCCTTTAGCCTTATCTCCACTAGACAGTTATCAAATGGCAGCACAACATCGACAATATTTGTGAAATTACGGCCAAGTTTTCAGTGGAAGATGCATTTAGTGTTGTGTTTAGTGTTTCCAGCTCTGATGCTTTTGGCCCCTAGCTTTGCCATAATGTTTTAAGTGAAAAGACAATTTACTCTGTAGAAATTGGTGGCTACTAAAAAAAAGGAAACTGGTTCAACTGATGAGTTAAACTGAATAAGTCGCTTCGATGAACGTTAAAATATTTTTAAGATTACTTAGCAAGTCCAGTTCTATAAACATATCACTGTTCGATACTTTATATATTATAAGCTGTATTAATGAAAACCCTTCATAGACTTAAGGGGTCATATATTTTTGCCACTGACCCAAGTGCATTAAAAGACACAAAAACATCTGCTTTAGGTAAATACAGGACCCTGTTGCAGGCTGCACCCACTGGAGCTCCCTAAATGAGGTACAAGTTAGGGGTCTGAGTTTGGTGCATCTGGGTTGTTCTATTGTCTGCCCTTCATGAATACAACACTGCTGAATGCAGACAGCGGTGTCAGACTGAGGACCACTAGAACAACTGACCACCCACCCACAAACACCTGCCCCAATCATAGCCCAGTTTCTACAAACTCAAACCCAGCCTGGATCAGTAATCTCTTAATGGCAGCACCCGGGCCAACCATGTCTAAAATCACCAGGTGCAGGACAAGTGTGGTTGAGTTGGGGAGTTTGGGCTGGAGGGATCAGGACTTTTCCCTGTTTTTTTTATAGCCTGTAGAGATGCAAAATATCTTGCCTGTATAAAGCTAAGGCAGTATTTCTACAGCTAAATATCTGGATCTAATGACCCTACAACCCCACCAGCAAACCTTTGACCTTGAATGTCCATCATTCTACTGTTTTACCAAGGAATGCCACTCACATAAATACATGAAATGTGGAAGAGTACAGTTCTTACTGCCGCCAAATTGCAGGCTCCTAAAATTCAGTTGTACAAACTGCTGTGAACAAATCAAAAAAATCATCCCACTAATGTGCCTGTGTTTCCCGCTAGATAAAGAGAAGTTCATCATTGCCCCAGGCTCCAAGAGATAGCATCTTCTCACTGATCTTGTAATAATCACAATTCAAATGAGGTCAACCCCTCTTCCCCGCACAGAATATCAGAGTCTGAATCCTCAAGACAAAACAAGGCAAAGTCTCTCTCTTATTCTTCTTCACTAGGAAGTGAAGGGCTCTATGGCCCTGACAACCCCAGGCAAATGCCTTCCTCTAGGAAAAAACATTAACGCTAATGATTATGATGCTGGGGAGTTGGCGCGCTAATACTGATGACCAAATCCTGGCTTTGGTGCCATCAAATGCCACCCCCATAGCTCTATTCATATTGAGTGATTTCCATGTGACATGGAGATGTACATTATGCAGTAAGATTTAGAATATGCAGTGGGACCCAGTTATTATTGAAGTACAATGGATCCTATTTGCTTATGGGTGTGCAAAATTGCTCCAAGGGCTGCACTTAACACCTACTTTGTGTAGGCTACAACTGTGAGAACCTTGTCTCAGGTGGCATTTCCCCCACATTACCAGGTGGCAATTCACCCACATTACCAGGGGCGGCAAAAAGCCATACCCGGTAACTCTAAAAACCGCATTTCTGATTTTTAAACTGAAAAATCAGCTCTTCTCATGCAAGGGAGAGCAATTGCTCTCTCTGCACTACCGTTTGGGGATCATTGGTGTAGGGAAAAGAGTTGCACTATTTATATAACACCACAATACACCTGGCAGCACCAGAAGGATGAAGTGTATAGTGGGCAGAAAAGATGGAGCAGTGCAACATGGCTAGAAGTTAAAGAAGAACAAAAGCCTACCTACAATCCCAGGCCCCCATTAAAGTCTTCCTTCCCTGCTCCTGGACTGCACCACCTGTTTGTCTCACAACTGGCTCTATCTATGTACCTGGCAAAAACTGCAGAACTGGGCTTTAGAGAGTGGCTTGCACCACTTTGGTTCCTCTACAACATGGAGCATGTGTAGTTGAAGCCATGTCTAGATTGGTTTCAACTCTGTATGCTCTTGTGGCACAGAAAAGGATCCCAAAAGACACACTGTTGCACCTGCCAAATCTGCATTTTTTTAGCAAGGTACATAGATACATAGACCAGTTTTGAGGCAGGTGTTGTAGTTTGGGGGTCTGGGTTTGTAAATAGTAGTTTGTAAAGGATAAAGAGAAGTACCCATTCACACTTAGAAAGAAGAGGAATATGTGAAGGAGGTAAGTTGGTAGGTAGATTTTTTAGCAATTCTTTGCTGGAAATGATCTTAGATCAAAATATATAAACGATAAAAGGGATAATAGAGTGAGAGAGGAAGTGTGAGCTCCCAGGATCACTGATTATTTGAAGAAGTGCATCTTTTTTCAAGAGTTTCACATTTTCTCTCTCTCTCTTTTTTTAACCTAAGGCAGGAGCCTAAGGCAGTGACTTGTACTGGCAGTGAATAAAGCAATGCCTGAAGAGCTGCTCATCTACATATCTCTATCTGGAATACTAAAATCCCATGCATTTTTCCAGCACTTCTATATTCTAACATTCTTCCTGGCTTTTTTTTTTTTCGTCACTTTTACATCTTTAATTCCTGGAACTATGGCAACTTTTTCATATAAGGTCTAATGAGCCTCAGAAGCTGGTAACCACTTGCAATAAAAATGAGCAACGGATGTTTCTAGATACAGCGATGTAGCCCGATACCCCATGGGAAGTCCCAAGCTATCCCTGAGCTCTACAGCTTCCTGGCTATAACAAGAGTAAGATCATTACAGCCTGTTTGGCTTGTGCCGAAATGTCCCTGTAGGGTAGTCTGGGGAGGGTGGTGGCATTTTTGATTGGGGGAGGCTACTTATACATGGCGGTTGGCCAATTTTTTGGGAGTCCTAAAGCTTTCTTTTTCTTCATCTATTGTCAGGAGCAGATTCCTTACAATAAGCCATTCAATTTCATACCATGTGGAAACATCGACTAGAAGACCTAGTGGGTAGAAGACCCTTTTTGAGTTTCTCCTCTTACCTAGGTGTACAGGAAGGAGATCTATTTTGTGGAATACTATTGGGTATAGGGTGTTTCCATGATGTGATTAACCTTAAGGATGTAAAAAAAAAAAATTCACAAAAGTTATTGAAGTCATTTTTTTTGGAGCGACTGCACTCATATTTGTTACACTAAATTGGAGTCCATGGGGTTTTTTTTTACAGCGCAACCATCACTAGCCCTCAAGCAACCTGAGATGGAACCAGCAGGCTCCACTGCCCTTATTTATATACCTATGCCAAACCTGCCAAAAAGATCCAATTTCCTAATGGTTCAGTAAGATCATGCAACGCATTAGAAAACAATAGCAGGTAACTGGCGGAGATATTTGTAGAATAAAAACCTTTTGGGAAAAATATTTTAATTTCTTAAAATAATCTCCCATCTCTTTGTACTAAATGTAAGATCTTAATTAACTCCCTTTAGCAATGCAGCAAATAAGAATAGCAACGCTATGCGGATTACTTGGGTAAAAGGTTAATGCAGTATACATAATGGAAATGTAAGTTTATGTTATTATAATAAAAAAAAGCCAAATCGGGATTACGCTGCTCTAATGTGACTTAAATGGCCCTCCAGTAACCACATGAGTGCTCTCTTTAATTGCTGGAGAGACGACTCGCTAATGCGACGGGTCAGGCGGAGCCAAAGGCAGAATTGCTGTTTGTTAGATGACATCATTGGTTTGGAGTTTTGACCTAAAAAAACAATCAATTTCGCCTGCAGTTGTTTGTTTTTTTGTTTTCCTTGGACATGAATTTACTGAAAGGCCCATGTTGCCAAAACATTATCTGTTTGTAGGAAATAGAAACTGGTAATAACATCAATGCAATAATACCAAGCTCACAAAATCCCTGTACATATCCCAAGCCAAGTATTGCTCAGTCTCATCTCTGCACAATCCCTTAAGCTTCTCACAGTAATGCAGAGTAAGTGCCAGAGCACAACTACCATATAATAGGATTTGTCTGATGAACAGAATCCTGGCACCCGAAATCAACAACATGGGGCCTTCCATTTACTGACACACTGTAAATAGCAACAAAAAAACTGGATAACCAGAGGCAAACAGAGGGGGGGCTCTTGCCATGAAACAATAACTTGATGTTTCTTGGAAATTGTAGGAAAAGATGGTGCCTATAGTAGCAGTGGGATAATAGTCTCTGGGATGGGAGTGTGACTGTGGGATAGCAGGTATAGTAGGGAGAGACTGTGCTTATAGTAACAGTGGGATAATAGTCTCTGGGAAGGGAGTGTGACTGTGGGATAGCAGGTATAGTAGGGAGAGATGGTGCCTATAGTAACAGTGGGATAATAGTCTCTAGAAGAGAGTGTGACTGTGGGATAGCAGGTATAGTAGGGAAAGATGGTGCCTATAGTAACAGTGGGATAATAGTCTATGGGAAGGGAGTGTGACTGTGGAATAGCAGGTATAGTAGGGAGAGATGGTGCCTAAAGTAACAGTGGGATAATAGTCTCTGAGAAGGGAGTGTGACTGTGGGATAGCAGGTATAGTAGGGAGAGATGGTGCCTATAGTAACAGTGGGATAATAGTCTCTGGGAAGGGAGTGTGACTGTGGGATAGCAGGTATAGTAGGGAGAGATGGTGCCTATAGTAACAGTGGGATAATAGTCTCTGGGAAGAGAGTGTGACTGTGGGATAGCAGGTATAGTAGGGAAAGATGGTGTCTATAGTAACAGTGGGATAATAGTCTCTGGGAAGTGAGTGTGGCTGTGGGATAGCAGGTATAGTAGGGAGAGATGGTGTAGTACAACAGCTACATGGCTATAGGTTGGCCACACACAAAATGTATATTATCTTCCCCCACACACATATATACACAACTAGGCACATCTATGGATAAGAAGCACATTTCAACCGAGCAAACATTAATGACCCTTTAAATCACCAAAGCATAAAGCCTCATTTATCATGGTTTTGTATCTTCGCTAATGAAAACACAGTGCATGATGGGATCTCGCTGGAAGTCTGTGCCTTACAATTAGGCATTTCAACAGCCAATTAGATACAGATGCCTTGACTTCCATTAAAGGAAAGCTCGGGTCTAAGCATGAATGAATTTGTTTTATAGGAAGTGCTTAGATGGGGGGAACTGGTGAGACCGCGGACAGTGAAATTATAAGCAAAAAAATATAATTAAACAATGAGGGTCAACTGTAAACTGTCTTATCCTTTGAAAAATTATTATATTGCATTATAACTCCCATCTAGGGATGTAGCGAACTGTTCGCCCGCGAACTAGTTCGCGCGAACTTCGACCGTTTGCGTCCGCCGAATGTTCGCGAACGTTTGGGAACGTTCGCAGTTTGAGTTCGCGTTCGAACGTTCGACCATTCGAATTCCTTCGACCGCTAAAAATCGAACGATTTCCATTCGTTCGAACGATTGTAAGCATTCGATCCAATGAAAAGCATTCGATCGAATTTCTTCGATCGTTCGATTCGAATGAAAATCCTTCGATCGAACGATTAAAATCCTTGGATCGTTCGATCGAACGATTTTAGCGGGTGTTCGAAGTTTGCAAACTGTTCGCGAACGTTCGCATTTTTTGCCGGTGTTCGCGAACGGCGTTCGCGAACACCAAATTGGCAGTTCGCTACATCCCTACTCCCATCATTCTAACATTAAATAAGACCACACCCGTGGCCCATCCAAGCCATGCCCAAACACACCCAGATCAGCCACAAACCCCACCCACTTTCTGACAATCTCCATCCTTTGGGAGGTCTTGGGTTTAGCACTGGTGTCATATGTTATTTCACTGTTATATCAAACAAAGAAACATTCATGGTAACAGCCTGTCAAAGTGCCTCTGAAAAACTTGTTTCTCCGAAAATCCTTTTATTTCCCTAATGAGAGTGCACGGCTCTTTGTCACCTTTACAGAATATAAATCTCTGCAATAAAGAAACCATTATTTGAATTGTGTCAAACAGACAGAGCATTCATAGAAATCAAGGGACTGGCACAGATCATTAGTCACAGGTATTTCTGTTGGATTTATTGCGAAACTGAACATAATCAAAAGTGTGTTAGAATCTTATTATGAAATATATGCATGGCCAGGCAACCTGTCTCTGATATTATTTTCCCTTTATACATTTTATGGGTTCTTTTTTATTGCAGCCCCCCAAATTCCACAAACCTTGTGGATAATGATCTGTATCTCACACATATAGTTATATTGTACATCAGTCAGGAACCCCATTGACCCCTCTATACTGCTGAACCCCCACACCTTGAGGATAATGATCTGTATCTCACACATATAGTTATATTGTACATCAGTCAGGAACTGGTCCCTTTATACTCCTGCACCCCCAAAACTTGGGGATAATGATCTGTATCTCAAACATACAGTATATTAATATTGTATATCAGTCAGGAACCCCATTGACCCCTCTATACTGCTGCACCCCCAAACCTTGAGGATAATGATCTGTATCTCACACTTATATTTATATTGTACATTAGTCAGGAACCCCACTTGCCCCTCTATACTCCTGCACCCCCAAACCTTGGGGATAATGATCTGTATCTCACACATATATTGATATTGTACATCAGTCAGGAACCCCACTGAGCTTTTTAGGTTTCTGGGGCCCCAGTGTCCTGTAGATTTGCCGTTCTTGTTGCTACACCCAAGATCCCTGTTAATTCCCCTCTAGTCATCTACCATAGAGCAGCAAATATGGGATTTTTCATCACTCGTTTTAAACATTCTTGACCACGCAGCAGTTATTTCTGGGCTGTCAAACAGAATATGTAAATCAATGTCCCCTTTAAAGGCTCAGTAAGTGTTCTGCTACAGCATGTGGTCTCACTTTTCCTTCCCAATCCCCTAATTGGGATAAATATGTAGCAGCTCATGCATTTCCTGTAAATTAACTTCAAAATGCAAATCAATAAGCCAATAGGAGACATTCTCTGGACCAAGGCAACATAACATGCTATCGACCGCACTGCTGTTTCCCACTCTGGACTTTTCCAAGGAAACATTTAAAGTGGAAGTTGTCGGAATAGCATATGGTTGTACGTGCCCCCCATTGACCTTTATGTGCAATACAGCTGTGAGTCAGTATTTTCTTACTTGCTAAAAATTAAGCAACTGTCACTTTCTTAAAATTTTGACATCCATTGCACCTGCCATTACAACAGCTTATGGAAGTGAATTTGCCAGCTTTCACTGTAACCCTTTCTGCACTTATAGGCAGCTTTGCAATTGGTCTGAATAAGGTGCAGGTCAGGTGGGGTGCAGGGATTTTTTGTGAAACGGGAGGGGTCTGGCAGAGAATTCTACTATAACATTCAACACCAGTTCCATGATACTCTCTCTGTCTGACATTATCAGAGGATAGTCTATTGGGCCCCCAAACTTTGGGGATTATGATCTGTTTTTCAAACATATACTGTTCATCAGTGAGGTGGGAAGGTCTTGAGGTGGAAGATCTTGAGAATGATCTGGTTTTGTTCCCAAACCCAACTATAATCAAGTGGATAGCACACCAACCTTCAAAAGTGCCAGTTGGATAACCCAGATCTTGAGCCAGACCAGACAACAACCAAAAGAAGGTTACCATCGCATGACTTTGCAGGCTCCATTGACTGGTAAGATTGTTTTCTGGAGCGTGGAGTTACGAATCTGAGATTTTTCACTACTAACTGTTAGAAAGGGAGTCTGCTTAGCTTGTTAGATAGACTTTATAGCATTGATGTTACTTGGTAACTACCTGAAAAAATAAGGCCATGCAGTGGGCATAGGGTTTTGCTTTCAATGACATTCCTACTAATAGGTATTTATTTACCCTATGCATGGAAGTTGCCATTGTACCTCCCTATAGCCTACCATGACTACAGTTCCATAAATGAATAAAGAGCTGTTATTGTATTGTTATTAATTTAAAAAGACACAGTCAAGACACGCAATAAAGGGAAAAGGAATGTTCTGAGCACATTATACGCCTTGAACTCTTGCACTGCTCCATTGATTGTTCAAGAGACAATACATGGAATATAAACACTACTTACAGCAGGAAATATCTGTCCTCTATAAAGATGTAATTACTCAATATTTGAAGTATAAATGATGACAATATGGTCATTAACACACGGTGACAAGCTCCAGAAGACACCACTGGGAGATTTCATGGCTTTACTGTTCAACAAATTTCACCAAAACCAACAAAATGCCAAGAAAAAGGAAGATACCACCTACTATGAGCTGGGCTTGCCTCATATCAGGCACTTTGTTATGGATCATTCATGTAGCATCATTAAAAAATCACTTACCTAGAAACAAAAAAAGAGAAGAGAAAGAGATATTAGCACTATGAAGGAGAACAGAAACCGAGTATGCTGGGACAATTCTGATTTTACAGGACTTGACAAATAACACCCCAAGTTCTGTGGCTCATCCTATATTATATTTGACCAGTGGTTCCCAAATTGTGAGCCTGGCCTCCTGGCCTTAACACTCAGCCTAAAGGCCAATTATGGAGAGGTTAGAGACAATGCCTATGCCTCAATTCAACTAAAATCCTAGCTTTAAGGCAAATGTGGGTGAAAATATATTTGCTAGACTAGATTTTCTTGAAATTGTGGCTGAATGAATGTTATACTAGTACATTCCTACATGCTTTACCTTATTATGAGATAAGATGGGTCTGACCCATAGGTTGAACCTTCAAGGGGACCTGGAATGAAAAAGTCCTACAACCTCTGCATTAGACCAGCCAACTTTTCCATGTAGTGGGACAGCTATGTAGTGGGTCTATGAGCCAGAACATATTGGAATGATAATGTCATACACAGCAAGATCACTGGCAGGTAGGGAGCATTATACCATTGGGAGCCACATCTAGACCAGATGCTTAGTCCAGCTGGACATCCCTGTATTAGAGACAAGTGAACACTGTGGTTCCAATTTGCTAGCTGCTATAATTCTCCAGTTTCGTGGCTCTCAGTTGTATAACTTATAGTAGACCAGATTTAATAGCAGATTGGGCGCTCCTGGTCACTGCACTAGTAGAAGTAGAACTCCAGTATTAGTATATCAACCTGTGTTTCTGTTGGATGAGAATAGAGCTTCTTACAAAAACAGACAATTGGAAAAATGTGATCTGACTCAGCACTCTGCAACTCAAGGCACTGCCAACTATTAAAAATGGTTACAATTATATAATTCTGAGGCATATTGTGCTGAGAAGCATATTCTTTCCAATTATCAGCAGAACAGGCTAAACTTATTTTGAATCTCAGACAAAGGAAAATGAACATTCTCTGTGTATGTATGTATGTATTTATGTATCAAGGTGACTTTACACTTCTCCTTAAAAAAGTCCTACCCCAAATACTTCTCCCAAAGATCAACATTGGAGCACACACTCATAAGAACATATTCATGAGACATTATCTAACCTTATCCATAGAACTTTTGAAGACCCTTGAAAGAGCCTTACAGAAGGTCCTAAATGGTGACCTGTTTCAGTTTGTTATATTACATTATTAAAAGAAACATTTTTTAAAAAAGTTTTACCAATACAAAACACTGAGCTGACAAGGAAGTTTCTTTACCACCAAATAGTGAGTTATATGTACAATGTCCTATAATGGTAGATAGAAAGATAGATAGAAGATAGACAGATATAACCCTTTACATTTAAACATTGTTTTCATTCGCAGTATAATTTAGCACACTCATTAAAGGAGAATGTGACTAAAATGCCATATTTTATAGAGTGAACTTATTGCACCAGCCTAAAGTTTCAGCTTGTCAATAGCAGCGATGATCCAGGACTTCAAACTTGTCACAGGGGGTCACCATCTTGGAAAGTGTCTGTGACACTCACATGCTCAGTGGGCTCTGAGCAGCTGTTGAGAAGCTAAGCTTAGGGGTCGTCACTAATTATCAAGCAGAAAATTAAGTTGTCCTGTAATATAAGCTGATGCTACAGGGCTGATTATTAAATTCTGCTGCCATGTAGTAATTATGTATATTAATTACTAATCAGCCTTATATTGTGACATTTATTCTATGTGTACTGTATATTGTGAGTGGGTCCCTATGCTCAGTAAGTGACAGCAGCACAGAGCATGTGCAGTGAATCAGCAGAAAAGAAGATGGGGAGCTACTGGGGCATCTTTGGAGACACAGATCTTCCCTGCTAAAGGGCTGTGGTTGCCTTGGTCTGGTACAGAAACCCAAAACATAATGTACAACATTTTTACCTACTTCTTTAGTTAGGCTTTAGTTCTCCTTTAAGCATTATAATATACAGTATATAAGATATATATTTGCTTGCCCTTTACCAATCACTGAGATTCACATGTAACAAGGTGAAAATCTATTTCCAGTCGATAAGTGAAGGGAAATGTAATTCAGCTTTGATCTCAAATGTTAATCAAAGTGGAAAACAGATAAAATGAATAAGTGGGCTTGGGAATCATGAGTTTTCTGAGGTTATAGGTAAAAAGAAAGAAAGAGAGAGGGAGGGAAAGAAAGAAAGAAGTTACATAAATTAAAAAAAAAGAAAGACAGTAAGAAAAAATTTGGAATGGAAGAGGGTTAAGGAAAGAAAGGGAACCAAAAAGGAAAGAAAGGGAACCAAAAAGGAAAGAAAGGGAACCAAAGGAAAGAGGGAACGAAGGAAGGAAGAATTGATCTATACAGTGATGCAAGGAAAGGAAAGAAAGAAAAAGAAGGAAAGGGAAAGAAGGATATATGCAGTGATGCCAGGACATTTGTTTTCTTGATCTGTGTCAGACTATAGGCTTTCTTATGCAAGAGATGTCAATTCTACTTTGTCACTTTGTGTTATTTGTTACTGTATTTGCTGTTGAAATTAGTATCTATCCCTAGTCCTTGCACTCATTTTTTTAAAATTTGTATTATTTGGATAAAATTGAGTCTATGGGAGACGGCCTTTCCATAATTCGGAACTTTCTGGATAACAGGTTTCCTAGTAATAGATCTCATACCTTTATAAGAAAATCTGCTAAATCTGTGCTTCCCCTGCCGGAGCAGCACTGGTATATTAAACGCTAGTTGCCCTTAAAGTGCTATTTGGATTCGCTCTCTGTGTTTTCTCCCGTAAACACCTGCATTATTTACACTCCTTCCCTGTTCCACTACCCTAAACCAACAGTCGCTCGCAGAGTTTTCAAATCTCTTTTGGAGACATTAGGCTTAGCTGGACGCCGGCTTATTTGTTCTCCAGCAGACACTTATACACACACGATTCATATCCTCCCCCCTCGGCTGCTCTGAAATGGCTCCCAGCAAGCGGCAAATTTCTTAATTGTATTATTAGCTAAATTATTAATTGATGTAGAAAACCATTTTACTGGGCATAAAAAGTCATTTGTAAATTAGATAAACCCTTCACACTTCTGCCATTCGCTGAACCACTCCTATGGCTTTAAAGAAGTAATAAAGTAGTAGATGCATCTTAAAAAGTACTTTGTCCAACAGCTGATGTGTCTATTAGTTATCTGATAGAAATATAATAATTCAATTATTGCATCATTTTGCCCTTACAATATTGGACTGGACTGTCTGGATACCGGGGAGAATCATGGTGGGCCCTGCATTGAGTGAACCCTTCCTACAACTCCAGATCCCATTGCTTATATTAGCCATGGGGCTCCTTTCAGCCCAATAGATCAAATTAAATGTGCCACTCTCCTCCAGGCTGCAGAGCACACTATTTATTGTAGCCCCCAATAGTTGCACTCAATTCGTCTTTGGTGATACAGTGCAGGATCTTCATTGCGTCAGACTGTGGGGGAAGTGAGTGGTCACTAAGGAGTTAATGAAATCAGGTTCTCTAGTGGGTTGTATTGCCAACTTTCCCCCTTTTGAAAGCCATACAGGGGACAGTTGGTTCATGTGAGGCCATATGGGCTGTTTCTGTGCCGTCATGGAGAGGGCTATGACATGGTGATTGGACAAATCAGTCTAGGAGAGGCCTGGTTTCCCTAATTTGGCCTCAACTGTAGAGTTTTGACCCAGACACCCCAGTTTTTGGAATGGCTACCCAAGTCAAAATCAAACACCCTCGTTTTGACTTCACTGTCCCACTTTCTTACCATCTATCCCAGTCTTTCTATTATTCAATATACCTTTTACAAAAAGCTAATAGGTCATGGCATAAACCAAGGATGTCATTTAAGACTTCTTAGTATAAACATAGACAAGCTTTGCATAGAACACACTTGGTTTGCTTCAAGCTTCTTCCCTGATAGACCCAAGTGTGTTTAATAGAGCCAATCGATTTTTCTTTTATGCAAGTCAATCGGGAATATTCACAGGGGTAAATATACACCAAGTAACACACAGAAGACCCACCTTTGTGCACACCTTGGAATTGAAACCAAATTGATTAGATGAGAAAGAAGCGCAACTAATTGTACAGTCAGCAGGCGGACATAGGACGTCGTCTTCTGGTGTCGCTTATTTTACAAGTCAATTGGGAGTTTTCTTTTTAAACTGACCCTGGTATGCAAAGCCGCCTGTGACTTGTCAACACATCACCATCAATCTGTCACTTTCAGGCAAACCCACTAATTTAGTAATAACTGTTTGACAGTCATTGAATTGCTAACTGGATGCCCTGACGGCACAAATTCTAATCCAAGATGCTGCTGCTATGAAGATAAACACTGCACCACTGAGCAGAAATGTGTGTATCTATAGCTTCTCTACATCAATGTTCTTTATTGATATACCCTAGCAAGACCCTCAGAAAGATACTAGACAACGGGCAAGGCACAAACTGCCTAAATGTGCCCCAAACCCTGGTCAGGTCGTAGAGGTACAAAGATTTGCAGCTGACGGTAAATAGATAGATGGCAGACAAAAAGTCATGTTTGGATTTGGACCCTAAATCAAATGTTTTGACAGAAGAAACCCCAACACTTGACTGATCTTTAAATATTACTGTATTGTACATGTTGCTGTTATCCACTTAAAACGACACAGGGAGCCTATTGGCAGATGAGCTGAGGTTTGGGTACAAGGCAATGTTTTCTGTCTTATCCTTGAGCGCTTGCCAAGGTGAGAAATCTGTTTATCACTTGTATCTCTCGCCGTTCATCTTGTTTTATCTTTTCCCCTTCTCTTGGCTGAAGCTATTGTTCTTATATGTGTTTTTTCTCTGAGCACTGTCATATATGCCAGGCATGAAATATTAATGCCTCCGTCTCTTCATCTTCTGTGAAAACATTCTATCCCTGATCCTATTGATCTTGAGAGACACTTAAAATAAAAACCCTTTCCAATATAGAAAATATTCAGTAGCACAAACAGCAGATTGCAACTCTTGACTTGTCAAGCATTACTTAAAGCACAACATGTCCAAATATTGCTCCTCCTGGGACAAGGCACTTCATTGTCTGGTCTTAGTCCCGCCGGTGCCATCACAAATTATTAATGTTGTGTTATTGTTCCTTTGTTCTCAACAGTTCTCTTTATCTCGAATGCCAACCTCCTATCTAACAATTTCTGGTGCTTATCTCACTCTTTGTTATCCAACTCTCCTCTTGCAAATGACACAAGAGACTAATGTACCTGCTTGATGTTTTATTAGTTTGTTGATTAACGTTCCCTTCTGCTTGTTGTTAGTGTAGATGCAGCATCAGATTTATTCTTAAGGTACGTGACAGGATGCATTCTATTGCACATTATCAAACATTCTATTGTGCTTGTGCTATAGATAATGATAATCTTTATCTATCTATCTACTATCTATCTATCTATCTATCTATCTATCTATCTATCTATCTATCTATCTATCTATCTATCTATCTATCATCTATCTATCATCTATCTATCTATCTATTATCTATCTATCTATCTATCTATCTATCTATCTATCTATCTATCTATCTATCTATCTATCATCTATCTATCTATCTATCTATCTATCTATCTATCTATCTATCTATCTATCTATCTATCTATCATCTATCTATAATACACAAAAGCCAGGCAGGAGTCAAGAAACTAGGAAATAGCAGAGTAGGAATTTAGGGAACCCAGGAACACAAAGTAGGAATTCCTATACTTGGGCATTGAACCGGCATCCTGGGTGTTCTCTTATTCGAATTTGGCTCTGGTTCGTGACGTTCCCGACGCTGGTGTCACTACACCAACGTCACAACCCACTTGGGACAGATGGGTGCCGCCATCTTGGATACTTCATCGCCGGGGAAGGACGAACCACCCGAAGCTCGACCATGTCCAGTGATGTCTAATCCATCCAATCAATGTCTAGTAGGTCCAGTTTATTTTGGATGCATAATTGGGGTCACACATACACTGGAAAATGGGGCAATTGCAAGGCATAGAAATGTAGCTGCACATCATTTTACATTAAAACTACTTTTATCCATTGCTCAAGTGGCTTTTACTCTGGACTAGTGATGGGCGAATTTATTCTCCAGGCGCGAATTCTCGGCGAATTTGCGCTATTCGCGTCCAGCAAGTAAATTCGCGAAACGCCCGCGAAAATTCGCCAACAAAAAAAAACGGGCGCCGGCGTCGAAAAAACGGGCGCCGGCGTCAAAAACGAGACGCCGGCGCCGTTTCGCGAATTTTTCGCCGTTTCGCGAAATTCGCTAATTTTTCGGCGAAGCGAAACGGCGCAAATTCGCCCATCACTACTCTGGACAGAACTAACTATGTTGCAATTTAAAAGGTTAATCCAAGAACATATAAAAACCCATTGATAGTTCCCTTAAAATCTCCAGTTCCAGGGATGGTTGTTCTATGACATTTCCCGAAGCTGCCGGATATATTTCCTTGTAATGATATTTCTTTTCTAACCCAGAAAGTAGCGGAGCAGTGTGACGTGGCCCTTGTTCTATTCAGTTGGATTCTATTCAGTTGGATATTCCGGTTCCCCCTTTCTCATTTAGTAAAATGACTTTCCGCTCCTAAATCTTTTTCATATCCTTAATGAATGAATTTATCACCTCATGGTTTCTTTTGTCGGCACCAGATGAATAAATATTTGTAGGTGACAGATTGATGAAAAGGCTAGAGATTGGGCTTGCGCTTATACCTGCCGCGTTCTCAATCGAGAAACTATTTATATATTGAGGACCGAGATCTAAAGTACAGCGGGGTGAGCCGAAGCCTGAATGCATAAGCGGAGGGAACCATGGGCTGCTTGCTTGGGCAAAATACTTTCCTTCAAATGATGTAGTGCCTTTCAGAGAGTGCATGCTATGCAATTAGGCATAAGGCTTACATCCTGATTGATCTACAGCGAAGCTGGCCCACTTCTGTCTTTTTAATGGGCTGATTATTTGATACAGCCACAATGGGCTTCCACTTCCATTGTGTCACTAATGCCTTTTTTTTTTACTTAACTCAACCTTATAATTACTGACATATAACAAAAGTGCAGTGTGAAGAGCAAAAATGGACGAAAAAAATTGCATCCCTCGCATGCTATTGTGATAATTGTGCACTAAAATGTTAGTTTTATGAGTTTTAGTGAATGAGTCACTTCACTAGAGTCATCGTACACACTGCTGAGGACATTGGTGGAAAACCAGGCTTATTTGTACACATTTCACATGCCACCGTCTTGGTATGTGGGTTGGGCATTGGTATACACAGATGAAGCCATCAGGGTTTCTCATTTTGTCGCACCTCTAGCACCTCTAGATGGTGCTAGAGTGCAATTGTTTCATTACATTGCTTCTGATGAACTAAGGTTATTGTACTCTAGCACCATCTAGAGGCAGGATTTAGCACCTAAAAAATGAGAATCAGTGAGACAAAATGAGAAATCCTGATGGGTTCATCTGTACATTGTACTTACATTGAACTTACATTATACTTACATATACCTCAATCCTTTAAATGAAGGTGCAGCATGGCAAATCCACAGGGAACCCTGTACTGAATGTCAACTGAATGGCAGGTATCAAGTACTGGTGCAAGAGCACCTCAGTGTTTCATATGTGGCTGAATGTGTATTTTTCATCAAGTTGCTCCATATATTAAACCATACCTCCACTGGGGCAGAAAATAATGTAAAAGATTAAACACTCTCTTTAAAGTGCTCATAACATACAGGCACTATAGAAATACTGGTTGATAATAATTCATTAATGAATTGGGTAGTTTGGCCACCCTGCTTAGGATGCAAAATGCTCACCAGCACCCAGTTACCCAAAGAAAAGGATATTTGCAGCTGCCACCCATACATACTCTTTGTACCGTATGGTATATACTGTATACCTACTATACACAGAAGCAATTGAAGAAGGGGCTATACAATATCAGAAAGAATGTAGACTGCCGTTTTGGAGCTATGCCATTTCATAGATGGGCGGCAATGTTGAATCATCTGGAAAACCGTTGATATCAGCAGATAATGGATGTGCTTACAAATAAAGAAAATCATCTACAAAGGAACCCCATTGTGCACCAAGATGACTTCCTTGGTTCGACTCGCCAATAATTCAACAGAGCTTTACAGCGATACAAATGGGGAAGACAAACAGTTGACACCTACAAGCAATGAGACCTTACTGAAGCAGATACACACTACAGAGTCTGCAAAGGATTGAGTTGGGTGAGGGCTCGGCACAAAAAGCTTACAATCTAAAAAGGAACAGGCATGAGACACAAGGTTGCAGTATCAAAAAATGGGGAAAAAAACCTTCAGCAATTAACCCTGTTGGAGTCATGTAGACTGTCTTGGCTTGCAGAACATGTTTAATTCATGTTGCGATGGAGTGCCAAGTTTACATTTTGTTGTGCTGCCAATGTTAAGATTGTGATCAAAGTGGGGGACTAAGCATTGCTTGGCAGGACATGGAATGTCTATGGCATCCTTCCAATTGAGATTCCCAGTGACAGATGCTGAGCTGACCCCCTGGCAAAGCAAACACGACATGGCATATGGATACAGCAGGAACTATCATTTTACCTCGAACAATAGATACTGGAGTGTGGGGGTTAAACTATGATTGGATTGAACTGTGTTAAAAGACAGGTTGAAAATAGGAGGCTGATGCCCATTTAATGATACTCAACACTTGCCCAAGAGTAAGCTAAAATTTCCTTAAACCCAAATGTATTTCAGTCCACATTGCTAGCCCTAGCAGACAAGCCTTTGAGGGAACAACTACAGAATTAAATTAATTTTTCCGTGGCATAATTTACATCATGGATGTCAACCAAGCTTTGTCCCTATATGGCTGCTTCCAAGTCCAGCTCTGAAAATAGACGTGTGTTCTCATCTATTAACCTTCATGTGTTCAGACTGAGACATGTGGTAACACCTCCAACTACCAGATAAGTGGATGGGATTGAAACTCAGCTGGAGGGCGTATGGTGGGACAAGGTGAGGAAAAGGCACAAGAAGAAGAGCCCAAAGCGAGCAAGGTGTGAGGATCTCACTTTGTTCTGTAACTTAGATAATTACAAGGCCACGGACCTGAAGGATAAATAGATCCCCCTGGCAGTGATCTCATTGAAATCAGGTCTGTTCCTCAGATAGTCATGTTGTTGCCACATCATACAGGCAAAGACAAGGCATGATGTTAACATATGTTCTTATTTATATTAAATATAAAATTAGAAGTAGTTTTGCTGTGTTTCTGGGCAATAACCATTTATAAGATTTTAAAAAAAGTATCCAATGGAAAAAAAGCTGAATATTGAATTATAATTAACATAAAAATAGTGTCAGGGTAGGTAGAGCCCATTATGCAAGTGTATTTTCAGCATTTAACTCATTTAGATAATATCCTTCAAAAATTTGGAGGAAAAGTTTAGTAATTTGATGCTTTTCAATACACAAGCCTACACTTCTTATAAAAACTAGGCCACGTGATTTAACTCAATTGGATAACACTGACCATAATCTATGCATCTCAGAGACCCTCAGATTTGCATGGCAGTTGAGCACTCATGATGGGGACTTGATCAAGTTTGTTTGAATGTGATAGAACCCCACAGAAGTCTAGCTCTCAGTTGGAATCACAAGGTTGGAGATCCCTGCTGTAAATATTGACCAAAGTAACCAAAGACAATTTAGTTACTGTAATTTCTGCAACTCTCTTTCCATCAAGACAGGGGTCCTCCAGTGCTGGAGACCCACACATAACCCACCTCTGCAGAATCATGCAAACTCTTTAATTCGCATGAACTTGCAGTTAAAGGGTTTACACGGGAAAGGCAGGACCAAATTAATTCCGGATAGTGATAGTTGAATTTGGGGTGTTTCGCTTTGCCGAAAAATTCACGAATTTCCAGCGAAATTCGTGAAATGTCGAAAAATACACGAAACGTCACTGGTGTCTCGTGTTTGACGCCGCCGTCTGTTTTTTGGATGCCACCGTTTTCGCAAATTTATTCACCAGCGGCGAATCGTGGGAATTTGCTGTTAATTGTGCCTGGCGAATAAATTCGCCCATCACTAATTACGGTTGATTGATCCATGTCTGTGCCGGAATTAGCAACAGTGACTCGTAAATATCAGGAAAGTGCAAGGCACCCAGTGTAGTTACACAACAAAGTGAGTGTTATCAGATGCATTGATATCAGAGTGGTTGGTTAAGCACTTTTGAATCTAGAAAAATGAACATGAGAGTGTTGGAAGAAGATATGATAGAAGTTGTCATGAGCTAAGACAGACTGTCTGGAGCTGAGGCCAACTGTGTTTTTGATCTAGTAGCTGAGGCAGTGAATAACATTTTGTCAAATAGACAATATTATACCCAAGTGCAATGGCTTCCTCTTGATCTAAGCACTGATCTACTTCTGTTTCACTCGCACTGTGTCATCCAACACTCCGACTGCAAAGGGTGATCCATTTCAATCTCCCAAGATACAAGTAGCGACGTCTGGAACAAAAACCTCCTCATCCTTCATGAGCGTCACCTCCCGACATTTTCTGGCTCCCACAAAATATTCCTCATTTCTAATCACAAAAGGATGGAAAAGCCCCATCTTGACAATGTGTTTCTATGCGAAGCAGAGAAGCATTATTTTACATGGGAGAATTTAGTGAAACTTTTTAAATCCACAAACAACATTTTTCTGAGAAATTTATTTCTGAAATCAGTGGCTGCAGATTTTCTTTTTTTTCACAAGGATACACCAAATCCAGAATTCAGGGTGAAATACGATCATGGAAACCGAAGGGGCATATTATTTATGCATCGACCTTTAGGTCTGGGATATTTAAAGACAGAGAACTTGAGCAAGTTCTTTAATTTGCTTGAATTTTATACTTTTTTTCCATGCTGGATTTATTTTGCAAAGTTTGTTTTGTTTACAGAAAATTAAAAGTATTAGTTGTTAAATAGTGATGAGTGAAATGTTTGATCAAAAAGCCCATCACTATTGCTGAATTTTTAATTCTAATTTTCAAGATTTTTCAATAAAACATTAGAAATGTTATTTTGTAAAATTACATTCAAATAATGTCTATTTATTACTGTTTGAGCTCCCAGTTCAGAACATTTAATTTTCGAAAATCAAGATTTTGTTTTAGCAGAATTGGGTTTAAAACAATAAACAAATAAAAAGGGGATCCAAACACCAAATAGAGAATTTTTCTTAATGAAAGAAAGTTTGCTTTATCAGGCAGAATTTATTTTTTGTGTTTACATGCTCTTGTATGCCTCTGCCATCCATAGTGTTCTGTACTGAAGGCTTTATAAATCAACGGTAGTCTTTATAACAAAAAGTATATGGCGACTTTATTGTCAGAGGTACAGAGTTGTCTCTGGCCGGGGAGAAAGTCCAGCAGAGATGTCGGATCCTTTTCTACTAAGGGAAAAGTGAATATTAACTTCTCAAATTTATAAAATCCAGTGGCCTCATTCACTCACTTTTCTATACTCTGCACTGACCAGAAAGCTGCCAGTTCATGCAATGACCTACCAATGTGCTACTAACTCGCATAATCTATATGAAGATTCATAATTTATGAAGGCCTAAGAGATGCAAAAAGGTTCTGTGTCCTTGGGCAATGTTAATGCTCCACTGGACTGTTATTACCCACGCATCACTTTGTAAATAAAGATGCAAACCCAGCACAGAAGCAGGGAACCCTTACTTAGCCTTCTAACTGCAGAATATTATGCTGGCCTTAGACTGCAAAGTCAAGTGGTTATGTAATTAAATGTAGTTGCATCTCCCAATGCGCTGAATTGACAAATGTACTATCTATCTACATTTCTATCATCTATCTATCTATCTATCTATCTATCTATCTATCTATCTATCTATCTATCTATCTATCTATCTATCTATCTACATTTCTATCATCTATCTACATTTCTATCATCTATCTACATTTCTATCATCTATCTACATTTCTATCTATCTATCTATCTATCTATCTATCTATCTATCTATCTATCTATCTATCTATCTATCTATCTATCTATCTATCATCTATCTATCTATCTATCTATCTATCTATCTATCTATCTATCTATCTATCTATCATCTATCTATCCATCCATCCATCCATCCATCCATCCATCTATCTATTGTGGTCTCTCTTTTTATTTTTATCTCTGTTTCCATCTATCTACCTAGATTAGGACACCCCTTTTTAACAAGGGAATTTGGCTATGATAGGCGCAAATGCTTCTGATACAGGTAAATAATAAGCACCCCTGACAACCCTAATTCACCTCAAAGGCATTTTATCTTTTTGCCATTCCTGGTAAAGACCCATCTGAAGCAAGGTTCTCACCTTGCTTCTTTGCAAAAGTGCTTCTGATGCACCTCCAGTTCCTGAAGAAGGTTGAGATATTTTTATTTCATACGTACCTGTCAACTACCTTGACCACCCCAACTAAGAGTTCCTTGACAATGACATCAACAACTCCAGATGCAGAACATATTTCAGGGCAGAAATTGTTTAAGATAATGTTTACATCAACAATCTCTCCACGTGGATACCCATGGATCGAGTCCTTGCACCGAACAAGACACTGGCTAATTAAGGTCCATCAAAATATTCAAAGTTAACCTTGTGTGGACAGCAAGATCAATTTTGGGTAACGCAGATTAAACAAAAGCAGTGACTCCTAGTCCCCATGCATATATGCAAAGATGATATCTTCATAACAAATCTGATGTTTTAGAGACATTCTGTGCCTTTGTTGTTTATGAGCACCCCCTTGTCTTATTACCTTGTAAAAATGTGAGAACTTTCTCTGGATGAGAGTCTGTCTGAACTGTAAGAGAAGAACAGCCCTCATTACTGAGATAGCATGCCACAAAGAGAAGTTAGACAGATCAATAAATACATTGGGGTATATTTATCAAAGAGGGAAGTTAGAGATCACCACAGTCCTCTAGTGTGAAATTCCACCACTCTCCATTAATTTCTATGGGATTTTACAGGCAAATTTATTAAAGGGTGAACGTTCACCCATTGATAAATGCTTTTTTAAAAATCCTATAACAGTGAATAGACAGAGTGGCCGAATTGCACACTTTCTCTTGTCCAAATACAGTCAATGTGTGTTTTTTTCTCAAGTTTTTTCTCATTCCAAATGCATTAAAGTCAATGGCTGTCTTATCTCGAGGCAGCTTTTTTGGCTCTGTGAATTTTTGAAAAAATGTGCACATGGCGATATGCAGAATTTCGCCTCTAATCTTTGCCTGGCAGGAAAAAAATTGCTCATCATTAGTGGGCTGGGCCAATTATGGTCACCTATGTAGCTGTTATTATAACTAATCTCAGATAGAAAATTTAGGGGCACATTTACTAATGGTCGAGTATCAAGGGTTAATTAACCCTCGATATTCGACCGTCGAAGTAAAATCCTTCGATTTCGAATATTGAAGTCGAAGGATTTACCGCAAATACTTTGATCAATCGATCTAAGGAAAAAAACTAAGAACTAAATTGTACCTCGTTAGGTTTTAGTTGGCGAAGTAGGGGGTAGAAGTTTTTTTTTAAAGAGACAGTACTTCGACTATTGAATGGTCGAATAGTCGAACGATTTTTAGTTCGAATCGTTCGATTCAAAGTCAAAGTTGTAGTCGAAGGTCGAAGTAGCCAATTCGATGGTCGAAGTAGCCAAAAAAAACATTCGAAATTCGAAGTTTTTTTTCTTCTATTCCTTCACTCGAGCTAAGTAAATGTGCCCCTACATGTTTGCCCTCATTTTTTCCTCCAGGTATAATATTTTCATTGGCTAAATGTTCTTATTTGTGAAAACAATTGTGAAAACATGAATAATAAAAGTGTATCTAGATTTTTTTTTCAAACCTAAAGCAATATTGCCAGTTTAAAAATGTGAAAAGTTATCATAAATGTGAAAAAAATAAATAAATAAAACTTGTAGGAAAAAGGTATGTGAAGTCTAAATCAAGAATGGGGACTTGACCTTTGAAGAACCAGCCCTATTTATTTTTATTTTGACAACAACATCTCTCTCATTCTGTTGATTTTGGATGAAAATGTCCTGCACAAAGTCTCTGATAAAACATTTTTATAAAATGCATAGCAAATCCCAGACATGTTTAATTTATCTGGAAAGTGACAGTTGCAACTTCTCAACTGAATATATAGTCACCGCCTTCGGAATGCGCAGGCTGGAAATAAACATTCTGTGTAACGCCAGACCAGCTGGAATATATCAGGCCATTGTAAACAGAGCAGGAAATGATACTCATAACTTTTTAATGAATGCATGATGAATATTGTGCTATTTAGCTATACAGTGAGCATCAACAGAGCATCAGCCGCTGAAAGGTATCCTCTGGGGAGGGACTAGATTTATGTGATGACACATTACTGGCTGCATTTGCGAAGATGTGACCTTTTTTTCTGAAGCTCTAGAAATCCATAAGTCATGTGGAGGCAATTATTTGTCCAAGCTAATTAACCATATTTTTAACTGATTACTTTGCTAGCACGTCACCATGAGACTTGTGTTCCGTTGTTTATCATTTTGGAAATGGTACGTGTGAATGGTAATAGGGTAAGAGGAAAGTTTGCAAGTGGAGAAACATTTTACGGCATCAACATATGAATAATAAATGGATGAAGCCAAATGAAAATGATTAAAGGAAGACACACAACTACTTTGGAGATAAGGGTTTGGGTTTGGAGTTCAGTGTGTTAACATACGTACTGATATCCACTCAACTTGGGAACTAGGAGTTCTTGATATAGGTCATAAATCCTAATATGTAAGGGGTAAGTAGCTGCCCCGTGAGAATTTTCATTAACCATATAGTCCTGCAGGGGTCCAATTGGAAGGACCCGTGCCTCGACCCAGACCAGCTGACCCCTAACACGAACCACACCCACCACATGCCCTTACCCAAAGTTGCTACCTGACCCAGACCCTATGAGTTAAACTTACCTTCCTACCCAGGAGCCGCAAGTGACGGGGAAGTGACATCATCATAGATTGGAATTAACTTCACCCCAATTCAATTCTAGGACTCTACCATATAAGCTATAAAAAAAAGGTCTTACAGGTATGGAAACTTTTTTTGATAATGGATATTTCTGTTATTTGAAACCTTATAAATTAAGTCTACTAGAAAATCATGTAAACGTTAAATAAATCCAATACTCTGGAAGACAGCGTTTCTGTAATTCAGAGCTTTCCGGATTACAGGTTTCTGGATAACGGATCCCCATGCCTTTATATAAAATCAGAGCTAAAAAAATCATGGCTGCTCAGATACCAGTTGCCAGCATTATGGAGCTAATGAATTGTTCAGACTTCACTTGACTTGGCTGTAAACGGACACAGGCTTTTTGCTCATCTCAAACAAGGGATACCTACCATTAGTTATTTGAAAAGTTATGTAGACTTTTTTTTGGACATTAGGGGGAGTACTAAAGAGGCTACCCATTTATTGGATCATATGGAGGGAATAAAGTTGATAGGACCAAGTGTACCGGGAAAAAAGAAGAAAAATGGCCATAACTTATATACTTTACATCGCTGACAGTTACAATTTTTGGGTTTGGGTGGGTGATCCCTGTAAGCTGACCATACACATTCCAATATTTTCTTTGGGCCAAATCAGTAATTTATTAGCATATGTACAGGGTGAAAACTACCGTCATCCACTCAGCTTATATTTAAGTTGGGCTCAGCCAGATACTGACCTGGAAATTTAGGAGATGACTGTATTGGACCATAGATGTAGTTCTTTCTAGTGGGTCTGCTTAGGTTTCCCCAAGTGGTAAGATTGTTTGCCTAGTAGCCAACCATTGGGGCAGTTCTATGTGGTCCACACAAGCCACGGAAAAATAAAGCAAATACCAGTTTGTAAGGAAACCTCACCAAGCACAGTATATGGTCTGCAGTCAATAAATAATACTATTGCTAGAAGCAACACACATATTTTACATGCAATTACTGGATAGAAAAATAATGTTTATCAGTAAAGTATTTTTGGTGTTACTGAACCTGACTTTTGCGAAAGCAACATCTAGAAATGCAACTGATTTGCACATTTGCAACTGTAAATGAGGTTCCTGCGAATGATCATTTCTTGAGCATCTACAAAACTATGATTAAGAAATAAAATATAATAAATTACAGAGGAGCATCGTCCCTTCCCTGCATTAGAAGGCTCAATCACACATTCATTTTCATGCATCTTTCTAAAAGTCGGTTGAGAGAAACCCTCACAATATCTATCATTATGTTGATTAATCTCTAGTATTTTTACATCAAGCAATTCACTGCACTTCCCTCTCATAAACAGCACTTGTCTATCCTGTTCCACACATGCATACAGATTCAGAGACAAACAAAGAGTATTCGTCCACTGCTAACAGGTTGAGCATTAACAAGAATGCTTTGCAAATCACTTATCAGAATTGTGTGTGCAGAGGCAAGGCTGAGATTTCGGTTGCATGGGCCAGAAGTATGTAGGCAGATATAGACCTGCAACAATATATAGTGTGACCAAATAGCTTAAAGGTCTTTACATTAATGCATTTACCATTGAATGCAATGGAGGAACACTATAAAGGATGGAGTAAATATGGGAAATAAAGAAGACAGTTAAAGAGGAAGAAGAGATGGTGAGAAGATAGGCCGGCCTGATGCATGAAAGGGAATAATATTGTCACAAACATACCAGGAATGATGGGGAGTGTATCATGCGCCTCACCACAACAGCATCTGAGGATGAGACAGAGCTGTGTGCAGTGGGGAGAAGCAATCCAATATCAGGCTGAGGTCAAGGCAGGCAGAATGGCGTCTACATTAAAGGGATACTGTCATGGCAGAATGCATCAATTTATAATGCTGCTCCAGAAGACTTCTGCATTGAGATTTGTTTTTTTTTTGAGCAAACAGATCTTTTTATATTTAATTTTGAAATTTGACATCGGGCTAGACACATTGTCAGTTTTCAAGGTGCCCCCAGTCATGTGACTTTGATAAACTTCAATCACTATTTACTGCTGCTCTGCAAGTTGGAGTGATGTCACTGCCCTCCCTTCTCCCCCCCCCAGCAGCCCATCAGCAGAATAATGGGAAAGTAACCAGATAACAGTTCAATGATAGATACGAGGACAACACTCAATAGTAAAACCCATGTCCCACTGAGACACCTTCAGTTACTTTGAGTAGGAGAAACAATAGCCTGTCAGAAAGCAGTTCCATCCTGGATGGATGAAAAGCGCTGGCTCTTTCTGAAATCACATGACCAGGCAAAATGACCTAAGGTGCCGGCCTACACACCAATATTACAACAAAAAAATATATATTTGTTGGGTTAGGAATTAAATTTTACATGGTAAAGTGAATTATTTTCAGTGTAAACAGTGTAATTTATAAATCAAAACTACAACATAAAATCATGAAAGAATCCCATTAAACATATTATAGATACAAGAGCTAATGAAAGAGTTAGGATTCGGTTCAGGATTTATCCTTTTTCAGCAGGATTCAGATTTTGCAGAAGTACCTGGCCGAACCAAATCCAAATCCTTAAAATCATGTGATGTTTCATTCTTTCGAATTCCAAAAAAGTGGATTTGGTGCATTCCTAATTAGAGTGAACAACCTAAAATTTTACATATAGAGGAATGTAATAAAAACCTAATCAGGATTTCTGTAGTTTCCCTCAGAAAGGCAAGGCATTAGGTCCTGACCCAAAATAGCGATGGGGCTGCCCAACATTTTGAAGCCAATAAACCAGTGTATTGTTATTTGCTAAAAGAAGACACCTGAGCAATTCTTGAAGATATCTCCTGGCACATTTCCCCTTTTCCTTCCTTAAGATGGAACCTGCTTTCTCAGTGGGTGCTTTTGAATCCTCTAGTACAGGGGTCCCCAACTTTTTTACTCATGAGCCACATACAAATGTAAAAAGAGTTGGGTAGCAGCACAAGCATGAAAAAAAAAGTCCCTGGGGTGCCAAATAAGGGCTCTGGTTGGCTATTTGATAGCCCATATGAGGATTGGCACCCTACAAGAGGCTTTTTTTGGCAGTACAACTGTTTTTTATGCAACCATCCTGACGAAGGGAGGGTTAATCCCCCCGAAACAAACCTTTGATGCACAGGTGGTTTAAATAAAAGGGGTAAGCTCCCCACCTGCAACATACATATTGTTGTTCTATTCTCTTAAATCTTCTACATTTTATGCAACCAAAACCTGCCTCCAAGCCTGGAATTCATAAAGCACCTGCTTTGAGACCACTAGGAGAAGTTGGTGAGCAACATGTTGCTTGTGAGCCACTGGTTGGGGATCACTGGACTAGGAGATGATATTATTAAGTCTCCAGTTGTCCTATGAAATCTAAAGCTAGGTAGTAACAATAGTTCAGAGGAAACAAGCTACATAACAGTATGTCAACCTCTCTAGAGATCTGTATCATGCTATATTAGCTATTGACAGACTAAAAGGTACTTTCTTCCCAGTTTAGCTACTTTGTGGCTAATATATCCAAATATATAATATATGGTAAACTGTATAATATATGGATACATATTTGGAACCTTTCAATATTCTCCTACCCATGGGACATAAACAGAAGCTCTCACCTTCATTGTAACAACATAAAGGACACTATACTGTATATATACACAGACTTGTTACTTGATTACAAAGTCATGGTGACCTTCATAATACATGTAGCAAATATGATGTACGTTGGCCCTTAAACTTCCAAAGGGTATGCAACATATATTAATATCTTAAACATACCACCAAGGGAGACAACTATACATTGGTGTCAAGAGATAGGTGTCCTGGAACGGGAAATACATAAATAAATAAATAAATAAACTGAATATTCCGAGATGACTTTCTGGGTTCAGACACTTTAGGAAATGAAGAGTGTGATGCATGGTTAAGCCCTAGGCATCCCTCTCAGGAGAGAGGCGGGAAGTATTGATGGGGTTAAAGAGACAATGGCTGAAGAGTAATAGGCTTGCTAAACGGGAGAGCTGAGTGTTTATCAGAAATTACCTGGCATAGTAGAAAGTAATTTAGTGATAAATGGGTGTTCATTCTGAGGCAACACTGTCAGCAGAAGCTGCTTCAAATTAATCTCTTTGCCAATGCTTTCTGATCTCACAAACACAACTGGGAGAATGCGTTTAGAATAGTGAGAATGTCACAGGCTTTATAAACAGCACCAGGACCTCCATTCTCTCTCCCTCAACCATCTCTGCTCTTCACTAAGTTGAAGTTGAAGGGGGGCTTTATACCTGGCCAGAATCCTGGGGCTATAACATTGACTACATTCTGCCGATTCTGGTTTTTTTAGGGATGCACCGAATCCAGGATTCGGTTCGGTATTCGGCCAGGATTCGGCCTTTTTCAGCAAGATTCGGATTCAGACGAATCCTTCTGCCCAGCCGAACTGAATCCGAATCCTAATTTGCATATGCAAATTAGGGGCGGGGAGGGAAATTGCGTGACTTTTTGTCAGAAAACAAGGAAGTAAAAAATATTTTCCCCTTCCCACCCCTCATTTGCATATGCAAATTAGGGTTCGGATTCGGTTCGGTATTCGGCCGAATCCTTCGTGAAGGATTCGGGGGTTCGGCCGAATCCAAAAAAGTGGATTCGGTGCATCCCTAGTTTTTTTTTTTCACGTTCTACAGAAAAAAAACAAACATAGACAAGTTTCCTAAAATAACCCTGTGGTTCCTTCAGAAAGGAAATATTTTTTCATCTGCAGACAATTCTTTATTCATGACAGATATTTACACACTCCATAAAACTTTGTGTAACATATTTGTTATATATAAAACTTGAAAGCTTTTCTGTGACATTTAGGGGCCGATTCACTAACTTCGAGTGAACCTTCGACTACGACTTCGACTTCGAATCGAAGGACTCGAACTAAAAATCGTTCGACTATTCGACTATTCGATAGTCGAAGTACTGTCTCTTTAAGAAAAAACTTCGACCCCCAAGTTCGCCATCTAAAAGCTACGAAGTCAATGTTAGCCTATGGGGAAGGTCCCCATAGGCTTTCCTAAATTTTTTTGGTCGAAGGATAATCCTTCGATCGTTGGATTAAAATCCTTCGAATCATTCGATTCGAAGGATTTAATCGTTCGATCGAAGGATTATTCCTTCGATCGAACGATCAACTATTTGTGCTAAAATCCTTCGACTTCGATATTCGAAGTCGAAGGATTTTAATTCCCAGTCGAATATCGAGGGTTAATTAACCCTCGATATTCGACCCTTGGTGAATCGACCCCTTACGGTACCCCTGGAACTATAGCAGGGTGACTGTTACCCCAATGTTTCTATATATCAGTAACCTTGTTATGAGCTAAGGGGGCCCAGCCTGAAGGCCAGTTAGGAGGAGATTTGGGGTGAGTGCTTATTTGTGCCCTGGGTACCCCTGGAACTATAGCAGGATGACTGTTACCCCAATGTTTCTATATATCTGAAACCTTGTTATGAGCTAAGGGAGCCCAGATTGCATGTTTAACATTGTATTATCTTTAGGCTTCTAGATCTCAATAACCATTTTACAATCAATGGAAAATAGAGACACATTTCATAAATTAATAAATATAAAAGGCAATAATGATTTATGGCAGAGATACATTGTTTTAAAGGGTTAATTTTTCTTGCAGTGGCTTCATGGACAGTTCAGACAAGATTAACCTGGATCTTGGGAATGAAAGTGGTTTGACTTGAAGGCAGATGACTGGGGGCTTGATCAGGATATTACACAGGTATGTGCTCTGATCTGAGTTGCCTTGGATATAGTACAGAGAGCTCTATAAAGTTCAAGCCAATATTTTATTTTCCTTTGCCAGCTCCGAATGTTGAACTAGGACAAAGTCTGTCTCATGTGATGAGTGATCTGGAAATGGCTTGGTCAAAAGATATTTAATTATCTCTAAAAAGGTGAAATCGCCGTTTTCAGATGGATAGCTAAAATGCCTTGACATTTAAGACCATACTCAATATGCTAGAAAGTTATTTTTTTGGATACAGGATAAGATGTCTCTGTAAAAGTCATAGCCTGGATACCATGTTATCAAAGGCGCCCGGTAAGAACTGCGAATCAAAGTATTTCATATGCCTAATTATGAAAATAGAATGGTAAGGCAACGTATAATCTAGTAAAGTCTTCAACATATTATTTTTGGGATTCTAAACACGGAAGATAATTATATAGTAACACAGGCCGACACTGTCCCAGTACAGTAAACTAATGCATCCAATCAAGCATTATTATTATTCTAACCGCACTATAACAGTAAAAAGTAACTGCAGGTTGGTTGCTATGGGTTACTCTATTAGGGTAAATGGTGTCATGTTATGTCCTTATCTGCTGAAGGATAACTCGTTGCAGTTAGGAGATGTTCTGGTTGTGCAGTAAAGACCAACGTTAGTCATTGATGGTAAGGAAATAGCTATTAATCATTTCGCCAAGACAATATACCTAGTTATGGATAAAGAGGGCATTCTCTAGGGGACTTTACAATCTAAGGGGCACCTTTGAGCCTTGAGGGGAAGGTGCGTAATTGATTAAATGACACAGAGTGAAGAAAACTTCAATTATAGTGAATTTAGTCGCCAGGCATGGATTTGCGGCAAAGCTCCACATTTTGCCACTTGCGAATTGTTACGCGAAAGTCGTTTGTGTAAAAATTGTCGCGCGCCAAAATAATTTTGATGCCTACTTCCTTAAATGCGTTTCGGGAATCTTTCTGAATTTTTTAGGAGTTTCAAGAATTTTTCGGCGAAGCAAAATGGGACAGATTTGCCCATCACTAATCAATTATGAATTAGTGCATTGACTACAGTGAGTGTGGTCGGTGGATTCCTTGGGTGTATGGCACCACAAAAAAGGGGGGTTGGGGGAGGGACCACAGTATGGGGTTTACCTTGACATCTTATGGTGGCTTATCAACTTTATGATCATAACTTTGTAACTAAAAACCTCTGTTTTTGTAAACACATGCACTTGCATTTATATTAAATTACTTATGAGACAGGGGACCAGGGAATGTGCATTGATTCATTGGCCAAATCAGTAGCACTTCCATTGTACTTAGCCTTTGATTGCTCCCACAACCCCCTTTTTTGTATATAGTGTATGGCACCACGCCTATGCTTTGGAGAATACTTTCCCATTGTTAATATATAGAGGGGCCTTCCCCATAGAAATTAAATAGAGGCGTCTTATCTATAGTCATTATATAGCAGGACCTTTTTCTAAAGAGGTATATTTCCTACAGTCATTGTATAGAGGTTCCTTTCCAATGGAGGTGGCCTGGAGTAGTAGAAGCAGGCTACAAATTTTAATGTGAGATTTGGGGAGAATGATTGTTTGCTCTCCTAGATTCACCTGAAGGCCCAGCATGAAAAAATCCTAAATATTATTATATATTAAGTGGCCAATAGACCATCCTATCCCTATATCTATAACATTGTTATGAACTGGAGTGAAGGCTTGACCAAAGTTTGGACTTTTAAGGGGCCTTCAACTGTAGGGGCCCATTCACTAAGTTTGAGTGAAGGAATAGAGGAAAAATAGTTCGAATTTCGAATGTTTTTTTTGGCTACTTCGACCATCGAATTGGCTACTTCGACCTTCAACTATGACCTTCGACTTTGAATCAAGCGTTTCGATATTCGAAGTCGAAGGATTTTAATTCGGCAGACGAATATCGAGGGTTAATTAACCCTCGATATTCGACTCTTCATACATCTGCCCTTTAAAAGTCGAGCTACAATGACTCATGTATAGGGTAAATAGACAATATACATTGTTAACCTATTCTTAGCAGCTATTCCTAAATCCCTGACCAAAAAAAAAGATGATGTTTACCAGAAAGTGGGCAGGATTTGGGGAAAATATGGTGGCAAAGATGAAATATTACTGGCCACTGAACTACTACAGCGGTAACCTCAAATGTGGAAGATTTCTCTTAGAGATGATATATAATTATTTGGGCTGTGGAAAGAAATCAGGGGTCAGGTTGAACTCATCTGAGAAGAACTGAGAAGCGCTATAGGAAGCTATAGCTTCTAAAAGATGATCTCTCCTGCATTCATTTCTGTACTTCTCTCTCGGTACCTGACAGGAACAATACATTTGTCTAATTTGGAGACACCAGATCAGAACCAGCTTAGAGTTTATGATGGAGGAGAGGATCTATCATACCATGGAGTGATGTATCTGATTAGCTGCCCCTTGGTCTAGGCCTGAAATTCTCCAACTGACCAGAGGTCTAGTCTTTTAAACACTCTAATGCTCTAATTGGCTGTGGGTTTATAGGACGCTTCCATTTCTCAGTGAGCCCAGGACAAGTCCTCTGAACATAGAAGAGAATCATACTGAAAGAAGAAATGTACAAAACAATGTCTTATAGCATGGCCAAATAATGAACGGAAATCTCACAAAAATAGAAAATATTTCTGTTCTGCTTTATCATGATGACGTCCAGATGTCAACTCGAAAAAAATCATTCGTCATCAGAACATTTCTTGGCATGTGTTAAGAGCAGAGAGTGGGGCTGAAGATTACAGAATTAAATGTAGCGTCTGTACAATAGGAACTCAACCTGTCACTGGGAAGAGAACTTTATTTCTTGATTAAGAAGGAGCTAGAATTGAAGTGACAGGGAACTGGCCTTTAGTTTACAACAGTGAGGAATTGTCAGGTGGTGATTGGCATTGAAAGCCAAGGAGCATTCAGAATGGTCTTCGATCCCTGAGAGCTTCAGCACTTTCATTAAAGCCGTTAAGCCAATTATACTAAGAAACAAAAGCAATCAGACTTTTATTAACTAAATCCAGGGCACTGCTTAATAATTGGATTTGCATTGAGTGTATGCTTCTTTACACTTTGGTATGTTTTGTATCTATGGTGAGCCCCATCCAAGCTACAGACAGAGCTCTGGTGATCTCAAATGATCTCTCAAAATAGCCCAAATAGATTTTCTTAGCTGCAATCCTAAGGTTACTGTGATAAGGATAGATGAGAATAATATCAACTCTTTTAGGATAATTAACATAAAAAGACTTATATGTTGAGCCATAATAAACTGTATACATCAGTAATCCTCATGGAAACCCCCAGCAACTTCTAATATCCTATTTACATTAGTGGGGTACAGTATCCTTTATAATAAATGCGTGTAATACACAGAAATCCTTGTATAACTCAGCCTGCAGCCTTGTGCCTTTATATGATCACAGAACCCCTCAGTGACTTCTAATATCCTTATCATTTAAAGTAGGGGGTACATTATCCCTTATAATACATGAGTGATACTCAGAATTCCCTGTGCCTTTATATGGTCACATAACCCCTCAGAGACTTCTAATATCCTTATCATTTACAGTAGGGGGTACATTATCCATTATAATAGATGAGTGATACTCAGAGTTCCCTGTATAACTCAGCCTGCAACCTTGTGCCTTTATATGGTCACAGAACCCATCAGTGACTTCTAATATCCTTATGATTTACAGTAGGGGGTACATTATCCCTTATAATATATGAGTAATACTCAGAATTCTCTGTGCCTTTATATGGTCACATAACCCCTCAGTGACTTCTAATATCCTTATCATTTACAGTAGGGGGTACATTATCCCTTATAATACATGAGTGATACTCGGAATTCCCTGTGCCTTTATATGGTCACGGAACCCCTCAGTGACTTCTAATATCCTTATAATTTACAGTAGGGGGTACATTATCCCTTATAATACATGAGTGATACTCGGAATTCCCTTTGCCTTTATATGGTCACGGAACCCCTCAGTGACTTCTAATATCCTTATCATTTACAGTAGGGGGTACATTATCCCTTATAATACATGAGTGATACTCATAGTTCCCTGTATAACTCAACCTGCAGCCTTGTGCCTTTTTATGGTCACAGAACCCATCAGTGACTTCTAATATCCTTATGATTTACAGCAGGGGGTACATTATCCCTTATAATACATGAGTGATACTCATAGTTCCCTGTATAACCCAGCCTACAGCCTAGACTTTATATGGTCACAGAACCACTCAGTGACTTCTAATATCCTTATCATTTACAGTAGGGGGTACATTATCCCTTATAATACATGAGTGATACTCAGAGTTCCCTGTATAACTCAGCCTGCAGCCTTGTGCCTTTATATGGTCACATAACTCCTCAGTGACTTCTAATATCCTTATCATTTACAGTAGGGGGTACATTATCCCTTATAATACATGAGTGATACTCATGTTCTACTAAATCGAGTGTACAACAAAGCAATCCATATCCCACATTTTATCTGTTAGTAGTTAAAATCAATGGAAATAGAACCACTTTCCTCCTAAGTACAACTGAATGGGAGTTGAATATAAAAATATGCCTGTAATGTAAAATATGAAAAAATGAAAAAAAAAATCAATGTCACTGATTGAACTTTTCTGCATTTCTCATTCTGTACAACAGCAATTTCAGGAATCAGCAAGTGTGCACTGATACATTCTTTAGACTCATCATGTACTGGAAATAAATAAGAGACAATGTCTATTTGCTTAGATATAATCATGCATTATTCCAGTGCTGATGTTTGGCGCATTCAAGAACTCGAGTCACATAATGATCAGAGTTACTGGAGGTTGAGTTCTTAACAATGAGAGTGTTTTCCTCTTCTGTCATTACATGAATGGGAATCAAGTGGGAGATGCATTTTGTGAGACCATGACCTCTGATGGTTAAATAGAAGCAGCTGAAAGCATTACAGCTGTATATACATTGGATACAAATATGTAACAAACATAAATGCCAGTGATGGTTCAGCTTTCCTCTATCAAACTGTGACCCAGAAACAGCCATGAGAATAATATTTGTATTAGTAGTAGATTAAGTAGATTAACAAGATGTTACTGCACCCCACAGCAAATTCAAGTTAGGACCCCAACTCCCCCACCCAGACTGTCCCCTATCCCTTGATGACAAACTCAAGGATAGTCACCAGGCTCCAGGAGAGGGAAGACCCTTAAAGTCACATTCCTGGTGGGCCCCAATGTCCCAGTACAACCTTGTACATCCCTACAATTTGGAACAATTTAACCATTCTGTCATAACTTTATGGTGTCATTTTTTTATCATTGAATAATGCAGTGTACATTGCAAGTAATTTCATTTGTAGGCACAATCTCAGGTCATTTTGCCTGGTCATGTGCATGTGTCAGAAAGAGCCAGTGCTGCACTATGAAAATTATTTCAGAAAAGCTACTGTTTCTTCTATCTCTAATGCAGGGGTGCCCAGACTTTATTACCCTGGGATCTACTCTCGACACCCGGCCCCCATCAGGAGATCTACCTTGATAAAAACAGTGGGCGTCTACTGTACGGCACAAGAAAAAGTATCACATGCCCAGGAAATGGTTATAACACTATCTAGAATAGATTTACATTACCAATTAGTATCACCTCTGTTCTGCAGTCCCTACAGTCTAATGTAACTGCAGGAGTCGAGGTGGGACTTGGATTTTTACAATTGAGTGCTATCCTCATATCTACCACTAGGTAGGGCATGGGAACATTTTTAGCAGTGCAGGTGTTAGGGAGCTGTTATCTGGTCACCTTTGCATTGTTCTGTTATTAGGCTGCTGAGGGGAATGGTAGTGTGGTAATAACACTGTAACTTAAGTCACAAGGCTGAGAGCACTTGGGAAACTAACAACGTGTTCAGCCCCATGTCAGATTTCAAAATTAAATACCATGAAATCTGTTAGCTTTTTTGCAAAATTGATATCAATGTCGTATTTTGCTGGAGGAACACTATTAATTGATGCGTTTTGTAAAATAAAAACACATTTTTCCATGACAGAATCCCTTTAAGTTAATTGCAATAAGGGAATTATGATAGAGTGAAAATAATGTTCACCAGAAGATTACTAGTGATGGGCAAATAAATTCGGCAGCCGCGAATTTGCGGCAAGTTTCCACGAATCACCGGCGGTGAATAAATTCGCAAAACTTTTAAATACATACAGTATACCCCCCAAAAATGTATATAAGTGAATGGAGAGCTATTAAGTTCACCTACAGCAAACTCATTTAAGCCAAGTTTTCCCAGACTTACTAATGTAATGTGGTGCCCAACTCCAGCCACCTTTTTTTCAGGCATCTGCTACAGGTGAGATTCATGATTGTGACTCAGTATAATTTATATTATCCTTGTTATCCCTGTTCTTCTACATTTCTACAAGCAGCTTCCTTTGCTGCCCTGGATTATTATAGTGTAATAAAAGATTTCACTGTAAGAGATTTGAGCTGTCAAGTGCATGAAATGCTTTGTATGAGCAGAGAGTAGATTTAGCCGTGTTCCCAGCCAGAGCAAGTCATTCAGTAATTATTCTATCAATACTTCCCCGGGCACAGAATCCACAGCTCAGGTAAGTGAGAACCTATCAGCTTTAGCACCGAATTTAGAGTCTGGATTTCTCTCTTCCTTTTATATCCAGAGAGAAATGAAGTTCATTTTTGAGGTTTACCTTTCGAAAAAAAAAATCTCAAATACATAAAATCCGGTCATCTTTTATAGAACCCAATGAGAGGTGAATTTTCAACTTTCCAGATATTTTATTTTTCTAGTTTTAAAAAAAAAAACAAAAAAACAGTCAAATTTGAATGGAACAAAGGGATTTTCAGTGCAAGTGAATTTTTCCAGTTCAATTTTATTCGTAAATATGTTGTCACTCACAAAATAACTCAATACATTTTTTCACGATTCAGTTTAGAAGAAAAAGTACATTTGAAAATAATTCGTTTTTTTTTTGTAACTTGGCACTCATTCATTTGCAACTTGACGTCCCAGCATCCCCAGTGAGCTGCTATTGAAGCATTTCTGTGCTACAGTGTATAACCACTCGACCAGTCCCTATTTATCGCTATTTAGTTGGATATATTTGACAACTTGGGAAAAAAAATATTTCACAGGAGGGAGGGGGAAAGTAACAAATTCTCCAAAATGTGTGAAATCTAACAGAAAAGAACCGCTTCCCTTGGCTGTGAGGATTATGAGTACAATCTGAAAATGTATTTTTATTCTCTTAGATCTAATTCCTTATGGATGTGCATGAGGTGTGTGGAATAACACATCAACTGTTCTGCTTTGCCTAGAGCTAGAGATATTTATTGTTGTGATACTGACTGCTTTCCTTCTTTCTGGAAGGTTCACAATCATGGCAGCTCTTGCATGGAGACAATGGTCTAGTGCAGTTTTTTGGATGGTTTTTCAAGGAGAACTAAACCCTAAAAAAGAATAGTTAGCAATGCCATATAATATACAGGATTTACTGCACCAGCCCAGACATTTAACAGCCCTATAACAGTAATGATCCATGCCTTCCCCATTGGCCATAGGAGCTCTCCATCTTGGATCTTGTTAGACAATCTTTTGTGTCAGTGGCACTGCACATGTTCAGTGGGCTCTGTGCTGCTGTGAAGAAGATAAGTTGAGGGGTTGGGGAAATCATCAAGCAGAAAGTGAGGTCACATCTATCACAGAAGCAAATGCTACAAGGCTGACTCTTATATTTGGATGGGGATCTGTTGGTTTCTACTCTACCATGTAAGGTGAAATAATTATCATTGACAATTGTGAGTGGGTCCTTAGGCTCAGGCAAGTGTCAGGATCCCAGAATATTTGCTTGAAATCAGTAGATATGACAATGGTGAGCTACTGGGTCATGTTTAGGTACAGATATTTAACTCTGAAGGGTGGTGTTAAGATATGTATGCTCTCATACAGATTCCATAGTAATCTGATACTGACACAGTGTCATGTAACATGATCTTTGTCTGCTAATGCAGAAGTGTTCATAAAGTTTTGTCTTCTTGAAGCAAGAGAAGCATGGTGTCTGTGTGCAGTTTCTCCTCTATCTAAAGGAAAGCTGCAGGCTCAGGTGATATTGAGCTACCGGCTATCCCATCTCTTAAGCAGAATGGCAACAGGTGGTCGTGGCCTTCAACTGGTATAGAAGCTCAATAACAAACAATAGGTTTCTATAAACTCAAACCAAATTCCTGCTGAAGTTAATTATACAGTCCTTCAGATGTAGGCATATATAGAACTCCAGAGTCAAATGCTATGTGATATAACCATCACAGGTTTGAAAATATAGTGTAGAACTGTTATGTAATGAAGCCCAAACCATATGGTTTATGGTTGCTATGGTAGATGAGGTTTTGTTCTCCTTTAATATAGTTTATTGAAGTCACCAGCTTCCTTCTTGTACTTCACTCCAGAGAATGGGTTCAAAAAGCAACTGATTGTGCTCCATCATAGGAATGCAGATAGTACTGTGTGCCTTCAGCACTTTGCAACTTAAACCCTCCCTCCCTTAACAAATGATCCACTCAGAGCCAAACAAATAAAATATAAAACTAAAATAAAAGCTCTCATGACCAATCATGTAATGGTACATTTTCATTCCATTTCAATGCATTAAGCCATCTGTCTGCCAATTTTAAACTGTTTGGCAATTGATTCCGCAAAACGGTAAATAAACAAAAGAATGATATCCATTAGTGCAACCTCAGATCGATCACATAAACATAAAATAAATCTGAAATATTAGTTCTCTGAGCATGCTTTCAGATCTGGGGGTCGATTTATTATCTGCTGGTTTAAAAAAACAAGAAAGAAGAAGGAGATAAAGGGATGAGCAGGGAAAACTGGCATAGCAACATCTAGTGGTGGCACCATGAACACCAACCAGCACAAATTTAGCATATACCGAAACACATGCATATACTTTAAACACATCAAAAGCCACAGACTGCTCATCCTGTTGGGACTCTTCACATCTAATCTGCACCCTGGCAACTTGCTTGGCTCTGTCCATTTGTGTAATTCTGTTAGTGAGGCATGGCCTTGTAAGTGGCTGAGATGGATTTTTGAATAAGTTCCCTGCTGTGTATCTGGAGAAAGGACAGAATCAGAGAGGATTTACCTTTCTCTTTGATCATAGAGAACAGTGAATGGTTTTAAGCTGTTTGAGTCACACCGCTGCTCAAGAGAGAACACCAGGCTTGCCGGTTTGGCTTTTGGTTTGCACAAGACTAACCTGTCCTTAACACCTACCATAGGGAACATCTAAATGATCTAAAAATTATGGTATGAAGAGAGGCATTTATGTCCCGCCCTGATGGCTCCATTCACCAGAAGAACACTGGGTAGGAGCATGGCAGTGTCGGACTGGGGTGCCAGGGGCCTACCAGAAAACCACGACCTTGCGACCACCAGAAAACCTTAGACCATGGGCCCACTTTCCAAACTATTATTCTTCATCTCCTCAATCAACCTCTTTATTCTCATTGGGGCTCATTTATCAACACTGGGCAAATTTGCTTATGGGCAGTTACCTATAGCAACCAATCAGTGATTAGCTTTTTGAAGCCAGCTGCAAGTAGAACAATGAATGCAGCAATCTGATTGGTTGCCATGGGTTACTGCCCTTGGGCAAATTTGCCCAGTGTTGATAAATGACCCCCTAGTCTTTTATAGCTACTTACTATTTTTTTTCCAAAAAGAAATAGAGAATAACCATGAAATAGGTCAAATGGTTAGAAGCAAGAGAGCCCACTGACACCTTGGGCCACCGGGAGTTTTCCAAGTATCGTGGAAACCGGAGCACAGAATGCCGAAAAAGGTAATCGCCCTATAACCAATATTATTACATCTCCAAACTGTCCTGAAAACATTAAAATCTAAGATAGCAGTTGTTTTTACAATCTGAGAAAAATGTGGTGAAAAGAAGATGATCTTGAACTTTTTTAATTTGAGTTTTCCAAACTCTCAAGATTCCTCTATCAACAAAAATCTTGAAAAATTTAAATGAAAATATTTGGCAGCTAAAACCTGTTGAGCTTTTAACATAACTCAATTGGAACTGTGTTATCAACATACAACGTACAAGCTGTTTTATTCTTCCAGTTTTTTTTTTACAGTTTTTTTAAGAGCCATGTTTTTCAAAATTAATGGAACAATGTGATTTTCAAGGTTTTTCGTTGCCTTTATGTGATAAAATATAATTTTTTATTTGAATTAAAGTTTGATAAATTTTTTTCTGATGCAAGTGGATATGTTTTTTGTGGTCTAATCTGGAAATAAATAAATCTGCCTCACCTCTTCACATCAATACAAATTAAAATAGAAAAGGCTGCTCTGAGGCAATTGCATGCAATATATTATCAAAATTCTTTGTGACAAGGTATAACTGGACTTTTAAAAAGAATAATGGCAACTGAGCTTTCAAGAATCTGGCTGCTATAACCAGTTGCTTCATGCTCAACCTGATATCTTTTTCCTGCTGCATAAGGAACTCATGCTGCATCATAGACAGGGATCAGTTGGTTGCTCCACAGAAAAATATTTTGAAAAAAACTGTGGACATCAAATGAAGACATTAAAAATTGAAAATGAAGGCATTATACTTTTTATTTCAAGTTGTGCTTCAAGCCACAGATCTCTTATGGTGGCCAAAGGACTTCAGGAACTGTGCAAAGATTATTATGTTGCATTGTTTGTTCATCATATCCACTGGGTTTGTCTTGTGTTGAATGTTGAATTTACAAGACAAAAGAACAATGAGTTACGATGAGAAAGAGAAAGAACCCGGGCATATACAATGTAATTTGTAATCTCATTTAGAATTTTTGCCATCATTTCTTTGATTCTACTTGTCAAGTCATTCTGCAGAAATGAGAAGGACAATGCTGTAATAAGAGATCCATTTGTTCTCCTAAGCAAATATATAAATGTCCACGTCCCAAACACAGGTGATAAACACTCCCTGTGAAATCCCAAGACCTGGAATAACAGGCACAGTGACGATGCCTCGGGCCTGTGCTTTTACTCTGACACCATTTTATCGCTGTGAGATGCTCATCGCAACAGAATAAACTCTTGTAAATGACAGTTTTAAGCATTTCTCAATTTACACCAGTCATACGTTCACCTTAATTGAATTTGCTTTTATTGGTTTTCTTATAATGTCAGCTGCCTATTTCTCAGCTTCAGACATCAATAAAAGAGTCTCATTAAATAAAATTTAGCTGTATATGTCAGTTTCTCATTCAGTTCCCTAAATCAATAAACTATAATGTTTCCATCTACCAAGAATTGGATGCCAAGAGAAATACTCAACATTTCAGCTTACTGTTTCTCAAGGCCAATAGTGTGGGACATGGTTGGCTAAATCAACGTAAAATAATTACAACTTGTTTCCTTGGTGGAAATATATTGATCAAAGTTTAACATAAAGGCATGTGCATTTTTTGATGGTTGCATTGTGATGGTGTAGGGGTAAAGTAATAGTACAAATCTATTTATAAGGCTTCTCTTTAATACTTTAAGAAGAAATAAATAGTATCAGTATTGACTTTGCAAACCTCCATCTGTTGGTGAACTTAATAAAATAATGGAAACACTTTTTGGATGTCACCATTTATATTAAAGGGGTTGTTCACCTTTGAGTTAACTTTTAGTATGATGTAGAGAGTGATATTTTGAGAAAATTTGCAATTGGTTTTAATGTTTTATTATTTGGGGTTTTTGAGTTATCGAGCTTTTTATTCATCAGCTCATTTGCAATTTCAGCCATCTGATTGCTAGGGTCCAAATTCCCCTAGCAACCATGCATTGATTTGAATAAGAGACTGGAATAAGAATAGGAGAGGCCTGAATGGAGAGATGAGTAATAAAAAGTAGCAATAACAAAACATCTGTAACCTTACAGAGCATTTGCTTTTAGATGGGGTCTGTGACCCCCAATTTTAATGCTGGACAATTAAAAAAAATAATGAACACCAATTAAAAAGTTGCTTAGAATTGGCCATTCTATAAAATACTAAAAGTTAACTTAAAGGTGAACCACCCCTTTAAAGCAGCGGCCAATATGCTGGTGTGGGAGTTTTTAACTTATCTTGCACAATTGTCATTTCAATGGATTAAAACAATATATTAATCTATTATATATATATATATATATATATATATATATATATATATATATATATATATATATATATATATATATATATATATATATATATATAAATGTATACACCTATGCAGATAAGCACAAATGAGGCCAGGCAAAATACAAGTCCAAGTTCAGGCCGAGGGTAGAGCGGCAGACAACGTAACCAGAAACAGGCCAAAGGTCGAGACAGGAAGAGAACTTGTACAGTCAGTTAATCGGCCGAGGTCAAAAACAGGAGATCAGATACAGTTATGGGACCTATTATCTAGAATGCTCGGGACCTGGTACTTTCCGGATAATGGATATTTCTGTAATTTGGATCTTTATACCTTAAGTCTACTAGAAAATCCTGTAAACCTTGTATACACCCAATAGGCTGGTTTTGCTTACAGTAAGAATTCATTATATCTTAGTTTGGATCAAGTACTGTTTTATTATTACAGAGACAAAGAAAATCATTTTTTAAAATTTTTATTTTTTTACTTTTAATAAAATGGAATCTATGGGAGCCTTTTCATAATTCAGAGCTTTCTGGATAACAGGTTTCAGATAACAGTTCCTATACCTGTACCAGAGGGAACAGGGGCAGGATAGGAACAGGACAGAAACAGGAACAATGTTACTGGATCAGCAACAGGATCAGGAACAGGGTCAGAAACCAGAGCAAATCAATATCAGGAACACAATCAACTGAATATAAGGTTAGGGTAAGGCAGATTGTCTAATGATCCAGCAATGGGGGAGCCTGGGGAGCAGATTTATGGTGGCCATCAGCCCGATCGGATCAGCCCGATATTGCCCACCTCAAGGTGGGCAAATCGGGGAGAGATCCGCTCGTTTGGCAAAACAAGCGGATTTCTCCATGTATGGCCATCTTTAAATAGCCCGTTAACAAGCAATTGCCCACATCTGGGGGAAGATGTATTTGGTTAGGCTGGATTAGGCTGTGATCACACTGCCTTCTGTGGCTCAAACAGGAGGAGAAGTGGCAGGAATACAACAGGTCTCTGGTTCAAAACCAGGGAGTTCCTTGCAAAGATACTCACATGGAAGTCAGCAGGAAATGCATCTCAAACTGGGGAAACTCTGGACAAAAAATATATGTGACATCAAGCAAGAGTTCAAAAAGGAGTCCTTAAAGAACTTCCATCAGTAATCCTTGGAGTTATGTATAGCCTTTTTAGAAAGAACTAAAAAGTGGAACATGAATGTCAGTTTGGTACTTTGGTATAGATGGAACTTACACAATTCAGTAAAGTGCTATTAAAATCCCATTTTTATATCATTTCAGTGAATCTGATACCATTTTCGATGGAAAATGCTTAACAACAGCAACAACAACACCACCACACTCTTGTTAGCCTTTTATAGGCTAAAATACTTCATTAGAAATTGGATAAAATTGGAAAAAACATGTAAATTTGTTAAAACCGGTTGAAATCATATATTTTCATCAAATAAGGTTTTATGCATGGTTGAAATCAAAAGGACAAGAATTTGATCAAGGACAATGTTTCTATCTTTTTTTTTTTTAATTCCAAATCCAAAAAATTGTATTTACTTTTCAACAGGAAGTCAATTAGCAATTGAAGGTGATGCAGGTATGGGATCAGTCACCCAGAAACCCATTATCCAGAAATCACCAGGATACTGGAAGTCTCCTATAGACACAACTTTAACCAAATAATTCTAATTTTTAAAAATTATTTTCTCTGTAAAAACAGTTCATTGTACTTGATGATAACTAAGATGCATGAATCCATATTGGTGGCAAAATAATCCTATTGAGTTTATTCAATATTTAATGGGATTCTGTCGTGATTTTTATGGTGTCGTTTTTATTTCTAAATTACACTGTTTACACTGCATGTAATTCACTCTACCATTGAAAATGTAATTCCTGAACTAACAAATGTATTTTTTTTAGTTGCAATATTGATGTGTAGGCAGCCATCATGGGTCATTTTGGCAGGTCATGTGCTTTCAGAAAAAGACAGCACTTTAAGATGGAACTGCTTTTTGGCAGACTGTTGTTTCTCCTGCTCAATGTAACTCAAGGTATAGCAGAGGGACTTGGATTTTTACTATTGAGTGCTGTTTTATATCTACCAAGGAGCTGTTATCTTGTGTTAGGAAACTGCTATCTGGTTACTTTACCATTGTTCTTTTGTTAGGCTGCTGGGGGGGGGGTGATATCACTCTATTTTACAGTACAGCAGTAAAGAGTGACTGCAGTTTATCAGAGCACAATTCACATGACTGGGGACACCTGGGAAACTGACAATATGTCTAGCCCCATGTCAGATTTCAAAATTAATCAATCAATCAGTTTGCTCTTTTGAAAAATGTATTTAAGTGCAGAAGTTTGCTGGACCAGTACTAGTTTTGAAATAAAACATGTTTTCCCATAACAGTATCCTTTAAATTATTTTGTTTAGTAGACTAAACATATGGTGATCGAGAGGGACTCCTTAACTGGAAAACCTGGGTCCCCAGAATTCTGGATAGTAGGTTCCATACTTGTACTGGAAAGTAAGATATTTGATGGAAAACTTTTTTCTAACCCAAATAACCCCAATACCAAGTACAGCATTAATGTGTGCAGACTGGGCACCCCTAGTTGAACATTTATTTAAAGCCATTCCATAGTTGTTTGGAAGATGTTTTAGTTTGCTTTTTATTTCTTTTGTTCACTTATTGCCAGTAGTCTTTGTTTTATGTAGAGTCTTATCACTGTTACTTGAGAGGAATTAAAGAGAAGCTATTTATGATTAATCTGCTGTTCCTTTTTGAACATCTGCTGCTGTTTAATGTAATCTACAAAATGAGAGCCAAAGGGAACATTTACCCCTGAGAGTTACAGAACATCTAGACAGAAATAAGAGATATAATAGTGCAGATGAATGATTTATCATTCATTTTAACATCTAGAAAAATGTATTTTAAATATTTAAAGACACTTCTGAAGGTAACACACAATGTAATCTCGGGGGGATGGAGCAGCATATCCAAAGGTCAGACAATAACCACACAAACAAAATGAAACATTGTGGACTGCTCAAGATTTCTAGGCTTGGCCTTCACTAGTAGAGATGTCGCGAACTGTTCGCCGGCGAACTTGTTCGCGCGAACATCGGGTGTTCGCGCTCGCCGGAAGTTCGCGAACGTCGCGCGACGTTCGCCATTTTGGGTTCGCCATTGTTGGCGCTTTTTTTTGCCCTCTCACCCCAGACCAGCAGGTACATGGCAGCCAATCAGGAAGCTCTCCCCTGGACCACTCCCCTTCCCTATAAAAACCGAAGCCCTGCAGCGTTTTTTCACTCTGCCTGTGTGTGCTGAAGAGATAGTGTAGGGAGAGAGCTGCTGCCTGTTAGTGATTTCAGGGACAGTTGAAAGTTTGCTGGCTAGTAATCGTTTTGATACTGCTCTGTTATTGGAGGGACAGAAGTCTGCAGGGGTTTGAGGGACATTTTAGCTTAGGTAGCTTTGCTGGCTAGTAATCTACCTTCTACTGCAGTGCTCTGTATGTAGCTGCAGTGGGCAGCTGTCCTGCTTCTGATCTCATCTGCTGACTGCTGCAATAACAGTAGTCCTTGTAAGGACTGCTTTTATTTATTTTTTTGTTGTTTTACTACTACTACTACTACTACTACTATAAGAGCCCAGTGCTATTAGTCTAGCAGTGTTGGGGAGTGGGACTGGTGTGCTAATCTGCTGCTCCTAGTAGTTCAGCAGCACCAACTTTAAATTTTTTTTTTTAATATTCATTTTTTTTTATTTTACTTTTTTTTATTTTACTACCGCTGTAGTAGTGTATAAGTTGACCTTTTAGGCATTATTTGCCCTGTAGGCATTATTTGCACACTGTTTTCTTCAACCCGCCATCGAGCTGTGTGACCTTGTTCCCATTCTGTCTAAATATCCATAATATTACCGTCTCCAGAAAAAACACCGGAGTCACTTTTTTCAAGCAGCATTCATATATTTTACGTAATCCGTATCCACCGCTGTAGTAGTGTATACGTTGGCCTTGTAGGCATTATTTGCACACTGTTTTCTTCAACCCGCCATCGAGCTGTGTGACCTTGTTCCCATTCTGTCTAAATATCCATAATATTACCGTCTCCAGAAAAAACACCGGAGTCACTTTTTTCAAGCAGCATTCATATATTTTACGTAATCCGTATCCACCGCTGTAGTAGTGTATACGTTGGCCTTGTAGGCATTATTTGCACACTGTTTTCTTCAACCCGCCATCGAGCTGTGTGACCTTGTTCCCATTCTGTCTAAATATCCATAATATTACCGTCTCCAGAAAAAACACCGGAGTCACTTTTTTCAAGCAGCCATAATATATTTTACGTAATCCGTATCCACCGCTGTAGTAGTGTATACGTTGGCCTTGTAGGCATTATTTGCACACTGTTTTCTTCAACCCGCCATCGAGCTGTGTGACCTTGTTCCCATTCTGTCTAAATATCCATAATATTACCGTCTCCAGAAAAAACACCGGAGTCACTTTTTTCAAGCAGCATTCATATATTTTACGTAATCCGTATCCACCGCTGTAGTAGTGTATACGTTGGCCTTGTAGGCATTATTTGCACACTGTTTTCTTCAACCCGCCATCGAGCTGTGTGACCTTGTTCCCATTCTGTCTAAATATCCATAATATTACCGTCTCCAGAAAAAACACCGGAGTCACTTTTTTCAAGCAGCCATAATATATTTTACGTAATCCGTATCCACCGCTGTAGTAGTGTATACGTTGGCCTTGTAGGCATTATTTGCACACTGTTTTCTTCAACCCGCCATCGAGCTGTGTGACCTTGTTCCCATTCTGTCTAAATATCCATAATATTACCGTCTCCAGAAAAAACACCGGAGTCACTTTTTTTCAAGCAGCATTCATATATTTTACGTAATCCGTATCCACCGCTGTAGTAGTGTATACGTTGGCCTTGTAGGCATTATTTGCACACTGTTTTCTTCAACCCGCCATCGAGCTGTGTGACCTTGTTCCCATTCTGTCTAAATATCCATAATATTACCGTCTCCAGAAAAAACACCGGAGTCACTTTTTTCAAGCAGCATTCATATATTTTACGTAATCCGTATCCACCGCTGTAGTAGTGTATACGTTGGCCTTGTAGGCATTATTTGCACACTGTTTTCTTCAACCCGCCATCGAGCTGTGTGAGCTTGTTCACATTTTGTCTAAATATTGATAATATTATCGTCTCTAGAAAAACCACTTGAGTTACTTTTTTTCAAGCAGCATTCATATATTTTACGTAATCCGTATCCACCGCTGTAGTAGTGTATACGTTGACCTTGTAGGCATTATTTGCACACTGTTTTCTTCAACCCGCCATCGAGCTGTGTGACCTTGTTCACATTTTGTCTAAATATTGATAATATTATCGTCTCTAGAAAAACCACTTGAGTTACTTTTTTTCAAGCAGCATTCATATATTTTACGTAATCCGTATCCACCGCTGTAGTAGTGTATACGTTGACTTTGTAGGCATTATTTGCACAGTGTTTTCTTCAACCCGCCATCTAGCTGTGTGTATTATCGTTTCCAGAAAAACCAACTGAGTTTTTGTTGTTGTTGTTGTTTTTTTAAAAATAATGCCAGGCAAAGGCAGGCCGCCACGCAGAGGCCGTGCTAGGGGCCGTGCTGCTATGCAATCCTGTGGCCCTAGCAAATTGCCCAGTTTTAAAAAGCCAATGACCCTGAACTCCCAAAATGCTGAAGAGGTAGTTGACTGGCTTACACAGCACACCCCATCCTCTACCGTTTCTAACTTTACCACAACATCCTCCTCATCCTCCACTGCTATGGCCACCCCACGTAACACTTCCTCCACCACCGGTGCCCCTTCTTCACTGGGGTCAGAGGAGTTATTTTCCAATGAGTTTCTTGAACTGAGTAATGCGCAACCATTATTGCCAGAAGAAGATGAAGGAGATGAGGACCTTACACCAGATTTAATTCTGGCAGAGAACACGATAGAGATGGACATAATGAGTGATGAGGAGGAGGTCCCCGCTGCTGCTTCCTTCTGTGATGTGTCAGAAGAAATTGATGCATCTGAGGAGAATGATGATGAGGAGATTGATGTTTTGTGGGTGCCTAGTAGAAGAGAGCAAGAGGAGGGTAGTTCAGATGGAGAGACGGAGAGTCAGAGAGGCAGTAGGAGAATAAGACTTAGAAGAAGCAGGGAGGACAGCCCGCAGGGATCAGTAGGGCAACAACATGTATCGGCACCTGTGTTCAGCCGGCCAACGCACCCGCCATTGCCGCCAATACCGCCAACTCCGCCAACTTCTACTGTTACCGCCAGATCGCACACTTCCAAAAAGTCAGCAGTGTGGGATTTTTTTAATGTGTGTGCCTCTGACAAAAGCATTGTAATTTGCAATGAGTGCAGTCAGAAACTGAGCCTTGGTAAGCCCAACAGCCACATAGGTACAACTTCTATGCGAAGGCACATGAGCGGCAAGCACAAAGCACTTTGGGAGCAACACCTCAAAGGCAACAGGCAAACTAAAAGCCACACTCCTTCTGGTCCAGCATCTTACTGCTCTACCTCTGCTCTCCTTGACCCGTCTGAACCACCCTCCACTCCGCCTTCCACCTTGACCACCTGTTCCCATTCCCAGTCATCTGCCACCAGCCAAGTTTCTGTGAAGGCCATGTTTGAGCGTAAGAAGCCAATGTCTGACTGTCACCCCCTTGCCCGGCGTCTGATAGCTGGCTTGTCTGCACTCTTAGCCCGCCAGCTTTTACCATACCAGCTGGTGGACTCTGAGGCCTTCCGCAAATTTGTAGCAATTGGGACACCGCAGTGGAAGGTACCCAGCCGCAATTTTTTTTCTAAAAAGGGAATACCACACCTGTACCAACATGTGCAGAGCCAAGTTACCGCATCTCTGTCACTTAGTGTTGGGCCAAAGGTCCATATGACTACTGACGCATGGTCCTCCAAGCATGGTCAGGGCAGGTATGTCACCTACACTGCCCACTGGGTGAACTTGGTAATGGCTGGGAAGCAGGGAATGGGTAGCTCAACAACAACAGTGGAGTTGGTGTCACCGCCACGGATTGCACGCGGTTCTGCCACCACCTCTACTCCTCCATCGCTCTCTACCTCGTCTTCTTCTTCTTCTTACTCTGCTGCTGGGTCCTCCTTCTCCTCCTCCACACCTGTGCACCCCCAGCTCCCCCTAGGCTATTCGACGTGCCAGGTACGCCGTTGTCACGCTGTCTTGGGGATGACGTGCCTGGAAAGCAAAAACCATACCGGATCTGTACTCCTGTCATCTCTGCAGTCACAGGCCGATCGGTGGCTGACCCCACACCAACTGCAGATCGGAAAAGTGGTGTGTGACAATGGAAGCAATCTGTTGGCAGCGTTGAGACTAGGCAATTTAACACATGTGCCCTGCATGGCACATGTGTTAAATTTAATAGTCCAACGTTTTGTCTCCAAGTACCCAGGATTCCAGGACGTTCTCACCCAGTCCAGAAAGGTGTCGGCCCATTTCAGACGTTCCTACACAGCCATGGCACGCCTTGCTGACATTCAGCAGCGCTACAACATGCCAGTCAGGCGTTTGATTTCTGACAGCCAGACTGGCTGGAATTCAACGCTCCTTATGTTGGAACGTCTGCTGCAACAACAAAGGGCCGTCAACGAGTACCTTTTTGAACTGGGTGGTAGGACTGGATCTGCACAGCTGGGGATTTTTTTCCCCCGTTACTGGGTGCTTATGCGCGATGCCTGCAGGCTCATGCGACCTTTTGAAGAGGTGACAAATATGGTCAGTCGCACCGAAGGCACCATCAGCGACCTAATACCCTTCGCTTTCTTCCTGGAGCGTGCCGTGCGACGAGTGACAGATGAGGCTGTAGACCAGCGTGACGAGGAGCTGGAAGCGCACGATTTCTGGTCGGAATCACCAGAACGAACCCAGGCACCTGCTGCAACGCAGGGAGAGGTGCCAGAAGTGGAGTCAGAGGAGGAAGGTGGCTTTGTGGAGGAGGAGGAGGAGGACCAACAGGAGCAGGCTTCCCAGGGGGCTAGTGGTGACCTTTTGGGGACCCCTGGTCTTGTACGTGGCTGGGGGGAGGAGACCGTGGATGATGCAGTCCTTGATAATGAGGAAGCGGAGATGGATAGCTCTGCATCCAACCTTGTGAGAATGGGGTCTTTCATGCTGTCATGCCTGTTGAAGGACCCCCGTATCAAGAGGCTTAAGGAGAAGGACCTGTACTGGGTCGCAACGCTACTAGACCCTCGGTACAAGCATAAAGTGTCAGAAATGTTACCAACATACCACAAGTCCGAAAAGATGCGGCATTTACAAACCAGCCTGCAAAACATGTTGTACAATGCTTTTAAGGGTGATGTCACTTCAGGAACTCATCAACATTCCAGGGGCAGAGGTGCCAGTAATCCTGCCACGAGCACACCTGCAAGGACAAAGCCCTTTGGCCAGTCTGTAACGTCAGACATGCAAATGTTTTTCTGTCCAAGGCAGCGCCACAACCCTTCTGGATCCACCCTCAAAGAACGCCTCGACCGGCAGGTAGCGGACTACCTGGCATTAACTGCAGATATCGACAGTCTGAGGAGCGATGAACCCCTGGACTACTGGGTGCGCAGGCTTGATCTGTGGCCAGAGCTGTCACAATTTGCCATGAACCTCTTGTCTTGCCCAGCCTCAAGTGTGCTCTCAGAAAGGACCTTCAGTGCAGCAGGAGGGATTGTAACTGAGAAGAGAACTCGCCTAGGTCACAAAAGTGTCGATTACCTGACCTTTATTAAAATGAATGAGGGGTGGATCTCGGAGGGTTACTGCACGCCGGAAGACTTGTTCTGACTTCTATGCAGCTGTCCTTCTCTTCAAGCCTCATGACTCCACACACAGCTGTCCTTTAGCGTCCTCCTCCTCCCTCCGCCACCGTTACAAACTAGGGTGCAAACCCTACTGGTTTAATTTTTTCTGGCCTCTGTGCTTCAGTGGCTGCGACCAAAAAAATGCCTATTTTCTGCATTTATATGACATAATTTTTCTGGCCTCTGTGCTTCAGTGGCTGCAACCAAAAAAATTTATATTTTCAGCATTTATATGGCATAATTTTTCTGTCAACTGTGCTTCAGTGGCTGCGACCAAACAAATGCATATTTTCTGCATTTATATGGCATAATTTTTCTGGCCTCTGTGCTTCAGTGGCTGCAACCAAAAAAATTTATATTTTCAGCATTTATATGGCATAATTTTTCTGTCAACTGTGCTTCAGTGGCTGCGACCAAAAAAATGCATATTTTCTGCATTTATATGGCATAATTTTTCTGGCCTCTGTGCTTCAGTGGCTGCAACCAAAAAAATTTATATTTTCAGCATTTATATGGCATAATTTTTCTGGCAACTGTGCTTCAGTGGCTGCGACCAAAAAAATGACTATTTTCAGCATTTATATGGCATATTTTTTCTGGCCTCTGTGCTTCAGTGGCTGTGGCCAAAAAAACTGGGCAAACAATGCCTACAAGGTCAACGACGTTGACCTTGTAGGCATTGTTTGCCCAGTTTTTTTGGCCACAGCCACTGAAGCACAGAGGCCAGAAAAAATATGCCATATAAATGCTGAAAATAGTCATTTTTTGCCATACGTTGACTCAACGTATATGGCAAAAAATGACTATTTTCAGCATTTATGTGGCATATTTTTTCTGGCAACTGTGCTTCAGTGGCTGCAACCAAAAAAACTGGGCAAACAATGTCTACAAGGTCAACGTATGGCGAAAAATTACTATTTTCAGCATTTATATGGCATATTTTTTCTGGCAACTGTGCTTCAGTGGCTGCGTCCAAAAAAACTGGGCAAACAATGTCTACAAGGTCAACGTATGGCGAAAAATGACTATTTTCAGCATTTATATGGCATATTTTTTCTGGCAACTGTGCTTCAGTGGCTGCGTCCAAAAAAACTGGGCAAACAATGCCTACAAGGTCAACGTATGGCAGTTGTTTAAAGAGAACAGTAGATTACTAGCCAGCAAAGCTACCTAAGCTAAAATGTCCCTCAAATCCCTGCAGACTTCTGTCCCTCCAATACAGAGCAGTATCAAGCAGATTACTAGCCAGCAAACTTACTATCATCTGTCCCTGAAATCACTAACAGCTCTCCCCCTACACTATCTCTTCCAAGCACACACAGGCAGATTTTTCAGATACATTTTTGCCCTTGATCCCCCTCTGGCATGCCACTGTCCAGGTCGTTGCACCCTTTAAACAACTTTAAAATCATTTTTCTGGCCAGAAATGTCTTTTCTAGATGTTAAAGTTCGCCTTCCCATTGAAGTCTATGGGGTTCGCGAACCGTTCGCGAACCGCTCGCATTTTTGCGCAAGTTCGCGAATATGTTCGCGAACTTTTTTTCCGACGTTCGCTACATCCCTATTCACTAGAAGGAAAACCAACTATTTTGATTTTTTAATGAATTAAGTCATATTTGGATGTGAAGATCTCTCTGCTGCATAGCTCAAGCTGCTCCTCCACAGAAAAACATTGATGCATTTGATTTACTCTTAGTTCTGCTGATACATCAGATCATGTCTTCACATACACATGATCTCAGATCTTTTTTGGCACTTGTGGTTGCTATTCGCTGTATATTCCACAATGCTTTCAATAGCTGGGTTTAAATTGTTATAAAGAAGGTAGGAGAGGAGATAAACTATGGTCAATAAACCACTTAACACATTAGCACTACGCTACTGGATTTTAATCTTGAGGGTAGTTTTCTTTTCCTTTTTTTCTAATTTGAAGTTTATTGTGTACGCTTTGCAGTTACAAATAACGCAATAGACCATGAATCATGTACAAATAAAATTGACAACCAGCAGAATTCAGATGGTACATCAAAGATGGCTTCAAAGATCAAGACAATTCATTTGTGCTTTATTTGTACATTGATTAGCACAAAGGGATGTGAATATAATAGAAAACATAAACACAATGATATAGTAGAGTAACACAACACAAGACCTTGACTATACTGTTGATGGGCTGATGTGTCAGAGGGTCACTGGTGAGTGTAGAAGAAAACAATATATTACTATGTAGTACTGCAGATATGGGATTTGTTATCCAGAATCCACATTTTCTGGATAAGGCCTCTTCCTGTAATTTGGATCTCCATACCTAAGGTCTACCAAAATATAATTGAATCATGAAATAAACCTTACTAGGACTGTTTTAGCTCCAATAAGGATAAATGATAATTTAATTGGGTGCAAGGTACTTTTCTTTTGTTACAGGGAAAAGGGAAAATATTTTAAAAATGTAAATTACAGTATTTTTTAACGGAGTCTATGAGAGATGGCCTTCGAAAATTCTGAACTTTCTGGATAATGGGTTTCTGGATGATGGATCTTATGCCTGTACCTGAAAGGAGGAACAACATGAGAAGATTAGAAGGTTCAGAATTCCCTGTCAATCTCTCCCTGAAGTAGGCCCTTTGTGGATGTATCTTTGAATTAGTATCTTGGATTTTGTTTTAAAAAAAAATGTTGCTTTTAATGAGGCCCAATCATCTCCTAAATCTACTAGAATTAGTTTTCAGAATGTAGAATATTCATTGCATCTAAGTAAGGTCAAATACGTGAACATATATCCATTTATGACGAATGTTCCCCAACTTTATTGTGTGTGATCCAAAGCATGAAATCAATAATTGCTAATGTAGCATACTCGTTGGTGGGGCTGAGATGTGTGGAAATAGTGTGATTTGCCACCAGGGTATCCTGGACACCCTGAGGCTATGGGCAACTCCCTGCAACTCCCAGGAGTGTGTAGAGTCCCCTTTAAGCAACATTACCCTAAGGTGAGTCTTGGGTGTCTCCTGGTACACGGATCAATCAGGCTGAAAGTAACAGCAGTCCAGGGTAATTGCTTAAAACAAATTACTTCTTTATTGGCAGATAATATGTCTCACAACAGTCAGGCAATATAGCTCTCCAAGTACATACAGTAGCACACATGTTCAAATATTACTTCTAGATCCCTCTCAGTGCAGCCTGTCTTGGTGATTTTCCCCTGCACTTTCCCCACTCCTGAGTTCACCCACTTGTGTCCCTGCAAGGGTACTAAACCCAACTACTCTCCTTGTTGGAGCCAAAAAGCTGCTTGCTAAAATATTCTGCCACTCTCTTTCGCTCCTAAAGTGACTATAACATAGCCCCCTACCACTAAATTAAGTTTCCTTAACTTGGGGTCTGATACTGTGCAGACACACTCCTGTACCTCCTCCCTGCAAGGTGGGATCCAGGAAGAGCCCTGAGTACATGTGTGTTCTCCCTTTTAATCTTTTTGCAAACTTTGAACTACAATGGACCTAGGAAAGGGACATAGCTGCCTGGGTGAATCAATAAACCACTTAGAAATTCGTGAAACAGTGAAAAATTCACTAAATTATGTTTTTGGATGCTGGCGCACATTCGCTGCCAAAAATGCTCCTGCGTCCAAAAAAACGGACATGGTTTCCTTTTTTTTTTTTGATTCACCGCAAATTTTCGTGAATTTGAAACGCGGGAATTCGAAGCAAATTTGCGCCTGGCGAATTAATTCACCCATCACTATGCGAAATGAGTAAAACCATATCTAAACCTCAGGGTCTCTACACTTATATATCAGTCTTTGCTAAGTTACCTTCTTACCATCGTCAAATGTATCTCTCTAAAGAACTAGGTAAACCAATTGGCAGTGGCCCATGAAATTGCTCACTAGACATAAGGATGTTGCACTTTTATTCTATGGATTCATAATAATATAACCCTTAGAAACATTTAGTTTGTATATGGAAAATGTTTAGGTTCACTTTTATTTATATCTGTCTAATTAGAAGACAGCCGTTAGAAGTAAACCCTTATTATGCAAAATATATATCTAAGGCTATTCTATCTGCCCACCTTGTGAATGACATGAACAGAGATGTCGCTATGAAAAGATTTTGCTTTACAGTATTTGAAATAAAAACCAAAGTCACGCAATTGCCAGAGGGCAAGAAGTTATGGGGAGTGAAACCTCCTCAATAAAAAGACTAAAGGTAGTTAACTACATTATAAAAGTAGATGTGATTAGAAGCGGCTGTCTCTGGCTTCCGGAATAACCATTTCCTTCATATATATTGCTTTTGGACTGCGGGATGATAAAATCGCATCCAATGAAACAGCAGAGAAGAAACTACTGATAGACGAGATGAGAAAAGTTTGGATTAAGCAACTCAAGACCTGTTACAAGAATCTGTTATAAAGGAATAAAAGCAAACTTTTAGGTCTTTGTTCTATTACTTGTTGAGAATGAAGGCTGTTTGGGAGCAGAGAGGGGGTGATTTAATCTGAAACAACCCCTTGTGTAAGTACAAACAACCCACTTAGATCCTTATCATGACAGTGATGAGCACAGCCAAGCAAAGATTGCTGGAGAGATACAGCCACGGGTAACTTGTGCCAGATCCACTTATTGCTCTTCTCTAAGAAGTTATCTATCATCTTGGAAGACTAGGTAAAAGCTACAACTTTTTTACCTTTATAGGATGTTTCATTGTAAAATCTATGCTTTTATTTTAGCATCTCTGAATGACCATGAGTAAAAAAAGGAAACATGATCATGAATGGCTTAATATTTTATGACTTAAGCCAATCTTTTAACTTGTAAAAAGCCTGTAGCACCTGGGGGTCAAATATTGTCACATGTATTTACTTACCCAAAAACCAAAGCAAGCAAATAAATTGCACAAATGAGTGGGGAGTGAAAGTGCCATTTCACTTTGTGACCTATTAAGAGTTGGCACACCCACGAGGAGGTTGATTACCAAGTTTTCCATTATGCATTTCCCATCTACCTTTGTTTGTTAAGTTTATCATGCAGGCATTGGAGTGATCACAGATTATGATAAATTACTCAAGAATGAACATACTGTATAATTGGTTGATGTCTCCAAGGGAGGAAGAATTTTGTTGGCCAACAGGAAGTCACCTTATTGCTTCCTATCTTGGCCAGTTGCACACTCTGGAGGTTAACTGACTTAATGAATCCAATTCGGCAAAACAAATTGTGTATTAAATATTACATATGATCTGATCCCTCACTGCATTGATCAACTTATCTGAAAGTTTATAGCTAGCTTAACTATATGAAGTGCCACAACCATGAAGCATCTGCCTTTAACAAATATTTGGGAAAGGATCAATTACATCTTTATTAGAATTTGAACCCTGTATCTGCTACAAGATATCTATCTTACCTCTACTTCAGAGATCTATCCGTAGGGTAAGAGGCACTTACTCGGCATTGCTCATTTGTTGTATGATATTCTTATTATTCTCATTTAGGTATTATAAACCTATTTAGGGCAGTGATTTTCTTTTCCTTATACTGTAGGTCATCTATCTGACCTTCTGTTTGACCTTCTGCTCAATGTGTCTTCAATTTGGTATTTCAAGTCTGAACTGCATGCCTTATGTCTTAGCCACTCAGAAATCTAAACAAAGGAAACCAAGTGTGTGGAGTACAGTGTAGAGGCTTACCACTGTATATGGTGGGCCTGGGTGCACATGCCCCAGACCATCAGCAGAGGGAGCAAACACTAGGAAACTTCAAAAAGAGGCCAGCACAATCCAGACCACACTGAGTAGAGAAGCAGGAAGCTTGATTGCAAAAGTAAAAACTCAAATTTTATTTTCCATAATTAAAAGCAAAGGCCTGACGCATGTCTACCAGGGACACTTAGTCATAGGCTGAACATTGAGTACAACATACTTGGTGTTTAAAGGAAAGGGAGTCAATGGGAAATGAGTAGGTGGAGCTACCAAATATACCAATCAAAGTATAGCCATTGGAATCCAATTAAGCATATTAAAACACACCACAAGGCTAAAGAAAACAATAATTAAGCTTAACACGACCAAGTATTCTTTCTGGCCACTTTTCACGTTTTTTTCCTTTAATAAATTAAATTTGAGGTTTCAGAAAATACTTGAGCGTTTTTTTGTGTCCGTGTCTCTGCATTTTCCTCGAATCCAGAAAAAAATACCAACTCAATTTTTGATAAATAAGCCCCCTGCTGTTTGTTTCATTCTCATGTGTTTCAAGCCTTCAGAAAAAGTCCTAATAATATGCAACTGTTTCCTATGTTCGAATAAGTAGAAAATAATAATTATGAGTGAAATCAAATATGCTCTTAAAATTCGTCCACTTGCTGTTGGCATCCCTAAATCCTCTAAAGCTCTATAATGGATGTTCTGGCTCTATCTGATGGAAAAGCATCCTGCTTCTACCTTAGATCTATTTGTTACTTTGGATCTCTTAATCTTCACCTCAGTCTCTGCAGCTAATCAGCTTTGATAGATGGACCCTTATGTTTGCACCTTCCCGCTAGTCTACAATTGCATTGTCCATCATTAGTCATCGGATCTGTTTCTGTTACTTAATCCATTGTATGAATGTAAATGGGATGCTGGGGCAGAGGATGAAAGAGCAGACTGTGAGGGAAAGACGCTAAGAAAAAATGGATCATTCAGTGTTGTTATCACATCCATTTGTCCTGTGATCAAATACTGGGCCTGCCACTAACAATCCTAGTGCTTGTTGCCTTTTTACATTTTTTAAAGCACATCCCTAAAGCATATATACTACAATTGCTAACAAAAGGTCACAGCTGTAAAGTTATCTACCCCATAGCTATACAGTATATCTTGAAAATATATTCCTAATAATTCTAATGGCTTGAAAACTAAATATTGCATTCATCAATACATAAAATGGGCTTATGTAAACATATCAATGTTGAATGTTTTGGAGAGGCAGGAAGTTGTCAAAAAAGTCCTGGTGGTCTCTTAATAACAACTGTTATTGGCTGTTGTTTAGTCATTTGCGAACTGCCAGCCCATATGTAGCAATACACTTGTAACTTTTGCTTTTCTCCAGGCCAGAAACTATATTATAAATACCTGCTTTGAAGCCATTGAGAGTAACATCAAAGAAGGTGGTGAGCAGCATGTCATTGGTTGGGGATCACTGATCTAGAGGAGCAATGTGCGCAGTTGTAAACAAGGTGGACATTCATTCCTTGTCACCCTGAAATAGTCACTTTTGTGCCAAAAAGAATTCAGTAGAACCAAAGTCTGAAACGAAAATGGCCAGAAAGTATATAATGTATTTTAAACAGTACATTAAAGTGGACCTGTCACCCAGACACTAAAATCTGTATAAGAAAAGTCCTTTTCAAATTAAACATGAAATCCAATTTCTATTTTTGATTAAAGCATTCATAGCTGTTATAAACTCATTTAAAAATCTCAGCTGTCAATCAAATATTGTCTGCCACTCCTCTATGCCATGGGCATAGAGGCGGGGCAGACAATTACTTTCACTTTCCATTCAGCACTTCCTAGATGTCACTGCTCTCAACATATTCCCCTGTTCTCTTTACCATTTAATTGTGTAGCCAGGGCATGGGGAAGGACATGGGGTCCCCCATTCTGGTGCACAAACAAGATTCTGACATGATGCAACGCTTGCCTTAATAACAGTGTCCATAAAATGGCTGCTGCCCTCTAGTTATAATTTTGAAATTGCAAACTGAAGGAAGCAAGATTCAAATAATTTATACAGTGTAATTAAATTAAATTTTGCTTGACTAATGTAATAAAATAGGATTTTGAATATATTTTTTGGGTGACGGGTCCCCTTTAAACTAAACTGTACCAGCAGAGAGGTTGAGCAGTCCTATTGATCCAGACATTCACAATTGTCCACAAGGGCCTCAACATTTCATTTGGACAATTTTGAGTGTCAGGGACATTGCATTTGCTCAATGTGTTATTGTTGAAGGCGTCATCAAAGAAGATGAAATTGAGGTATGTTTGTAATACAGACCAGAGTGTGTCCTGTGAATGAGCAAGGAGGGCCCTTCAGATAAAAGGTTGTTGATGCCCAAAAAGTGTAACATTTTTAGTTGACTTCTTTGTTAAACTTTAGCCCTTCTTTCAATTTAAGATCATGTGTATCACTATAAAAATTTTACAACTAGAGGTGTTACGTGCAAATTTTGCAAATCCACAGGATGAAGCATCTCAGTATATGTGGGTATATCAATGCCTTGCTTTAACGAACCAATGGTATTTGTTTCTATCTTACCCCTCTTCTTAGTTTACTCCCTTATCCATCATTGGACATCACTGCTTGTGGGCAATGAAGAGTTCCTTGATCTTTTCTTACAACAGGATGCATTTCATACAGGAAGCTGTGTATACTACTTGGAGTAAAATACTAAAGGGAAACTTAAATCTACAATTTAGATATTTTTTATTCAAGGAATGCATTTCACACATGTTTTAGTCTTCCTGTCTCATATTTCTAGGCCACTGCTTTATGCTGTTTACTATATACAGTATAGAACCAAAAGAGAAGTCAAAAGATTCCACTCAATAATATGTCTGTTGACATTAGTGCCCGGGGGTGTCTGGCAGCTGTTGTTTAGCAACACGTGTCTAAAGTAGGTTTTCCTGTCCCACTCTATTTGCTGTATGTTAGAGGGTTTATAGGAAGTGAAACAGTTCTAGATACTAGGTTATTTCTTCTGAATCCGCATGGAAGTGGGTCAGATATCACTGATGAATCCTGATCCTTTTCCCACAGTACAGCAATGTGTTTGACAACAGACTACAGAAGAGCTATCAAGGCTTGGCGCATAACCGGACCTCAAAAAGCTCAAAAAGTTGTGTATTGAACAAATATTACAGCTGTCAAAAAGCCTTACGCGTTTTGTGCCGCTGCAGGAAACTTATATGGAAAAGAAAAGGGGTTTCTCCAGAAGGGCACTAATACCCCTGTAAACTCTTTGGTTATAATTTAATAAGTAATGACCAAATGCTTTATCAGGGTGTCCAAGCTATTATCATTGCACAAAGCATCTCTCTGTTCTATCTCTGTTTTACTCCTAAAGCTCTACCATTTGAAATAGAGGAAAGCCCCTCCCTCCAGACCTGGGGGTAAGATTCATTAGAAGAATATTATTATAAGAAATGAATTATGAAGAGGAGCAAATGCCTCTGTTCCCCAGGGGAAGATTCCTAGCTGCAGGTAAGATTTTAGACTTTGCACAATCTCATTATCATTGGCAAATGCATCTCTTGCTCTCGCGGTGATGATAGCCCCAGAGCATGTAATATTTGGATAATCATCTGCGTTGCAGACTTCATCAATGCTACTATTTCATTCCACAACTGTATGAAAAAAAAGATGTATGTTTTGCTGCCTTATTCTGTGTTAATCCTATTTTGTGTGTATTTATGATCTTCCAGCACTTTGCTATCTCAGTGCGAAGGTGCAATTTTATATAAGAGAATGGAAACATTTTTCTTGCAAATTAACTTAAAGAGGCACTAAAGGCAAAAGAATTGTTTTCTTATTTAAAATTTGAGGCAAAAATTGAACATTTCTCTAATGCATTATCATTGTTTATTGGTATATTGTGCTATGGTGATTATAAAGTCTGTATACCTCGCCATTCTCCTTTGCCTATTCACTATTAAGCATGTATACAAGCCAACCAATCAAAATTCTCTCTGTCTACTTCTGCTGAAACTACAGCCCTGCTATGCTAATTTTGTCCTCAAAAACAAAGAGAAAAGGTACCCCGCTTACAATCTTACTTTAGCTGTTAGTTTGAAAATTGCATATATTGCAGAGCAATATATGCAATTTTCAAACTAACAGGTATTGAAAGATTTTATATAAGTAACAGCTAAAGTAAGATTGTAAGTGGGGTACTTTTTCTCTTTGTTTTTGCTACATTAATAAGTACTGACTTAGGTCAGACCTCTGCTACAATCGTGGGATAAAATATTGTGACATAAGCAAAGGGATCGTCCAAGTGTTTTTTATAATTTTGTCCTCAGTCAAGACTTACTGCTGCAATCCGTAGTTTTGTGCTACAAATATTGGGTTTTCCCTTTCACTCCCAATGTTATGCTGAATAGAGTTGCAGATAACATAAATACACAGAGTGTATGTCCACGGAAACATAGTTACATAGTAAGTTAGGCTGTTTCAACATTTTCAACATTTTAAGTCTATATATAACCTGCCTAACTGCTAGTTGATCCCAAGGAAGGTAAACAAAAAACCCTGAAGCCTCTGCAATTCGCCTAAGAGGGGGAAAATTCTTTCCTGACTCCAAGATGGCAATCGGACCAGTCCCTGAATCAACTATAAGCTATCTTCCACGTGCAGCTATCTAGAAGATCTAAGGTAGGGAGAAATACTATGGGGCCGATTTATTAACTTTCGTACATTTTTCATGATCCAAAATGTGAAGAATGGTTTTAAAACACAAAAAACATCACCTAAAAGCTGTTGAGGTCATGGAGAAGTCAATGGGAGTTGTCCTCAGCAAATTTTAAAAATGTTTGTTTCTTCACCGGTTTTAGAGTTTTTCAAATTGTTTTTTTTCCTGATTTTAAAGGCAATAAAATTTGGAGTAAACAACGATTTCAAAGTTTTCAGGGTTTCTCATTCATATTTGGATTCATTCAGTATTTTTGTTCCTTCCTGTTTTTATATTCGGATCTTCTAATACAGTAAATAAGTTCTTTTTTTTTACAATTTGAGTTTAATCA